>NC_134832.1:143925692-144245283 GCF_004210375.1 Tachypleus tridentatus | reverse complement strand
ATGATAAATTGACCTTAATGACTTCGTTGTATCATCAAACGAACCTCGCGAATAACCGTATTGTTATTGTCATTGTAACGCACTTCAACTGGCGTGCGTCACGTTATCGCGGTTGTTATCGTAATAAAGCGTGTGCATCGGCTAAACCTTGAAGCACGCGGTGAGTAAATGCTTCTACAGTATTTGTACCGTTACAACACACAAATCGCTCGAAAAACGCGTTTATCCGAATTCGCAAGCGTGTAAATCGAGAAATGGTGTTATTCCATCGATCGAGTGAGTCCAAAAACGCGTAAAATGAATTCGCGTAAATCGAGAATTACCGATATATTGTTACTATTGTGTTTTATTTAGGTATAAAACGTATATTATGGCCCTCGCCGTTTGCTTACATTGTACCACTGTTCTTTCTTGGGATATAAAATTTATAACATAATTGTCAACATAAATATTTACCGTATACGCGCATGTGACGTATAAAACTGTCCCACCATCATGTATGCTCTACTCACAATTTTTCTTATATTATTTTAGAAGGTATTTTCCAAGTTTCTTCATCATATTAATGTGATGTGTCCTAAGCAGTGTGGTTATTACAATGCTTGGCTAGCAATTTGTGGATAATGGATAAAAGTTTTGTTGCCAAATTTGCTTGTATTTTCAACTGTGGGTGTGTTATAATATGACAGTTCCTCCAAATCTTAACTGGAGAAAAGTATCTCACTACTTTGTCAGTGGATAGCATTGACTAGCTGTTTTATTTCTAGTCCATCACTCCAAAATTACGAACAGCTAATGCTAATCTTCGAGTAGCTTTGTGTAAAATTTATCAAAACAAAGATAAAAATAACAAACATTGTTTGTTTGTTTTGAATTTTCGCACAAAGCTACACGAGCGCTATCTGTGCTTGCCGTCCCTAATTTAGTAGTGTAAGACTAGAGGGAAGGCAGCTAGTCATTACCACCCACCGCCAACTCTTGGGCTACTCTTTTACCAACGTATAGTGGGATTGACTGTCACATTATAACGCCCCCACGGCTGAAAGGGTGAGTATGTTTGGTGCGACGGAGATTCAAACCCGCGACCCTCAGATTACGAGTCGAATGCCTTAAGCCACCTGGCCATGCCGGGCCTACCTGTGTTTCAAGAACCAAGACGACAACTCACAACATATACCTGTGTTTCTAGAAACAGGTAGACGGCTTACAATAACTACTTGTGTTTCAAGAACCAAGAAGACAACTCACAACATCTACCCGTGTTTCAAGAACCAAGAAGAAAACTCATAACACCTACCTGTGTTTCAAGAAACAAGTGGACAACTCACAACACCTACTAGTGTTTCCATAAATAAATATATAACTCACAACGTTTACCCGCGTTTTAAGAATCATTTAGACAAACAAGAACATATACCCGTGTTTCATAAAGAAGACAACTTACAACATCTACTCTTATTTCGAAAATCAAGTAATTAACATATTTCCGAGTTTACAGGATTAAATAAGCAAACGACAACACCTATCAATGTTTCTAGGCCCAAATAGACAAACTACAAGACGTTTCGGTGTTTCTATGACTAAATAAACAAATCACAACACTTACCTTCGTTTTTAGGACAGAGTAAACCACATTCAACTCCTGCCCGTATTTCCAGAACTAAGTATAAAATAGCAACACCTACCTTTATTTACAGGGCTATGTAGACAACTCACAACACCTACCTGTGTTTCCAGATCCAAGTAGAGATCTCATAACATCTATCTATGTTTCGAGAACCAAACAGACAACTCACAAAATCTATCCGTGTTTTCAGAACCAAGTATAAAATCACAACACCTACCTGTGTTTCCAGGACCATTTAGACAACTCAAACACCTACTCTTACAGGGAGGACTAAGAAGTAATCTCAAAACACCTATCCGTGTTTGAAGAATAAAATAGGGAACTCATAACATATACCTATATTTTTGGAACCAATTAAATAACTCACAACACTTTCCTTTGTTTCTAGGATCCAGTAGACAACTCAAAGCACCTATCTATGTTTTAGGACCAATTAGATAACTCAAAAACAACAAACCAGAAAAGATCTCTGTACTATACTGTATAAAGTTATAAACTGGTTGGCTATTATTCAAACACTCCAAGGTAAGGTGCTTGTAGAATAGTGTATCAAGTTATAAACAGACTTGATTGGTTATTGTTAAGTTACTTCAAAGTAATGTGTCTATACCATAGTGCGTCAACTCATGGAGAAATATGTTTTTTGATATTAAGATAGTCCAAAGAACGATGGCTGTAGTGTAATGTATTAAGTTATAAGCATGCTTAGTTGGTTATTGTTAAGATAATCGAAGGGACGATACCTGTAATGAAGCATGTCAAGAGAAACTTGGCTGGTTATTATTAAGATACTCTGAGGAAAGATGCAGTGTAATGTAGCAGGATATAAACAGATTTACTTGGTCATTATTAAGTTATTTCAAGAGCAGATGATTGTAGTATAGTATATCAAATTGTATCATAGAAAGATTTAATTGTTTATTATTAACACTAGCCGATGATTACCTGTAGCGCCAGTGCATTAGATCCGCGTGTGACGTATTCATGACGTCATATATACATCCTGAGAATGGATAAAAATAAAGTTCTCCGTGACCCATACTGCAAATTTGCATGCATACAGGATAAAAAATTCGTGAAGTTGGGAGTTACACATTGCGTGATAAAAACGTTTTTCCAGTATCATATAATCAAAAGTTCGATTATAGTATTATGATGATGATACTCGAAGGAAGGTGCTTGTAGTGTATCAAGTTATAAACAGGCTTGATGGCAGCTGCTTTTATCAATACTTTATTCACACAGTATTAAATCTCTACAAACTTATGTATCTATGTAATTTTCACAAGTTAAACAACAATCTGTTGGCATAATTTTTATAATCACAACGTCAAATATAGACACACCTATATGGTTGTAGTATAAAGAAATATTTGAATAACTGATTGATATTCTATATGAAACTTATAAGTTTCTTTGACTTTATGATGACATTGAAAATGAATACATGTTTAAAAGACAGATGCTTGACCACGTAAATAAATACATCCAGTATGTAAGTTAGTAACTCTAAAATACAGTACACGGTTAGAGTTTCAGGGTATACTACAGTGTGAATTCAGGACCTGAAAGAAAACCAGATAGATAAAGTAACCTTAATTTTAAGCCTTAACTTAAACTATTTTTTCAAGTACTGAACAGAAGAGACTTTGAAAGTTTTTTCTTAAAACCGTTTGTTTTGAGTTTTATGTAAAGAATAGTGATGAATATGCAAACACAACTCAGTATCCTCAACATATTAGATATTTATAAAAAAAAATGAGGTATCCAAAATCTTAGTTATTCAAGGTCAAAGGTCAGAAATTGAAGTTTTGGGTAAAAAGTATTGCTAATAGAATCCTTGAAGAAAACATCGCAGACAGCAACATATTCAGTGTGTATGTATTTCACCACTTTATCAAGAATATTACAGTTTTTGTTATGAAATATAGCGAAAGAATATTTACATAAAAATATAGTTTGTGACACATGGCGGAAGAATATTCACAAAAATATATAGTTCACATTATTTGTTTATACGAATACAAACTTATAGGAAAATAAGATTTTGTTTATAAAAGTTCTAGTCTCCCAATGAAACATACAAAGCTATGTTTGGCAAACGGTCTACATTTAAAATGATGTGTTGAACAAGTTGAACTGAGTTAATTCTAGACATTTCTGAGCTTTATATTTGATTTCGAGACGTTTCTGGCATGTATTTTGTGACAGAAGTCCACATTTGGCAAATAAGATTCATTAGCACATGAATTTGGCAAGAACAAAACTATGAAATAAAAGAGACATACAAATAAATAAATACAACTAAAAACAACATCCTCTTTTAGTTTACAATATAGATTAGTCTATAATAAAACGAGTTTTTATTGTGCAAAGCAAAAAAAAAAAGGTTTTTAATTATATGTTTTTATACAAGTGCCCAAGAAGTATGCAAACCAGATATACATTCTAATTCTATTTGGCAACACAATAAATACAAAATAGTAATAAAAACACCTAAGTATATTCATCTGAAATACTTCTTCATAAACGGCGCTGAGAAAGCGCCTCATAACGCAACTAACACAAACTAGGCTTAGTTTCATGTTATTCTCATGGAGTGCATTAAAAAAAAAAAGAAGAAGAAAAGATAGATAACTTGGTAGATAAGTATACGATTTTTTTTTTGGAAGGGGGGAGAGTGTAACTTAGCATCGTGAGTTATTATTGTGTTTAAGGCCGAAAATATCATTGATGGTTAGGGTACCCAACTGAAAACAATGTATTCTAATCACTATAAGTAACGTAGTTTGAACATTATGTATAATTACGTCTAGTACTGCATATGTTTAGATGTGATTTGTGTAAATGCTTGCTTTGATCAGAAGTAATATTAATTGAAGACGAGCAAAGAAATATATTACCGTTTTTTGTTTGTTTTCTTATTCAAGTTATAGTTAAACATTTGAAGTTGTTTAGTAGAGTTCACCCAAAGTTTGAAATGAAAATGTCATTTATAAATTTTGGAAGATGTCATGACGTAGGACAACCTTAACTGTTGATAATATTTTCCATTGTCATCAGTAATGGGTCTTCAACTATATTTACCAATATCATAACTACTTCGGAAAAACATATGTCAATGCTTTTCTCTCTCTCTTATGGGGTAACTTCACTTATACTTGTTATTTTAGGTATGACACTTTAGGATATATACCTAAACAGATAACAAACATGAACCTTCTCACTTAAGGGTTTATCGGCATAAATTAATTGTTTCTTTACGGAACTTATTAGACATTGTTGAAAGCAGTAACTAACAGTAGAGAGATCAAGTTAACCACGCCGATTTTCAATGAGTTGGATAAGTATATATAAGTTAAATTAACAATGCATTTTAGCTGAGGATAGACACTGGCCTAACATCAATTGAAACAGTGACTCACAGAGTTTAAATCGTGAAGTAAACGAACTTCAAATGTCACATATTAGAGTCTGAACAGCGTCAGGTCAATGAATATCAGAAGTAGTACACTCTTATTAAGTATATAATTCTTACTGACAATGTAAACCAATGATGAGTTACCAGAAACAACGTACTTGTTCAGTATCTAACTGTTAATGACATTGTAAAGAACTGGAAGGAAGTTTCCAGGAACAGTCTATTCTTAATTAGTATCTAACTGTTACTGATATTGTAAACAATTGGAAATTTACTAGAAATAATATATTTTTACTGCTATTATAGATACAATATACACAACAGTGTTTTGTCTAGTTACAAATGTCCTTGAGTAAACGTTGCAGACCTTTATAAGTGATATAGGTCAAAATATAAGCACGTGCACAGTCTTATTCGTCGCACTTGAACCATTATAAACATCAGACTCAGTGCTAAGGGACTGATGATCCTTTGGGCCACTATATTATAGTGGATAGCTTTAATTACGTTTGATTACTTTTATTTTTTGAATTGAATCAACTTATATTTCATCCGAGGCTCTTTAAAAATGTAAATAACATAACACATTTTGTAGTGATATGTATAATACACCTACCTACACCAACCTTATGGATATTCTTAATGCGTAGCTTTATCTTTCACACTGTTCAATGTGTGCAACTTTCTAACTACAGAGCCAGTTCTGTACATTTCTAACCTTTCTCCAGCAAAACTTCAAAAGTTGAGTTTTATATTTTCTGTGTTAAGTCTGTAATTATATACTTTAACGAAACAGTGAAAGTAGAAGATGAAAAAAAATCCGTGAAAATACATCTTTATGAAATATATAACAATGTATTATTCAATATACATAATATTATCGATTGCGTATTTATGTTTAGAAAATAAGATATCCTATTTTCAACACAGACATTATAATATCCTTCAAGTTACCTCCATGGTGGTGGAGCCTTGGGGATCTTAGTAGTTGTTTTTTTCACTGTCTGGTGTCGGCGAGTGGACGCATCTGTTGCAACGACCTTCTTTTTAACGTTAACACGGCGTTTTAGATTAGATGATTCTTGACCAATCACTTTACAGGACACTCGACTGTGAGGCTGTTTTACAACTGCCTTCATCTTAGGGGTGAAAGGTCTGAAAATTGTGATAGTATCAGCAAATCTGACCGACTTTGTTGTTTTACAGGGTTTCTTGTGGCATATTGTAGTGTCCGCTATACTGGACAATATAGCGATGTCTCTCGGTGCGATCGGGTGCTCTTCAGCGTCCTCGAACATGTCCAATGATATATCGCTTCCAGAACTCCGGCGTTCGGTCAGTGGAGAGGTGGAATCAATTTCATCTTCCATAGCATCTTCTACACCTTCATCTTCCCAGGTAGTGTCACACAAATAGCTGATGAAATGAGGTTCCACAGTCCAGTTCGACCCAATTGTGTGGTCTAACCTAACTCTCTTCTTTGTCTCTGAGGTCAAGTCCAGTAGACGAAGATGCAACCCTTCTGGAGTGGCATATAGAACTGGAGTGGCTAAGTTTGTGGGATCTCGAACTTTCTCTTTATTTTTCTTAACCTTATTAGATGCTTCAGTTTTTAGTTTTTTATTCTTGATTGGCCTGGCTGAAATTTCCCCAACAGCCCCTTTTTTGCAAAAGCAAAACATCGCCGTAAACTTGCGACGAAAATCTTTCCTTTGCCAATATATGACCAAGGGCACGAGAAGGGGAAAAATATATCGAAACCAAGTTACTGTTATGTCAACGTCGGATGTTACCACTTCCAAAGGTTTAGTGACGTTGGTAGATAAGACAAGATCTGTGTTGTTGTAACACTTACACAGTTGGCCTCTTTGTTGTACAAAAATAAACGGAATTTCACAGACGAGATACAGGACAACAATGATACTTATGAGTTTAGTGCTAACCCATTCGTTCCAGAGAAAGGATTGTTGGAAAAACAGATCTGTGTAAGACTGATTCCTTCTTTGTCTTTTTGCTATCCTATTTTCTTGAATATTCTGCACTATTAAATAAACGAGACAAATCAAGCTAATAAAAAGGGGAACTGCATAACAACAAATTGTCAATACCAAATAATATGTTAACCATTCGTCATCCGCCATGCTGCACGAGTAACGGCCTGGAAAAACTTTGACTTCGATTACTCCTGCGAGGATAGGTAAAGACAGCGCCACTCCAATGGCCCACAGTGTAACTATGGCAACGGTTTGTTTCTTACGAGTGAGTACACGTTTGAATGAAAGAGGTGTCCATAATGCAGCCCACCGCTGAAAGCACATGAAAAATATAGCAAAACTAAACTCAATTGAAGACAAACAAGTAAAAAAAGCATTCACTGAACACAGTGTAATTCCCAAGGTCCACACCGTTCGAGTTACGTAATAAACAGCCAATAACATGTTAAATATACACTCGACCAAACAGCACAAAGATAGATTTAAAATAACAAAATTAAATGTCATTCTTCTTAAACTATAGCTTGACAAAAAAGTTATGATAATTGACAAGTTACTAGAAATAGCAATAAAAAATAGTAAAGCCAAAATGATAGATGAAGTCAGAGTTTCTTGTTCCAGGGCTGGTAAGTCTCTGGACGGTAGTACAAGATGTATTGTCACTTTTTTACCTGACGAATTGTTTCTCATAAGCTCAGCGTCGCTTGAGTTGTTCATTGTTCAATTGTAGTAAAAAACGAAGAATGGTATATTATCAAGGAAACCAATTCTGCAGATCCAACTCACAGAAATTAATAAGCATACGTTTACATTTATTCGAGTTAAATATAACTGGTTGGTATGTGTGTTGCAGTACTGCCCTCTAGCGAGGAAACATTTCTCGTGACTATGTAAGAAACACATCTTGTGAGAAAATGTTAAAGTAATATAACTAACTAGTTTTGCCTGGTTAAAGTATTAGAATTCGTAACTTCTAAAAACATTGTGTGAAATCTGCACAGTTCTGACTGGGTATTCGTATCACAGCGTTTCTATTATCGAAGGATTAATTTTTACCACGGATATATATTAGATAAGTTGGGATATTAGTTCTCGTACTGATATGTACACCTCAAACAAAATGAAAATTATTTTTTTATTTTGTATATTTTCATCAACATTGATCTACTAACACATGGTTAATGTTTTTTGTAAGGAAAAGAAAAAGTAGTCTACCGTCGATAGATTTTTCTATAAAAAAAATATTCCTATGCTATATGATAACCAAACACTAGCTGACATTAGTTAATAAAATTGATATATACAGCTCAGAAAAAAAACTAATGTTCAATAATCAACTTTCCCAAGCCCAACTATAAGTGAAAGGATCTAAATATGACTCCCCCTCAGTGGCACAATGCGAGCTTACACTGCTAGAAACCTGGTTTTGACACCCATAATGGGCAGAGCACAGATAGCCCTTTATGTAGCTTTCTGAATAAAACCAAACAAACTAAATATGACTGCACTTAGGGAAACTCACTTGGTTTAATTTTTATTCATATTTATCCTATGTAACTTTTTTTTTCATTTTAGAAAGGAAATTTTGACTGTGTCTAGTATACAGTTGGTTCATCTTTACACTCATGATTATGTATCATATGTATATAGTATTCTAGCACACATCACGTAAGTTATTGTGTCTAGTATACAGTTGGTTCATCTTTACACTCATGATTATGTGTCATATGTATATAGTATTCTAGCACACATCACGTAAGTTATTGTGTCTAGTATACAGTTGGTTCATCTTTACACTCATGATTATGTGTCATATGTATATAGTATTCTAGCACACATCACGTAAGTTATTGTGTCTAGTATACAGTTGGTTCATCTTTACACTCATGATTATGTGTCATATGTATATAGTATTCTAGCACACATCACGTAAGTTATTGTATCTAGTATACAGTTGGTTCATCTTTACACTCATGATTATGTGTCATATGTATATAGTATTCTAGCACACATCACGTAAGTTATTGTATCTAGTATACAGTTTGTTCATCTTTACACTCATGATTATGTGTCATATGTATATAGTATTCTAGCACACATCACGTAACTTATTGTATCTAGTATACAGTTGGTTCATCTTTACACTCATGATTATGTGTCATATGTATATAGTATTCTAGCACACATCACGTAAGTTATTGTATCTAGTATACAGTTGGTTCATCTTTACACTCATGATTATGTGTCATATGTATATAGTATTCTAGCACACATCACGTAAGTTATTGTATCTAGTATACAGTTGGTTCATCTTTACACTCATGATTATGTGTCATATGTATATAGTATTCTAGCACACATCACGTAAGTTATTGTAGTTGTTGAAAGCTATGCAGAAATAAACTAGAACGAAGCAAAAGGAAGGATATAACAATACTATAATAACTGAACAAGTGAGACTGAATGACAACGAGTAGTGTGGAATAACTCAAGATGAACTGGTTGAGCCACTGAATCAAAATAGTGATGTGTTATGAGGTACATCAAAATTTATCTGACGAGATAATTCAACCAGTGGTTCAGAATGGTGGAGGTTAACGAGACAAATAAAGCAAGGGGTAAAAAAACTAGTTTTGCGTTAGATAACGTATATCACATTATCTACTTAGGTGAGATTGGAGTAAATGTTTCAGGCTGCTAATTCCACTACTGAAACTGAGAACAAATGTTATATCAAATACCGACTTACATTTTTTCCTTTGTAATTCCTAGACATTTCGTAACTACAAATTTTGATGTGATGCATACAAAATAACGTGGCGGTTTTAGCACTAGTTTTACTTTTCTAGTTACCTTCTAGGAAACAAGTGTCTTGCAAATGTTCTAGTGATATGATTGTACCTCATCCAGGTGGTTAAGGCACTCGATTCATAATCTGTGAGTTGTAGGTTCGATTTCCAGTCACACCAAACATAGTCGCTATTTAGCAGTGGGGGTGTTATAATATGACGTTCAATCCCACTATTCGCTAGTGAAAGAGTAGTCCAAGTGTTGGCGGTGGGTGGTGATGACTAGCTGTCTTCCTTCTAGTCTTACACTGCTGAATTAGGGACGGCTAGCACAGACAGCCTTCGTGTGGCTTTATGCGAAATTCAAATTAAACTAACTGACTTTTAATACATGTTACTTACACACAGCTCATTTACAAGCATTAGGTGAAGTCATGTATACCTTACAAACTGATGGCTTTGTAACCACATGACAAATTAATGTAGCGGTTACCATCACAATCCACAGAGAAGCTTGTTTGTTTGTTTTCTGGATAACGAGGCTGCTATTCTACATGTTCTAGTGTATGTTAAACATTATTTGAATGTTTAATACTTAGACAGTACAGATATGACAGAGGAATTAGCGTATTAGAACTTACAACCCTAAAAAATATTGATTCCCGTGGTGGGCAGAGTGGAGATAGTTTATTTTGCTTTAATAACACCAAAACATTGTGCAACAAAGCGCTACTGCCATCTGTAGTATTTTAAAAATCTATAGAATAACAACTATTTTTTTTAGATGAAGCAAATTATAGATGAAGCAAAAAATATCTTAACAGTTTTAATTTTTATTCACTAAAAGAGGAAGCTGTTAATACATATAGAGAACTTAATAAAACAAACACGGGAATACATCAAGATATCTTCTGTGGTTTGTGATTTGGTTTTATTTATCTCTTCAGTTTTTGTTTCTTTTTCATAGTTGGTTGGATTTATACAAAGTTTCGTCTAAAGTATGATGTTGTGGCTTGTGTTTCATTTCCACAAGATAGTTAATATTAATATACTGTTTTTTGTTTACTGTGATGATAGACACAAGAAAAAAACTCAATAACTGTTTAATACATCAGAAACCTTTTGAAATATTAACTGTTACTAGTGTTTGACAAGAGACATCTCAACACCTGAGATGACATATGTAATGTGACTAACATATAACATATTCTCCTTTGATTTCTATCATGGGTTCTTATAATTACCATAGCATAAAAAGTATCTAAATGTTAATATACTAACTGGAAATAACCAGTCTCAGGATATAAGAAATTCTATGAACTTATTTCACAGTTTTCTTAAACTGAAATCAGTTTTCCAGAACTTAAAATTCATTATTTTAACTTGCTGTTTTATTTTTTTATATAAAATTTTGTTCTACTGTTCCTATGTCCACTGCTATACAAACATTAATGTCCAGAGATAAAGGTTGCCAAATAGCATGTTAACAAGTGCACGTGTTTGTGTGTTTATATATTTGTATATCAGTTCCAAGAAAACACTATTTCAGTTTCACAAAACTTAACATTTTACAAAACGTCCCAATTTTGTTTTTAAGAAAGTAATTATAAATGTCTGTCATTTTTAAAACAAAATTTATAAGCTATTAAACTTTCTATATAAGATGTAATATTTTTACAAATATTTTAATTCCACTACATGTATATTTTGTCATATTTTCAGCTCTAAGATACCAGAGTACCTTATCTGTAAAGCTGATTCAGTATATGAACAAGATAAAATTTCCTGTAGTAACATAAAATTAATTAATAAACCAGCCTTCACTCTGAACTAGCTGTGATTTGTATGATTGGTCAATAACAATAAGTATATCCAAAAAAATGTATTTTATTGGCTGATGCACTGTGATCGTTACCTACCCCTAATATTAGTGTATATTCCTTTTTATCATTCAACAGAATAGAAACCAAACACAAAATGACGTAAGTTTATAATTACATAATTTTTAATTTAATTGTCTATTTAACAGACTTCTAAAAAGATAACGTTCTTTAGAAGTTTTTCGGATGACACTTTGTTAAATGTTTTCTGAAAATCCAGATACACTAAATCTGCACCTTTGTTCTCATGCTGTAACATTTTCAAAACACGTCAAATGATTTGTAAGGCAAGATTTTCACTGAGTGAAACCATGTTGACTATCTGATAGCATTCTGAACTTTTATGACACTTCCCAAAACCTTTCGTACAATCGATGTAAGACTAATAAGCCCATAAACACGTGAGACTACACAACTAGAGGTTAGGGTGTTATGACCTTAGGTTAAACCTGTAAGCTCTTCAAATGGTGTTGCTATTGTCACCAAATCCATAAGCACAGTTCGATAACAAAAAATACTTTCATGTACTCTTACAGTATTAAGTTCACATCAGACCATTCAGTGACTACCAGCACTACACCACAACATTTTAATACGAATACTTTAATTTTTCCTACCAAACTATGCGCTATAAAGAGCACATGTTTACAGCTCTTCTCTTGCCAATATTTGTGATCCGATAATTGCTTCGGCCGTTTGGTGTGGTGATCTCTTCCAGTTTATTAAGATTGGTTATTTTGTTGTAATGCGTGTCTTACTGTTTTAAGGGAACAATTAAACCTTTATTTACATCAAAGTCTTTACCACAATACCTACTCTACTGTTGACTGTATGTAAAGAATGTAGCCTAAAAAACTTGAGATTCCTTTGGTACATCAACCACTTCTATTGTTAACAGTGTCAGTTTCACTTACATCATAAGTGTCTAACATACGACCCTAATGACCTTCGATGACCATAACATTGATTTTTACACGTTTGGTATTTGTAATTTCTCTTCTTGGAGTCACACTACTGCTGGAAATAGTAAGGTTGTCCATTGATACAGCTTGAGATGGTGAGTGAAACCATTCATATTATTAAATTTAACCAAACCATCTGAACCACACACCTCAAAAATAATTTTTGTCGTACCTGTAATTGGGGGAATCTCTCTTTCAACCAAGTCTTTCTATTCTTCTGGAATAGCATCATATAACGTTTTGTAATACTGTCTGACTTGAACAGGTATCACACTTATCAGATACATCGTGACATAACTAGATAATAGATTTCAAGAGAAGCCAACGAGGGACAAATTCGTAAGTAAAGTCCCTTAAGCGAATGAGTCCCGTACTAATAAAATTTTTATTATAGAATGTGCTTAATCCCATAGTAGGAACAAAAATATTGAGAAACAGTGGTTGCCGGAAAACAATTTCTGTGTTATTTGGGAAGATTCGACGACACCTAACGAGCATTTTACATGACTCTAATACAGTGGTAACTAGGTTCTCGAACGACTCCCTTCTCGAACAATTCAGTTTTCGAACATATTGTTTGAGAAAAAATGTCTCGGTTGTCGAACATAAACTCGGTTTCCAAACCAAGCTGTCGTGGCCCGAACACCCGAAATAACCCGACTGATGACCCGAACGACCCTTCGACCATTTTCGGCTCACGCCAAGCTTGCCTAAAACATTTTACCCTCACCTGTCGCTCAGTCCACACCCTCGCTAAAATCTGCTGTAAACGTTCTCGATTTCCTTTTTGTTTTTTCTGTTGTTTTCTCAATATTCTGATTAAATAAGCCACCATGGGGTCAAAGAAGGAAAATGAAAGCAGCAAACCAAAAAGAAAAGTTGTTAGAGCCACAATAGAGGTGAAAAAATCTCACAGAGAAGTATGAGAGTGGTGTTCGCATGTCTGACCTTGCTATATAATTTGGTATGGCGAAGTCTACAGTCTGCACCATACTGAAAAATAAAGAGGTCATCAAAGGAGCTGATGTTGCAGAAGGAGTTACAGTGCTTACGAAACAAAGATCACAAACAATGGAAGATGTAGAAAAACTGCTGTTGATTTGGGTAAACAAAAAACAGTTAACTGGTGCTAGCATTTCTGAGACCATCATTTGTGAGAAAGCAAAGCAGTTGCATGCTGACCTTCTGAAAAACACTCCTGGAACGAGTGCTGATACAAATGATGCCTTTAAGGCTAGTAGGAGATGGTGAGACATGGGGAGGGTGCTAGGCAGAAACAAACCTCATTAGACAAGTTTTTAGTGTGAAATAGGTCTAGTGAGTCTCAAGCAGGCTGTAGCGTTGCAAAGAGACATAAAAGAGAAAGAACCTCAGAAGGAGAGCTACCTGACGTTTTTATGGAAGGTGACTCCCCTTCCAAACAATAATAACCCTCCTACTCTCCACGTTCATCACCACCTTTCACTTACGCCATCAGTTCTCCTCAGCACAGGTAAAGTGCAGTTAAACTGTCATTTATTGTTTTTTATTGTGTTTATAGTTTTTGTGGTTGACATGTAAGTATTATTATACAGGTATAAATAAGCAATATTTTTACTTAAAATGCTTCATAATGCGTAATTTTCGGAGGTGTCTAACGGATTAATTTAATTTACAGTATTTCTTATGGGAAAAATTGATTCGGTTTCGAACAGCCTTCTGGAACGGATTAAGTTTGAGAACCGAGGTACCACTTTACTTCACAATAATATAGGCTATTTTAGAATACTCACAAAAGCTAATTTCATGATAAATAAATACATACACAAATACATCTAATTCAAGAAGCACCTCACGTGCAACGTGCAATAACTGATACTTCTTAAGCGTCACTGTATCATAGCAATTTAAGGAAATTCAAAAAAAGGAACGCAACAATTCGAATCGTGAGTAAAGTTTGTGAATATAATTCCAAAAGTGGAAAAAAACACAAAAGAAACAAACCTAATCAAAAACTTAATATAAACAAAACAAGGTAAAACAAATTGATTTATATTTTACTAAATTATCTTAGGAAATTAAGTAATAAAAATATACGTCAGTTTTTGTAAGTTGTTCTTGACTAGGCCTAAAACAACTAAAATAATGAATTAATGTAAAATGACCTTATCATCGTGATCTTCCGATAATTTCGACAAACGTTTTAAATGTTTCTATTATATAAAAGAATGGTTGTTGTCTAAATAACGAATTATTATGGATATAAATTGTTATTTAGTTAAGCCATGAACAAGAGACTCGTCTGGAAAGAATTTTTCCAAACAAATGTCAGTGATCTAATCCAAAGGAATGTTTGTGAATAAATAACTTACGTCAAAAATACCAACAAAACATTCATTACGAGGATGTAATCTTTATTTAATATAAGAAAATGAGTCGAGGACACTAAATTCATTAAAGGTTAATTATCTGAGAATAAGTATAATTTGGTTTTTTTATAGCTGTGCGTTCTGATTGCAGAAGGTATTAGGGCGTAATGATTTTGTTTGTTTTTAATTTTCTTCAAAGTTAAACGAGGGTTGTCTGCTCTAGCCGTCCCTACTTTAGCAGTGTAGAGGGAAGGCAGCAAGTCATCGCCACTCGTCGCCAACACTTGGACTACTCTTTTATCAAAAAATAATGAGATTAACCATCACATATAACTCCCCCGCGCCTCAAGTTACGAATCACGTGGCCTAATCACGTGGCCATGCTCTGCCAGGCATAAGGGATGATTTTGTTTATGAACCTTAAGGAAGCCATACATTATACCAGATGGTGATCCAAGGGGTATAATTACTTGAACGCACTACTTTAATTCAAATAAAGTACAAAATGTGAAAGCATGCTTTCAGAATTAGAAACAAAGGATTGTAATTACTTCATAAATTGTTCACAAATATATATACCTCTGATATCATACGATCGAGTTGAGCTTGCATATCTCAGTTCAGTACCGATACCTGAGTTCCTGTCCTCGCTGAACTAAAACCCTTTATGATTTGAACAGTTAGAAAGAAAGAAAGGAAAACTTTCTTGACGTGTTTTCATCAGTATACTATGACATTTGGAAGTTAAAATATAGGCCATTGTATACACCACAACAGCCGAGATCGGGAAACATTGGTTCACTGAAATAAATAAAAATGCTCTTTTCCTCAAGTTACAAGTTCAACTTATCGCTATTTTATTTTAAGCTATTTTGCTTTTCCTACTTTGTGACTAAGGGTGCTATATAACACTCAAATAAATAAATAATTTACAACCATTACTAATTGTGTTGGAATTGCATTTAAGTTAACACTAAAACTTCGTGACTTTCATTTGGATGAACAACCTGTAAGTTCTGATACGAGTATAAGGATAATACACAATCTACGGCAACTATAGAAGGATGAATGTCTACGTTCAGCTTGTTCTTTAACTACTGGTGGTGTCACTGATAAACCACTGTTTTTATTCAGTGTCCTTTCCATTACAAAAAGCTGTAACTTTATCTCCTTTCAACGTTTATCAAACTTATGCAGAGGAGTAATCCCCGCTGGTACAGTGGTAAATGTATGTATTTACAACATTAAAATCAGGGATTCGATCCCCCTCGGTGGACTCAGCAGATAGCTCAATGTAGCTTTACTATAAGAAAAGCGTACACACAAACACACGCAGAGGAGTATTTTTGGGAGTTCGTTTCAACAATTCATAAACACAGAAGTTCAAGGGAGATATCTGCAAATTAAGTTGTGTTTGTGAACATATGCTATAAAGGGCCTTTCATGTTAATTTAAACGTGGACTGAATGCTTTGTCTTTGTGAAGTCATACCTTGTTTGTCATGCTGCATATACAAACACGGTATTTGCTTAACACTCTGGATTTTAACTTATCATTATCACGCTAACATCCACCCACCATATACAGGGTGGCCCGTAAGTCCCAACACATCCATATATCTTATGTATCCAGTGTATCTGTGTGCTGTCCCTCATTCTCGCTGCATAATATTATGCAACGCCATGTTCAAGTGTAAATAGGCTTACATCGGCCATATTTCTCTGAAAAAAAAAGAAACAAATTTATAATACATGCGTAATTGAATATAACATAATAACATATGGATGAATAGGGACTTACGGGCCACCCTGTACATTACAATAACAAACTTTTTGCAACATGTACCAAACCTGAAATTTATTAATGGAACTAGGATGATGAAATGTGTGAAATTTGCTATTGATACATGTTTTCGTTGAAAATTCATATTCAGTGTTCATATTAAATAAAAAATTTCAATGTCTGAATTTTATTCTTCTTAGTTTAGTGCAGTCCAAGTTTTAAAATAAATGTTACGAAGCAAATATGGTAGTCGTAAATACTAAACATATTTAACATTTAAGAGATAAGATAAATACTTTGTAATACACCAGGCAATCTGCTCAAATTTGGTGTTGTTGTCGACATTGAACGAAGATGTCCAACAATCTTGCTCTACATGAAATATTTGAATCATAATAAAAAAGAAAGTATTCATTTTCAACATAACATATATTCTTGAACAGACAGTATAAGTAAGAATAAGGCTACTATGACAGTTTAGAGCCAAATTCTTGGGGACGTTGATAAAAATATCCATTATTCTTGTCATAAAACAACATTTGTAGGCCTACTATATTTTTAGCACTGCATTTTTTATTTAGACCCTTCGTGGGTTTAAAGAAGAGATAAAAAATCCTAAAAGACAAGATAGGTAGTGTAGTGACAAAAACTATAATATGCCTAATAGTAATATCTTATGGCAATATTAATTAGTTATAATTAAAAAACAGTTTTGGAAAAGGCGTTCACACCATAAAAATATATTGTTAAATCTATAAGTTTTCCACCGATAACAATGTTCAATCAGTGAGTATTTTATAACAGTTTCATAAAACTAAATTCAAAAGGTTATTTTCTGTGTAAACAAGGTTTCAAAAAATTAGTAGTATTATTTGAAGGATAAATTCGGCACAGCTTAAATGTTTCTCTCTTATCTTTTCAGAAAATGACTTTCATTATGATTGCGCCACGTTTTGTTTTGAAGTTTGTGGCCTGGCATGGCCAAGCGCGTAAGGCGTGCGACTCGTAATCCGAGGGTCGCGGGTTCGCGCCCGCGTCGCGCCAAACATGCTCGCCCACCCAGCCGTGGGGGCGTTATAATGTACGGTCAATCCCACTATTCGTTGGTAAAAGAGTAGCCCAAGAGTTGGCGGTGGATGGTGATGACTAGCTGCCTTCCCTCTAGTCTTACACTGCTAAATTAGGGACGGCTAGTACAGATAGCCCTCGAGTAGCTTTGTGCGAAATTCCAAAAAACAAAAAAAAAACCAATTTGAATTTTATGCTTACGTACTACGAAATTTGTGACTTGAGGAACAGCGACGTATCTTATTTCGAAAACAGAAAAACACTTTTAATTCGATCGAAAATTCAATTAAAATATTCAAATAAAACAAAAACTGTTAGCCATTTAGACCAGGCCATTTCCACGAAAGGAAATACAAGTTCTTATAAAAAGTTATGGATTAACCCATGGCAGAGTATGTATTGTTCATTTTCGTTTGGTAAAGATTATACAGTTTTACGATTTCTTCCATAATATTTGTTATAGTAAATGTTGATGAATAAACTTTAACACCATATATAAACAGTTATTGAATTCCTATAGTGCTGGTAACACATTGTTGAACACATTATCTATTTCTTTCCTTCTTTAAACAAGTACAGAAATTACAAATTGTGAAACAAGCTGTTTCATGCTTTTATAGCCAATCCATAGACTACCAACTAATAACAGAGTTCACCGTCATTTTAAAACACTCCAACAGCTGATCGGGTTAGCTTTGATATATATTGCGTTTCAGAATGCGAGTCGAACATCAGAACCACCAGGCCATTAAGAAGACAACAAATACATTTTATTATATCAAAGTATATTCCAAGAGACAGTATTAAGAGACAGACTTAATATCAATATAGCGTATTTAATATCATTTTCCATATAAAAGTGGCCCTGTTTTTTCCGTATGTCTAATGTCAATGCCCAGAATATGACTCACTTGCCTTCGTGAATACTCAGTAATTACTATTAGAGCGTCTGGATACTAAAGTATAAAAAACCCAAACATTTATTGATCAAAAAACCAATTATTTTTGGTATTTTTTATTACTTTAGAGTTGTAATTGCCAGATAAACTTTTATTTTTGTCCTATAATGGTTAATAGTATAAGGTTTGCGTTTCTATATTTTATTTAATATGGAATTTAAAACAGAAGTTTTATAATTAACCACGTGAATAGAGTTTATCATTTAAAATTAAAATTCCTATCATAATGTAAACATATCTAACCCGTACTATGTCTTTAATTTTTATAACGAATTATACGTTGAAAATATGCTAAAAGACGTAAGAGTTTAAAAATTAAAAAATACAGAAATCTGAATTTCCCTCTCAATGAACATCAGAACTTTCCAGCAGAGCTGGATAAAACGTGGATGAATTCATAATTGGCACCACGCCACATTAAATCAAAACTATCATACAAAAAATTATCTTTAAACGTTGATAATTTAATAAAAAAATTACATTATTACATGTCCACAAAATTTTTGTCTCTGGATATTATTGCAGATTTAATTATCTGGAATTTTATAAATCACTTATTGTTGAAATTGTAAAAAAAAATATTTTTTAAAATAGTTTTTTAATTATGCTGTTAAAATTTTAAGAGATTTATTTCATAGAAAAAGAAGTAATACTGATTATAAGTTGCTTCTCATACATGTGTGTCTTTAAAAAAATGTGTCCACGGTAAATAAAATTATAACTCAAACAGTGAGCATGGCTTACCATCAGACTTTGTTTCTAATAGTTCTCTCTTGCACTGTCTTATAAGCACTATAGACACTTCACATTTACTTCAGGGTCACTGATTTCATTTTGCAAACACGTGTGTTCAACAGTGTAAGAAAAGAGGACCAAATCTCGTAACTGCAGTTAATATCGTTTAGGGGTTGAAGCATTTTCCGTAGTTACACTACTGCATGTGCTTAGTATTAAGAGTATCGGCCTTAGGAAGACATTTAGAATGATTAGTGTTAACACCTACACATAAAAAAAAATCATACAATCTTTATTGAGAATTAATTTTCGGACTTTTAATAAAGCAAAATCTTGAACAAGTTTTTAAAATTTAATGATTTATCGATCTCATGCTCAATTAATATGTGTGCTACCAATCATCAACAGTATTGGCTGATTTGATTACCGAAAATGTTTATATGGTAACCAGAAATTATCAGATTATATATTACTTCGTTACAGGATATTGGATCAGAAAGAGAGACAAAATTACCCTTGAATAGGACGTATCTTTACTCTTTTTATTGGCTTTCGGTTTTAAATTTAAAGACACGAGTGCTTAATCAGTTTAATGAAATTGTTATTGTGTTTAACAAAGCAGGTTATAGAATAGTATCTACTGAAGCCATTGGGAATGTAATAACAAAGCAAGTGTTTTTTATTTAGCACAAAGGGCTACCTGTGCTCTGCCCACCACAGGTATCGTGACCCAATTTCTAGCAGTATAAGTCTGCAGAAATACTGGAGGAGTTAACAAAAGAAAGTGGGTTTATCTTGTATTCTTCTTACAGCAAACCCTTTACAGAATTTTGGCTTCCTTAACAGTTATCTTCGGATGGTATGTATCCGTGGTGGAGAGAGCACGGATATCCTATTGTGCACCTTTGTGCTTAATTGCAAACAAACAAACAAACAAACTGCTAGTATGAACTAAGCGCTTTTGTGTAATAATGAACTTTAGTTTTCATAACCTTTGTTTTCCTCTACCAATCGTGACTGCAAATGTTACAAGACTTCTTAGAGCAATGTATATACTTGGGAAAAAAGAAAATATTATATTCTCCAGCAAATACTCCATTCAATGAATCGGGGTTGCACCTGATTGAATAACATTGATATCATTTTTAGATCAATACAGCAGCTCATTTCACTGAAATAAAAATTGCAATTATTCGGGTTTAGTTCAGTTGATCGAAATAAATTATTGCCCGATGCAACGATTTTCATTTTATATGTATCACTTACACACGATTTAATTTCGGTTCTCGCATCAAAGAATGGTCACCTGTTATAGTCATCTATGTTTTGTTTTGTTTATTTCTGAAGCATGGATTTCAGTTGTACAATGATAACCAAAGAACAGAACAAAACAAAGTTAATAATGAATATGGTATGATGTAGGACCATGGACTTTAATAAACATCTGGTTTTGAATTGGGATTGGGAATTCGATTTGTTAGATGTTTTCTGATTTGATATTTTCAAATCTATGTGGCTTCCGATAAAATTTGGAATTTAGTTTTTTAGAGATTAGCTTGTTTCGATTGTTACAAATACACGTTACTGAAAGTCATAGCTAAAGCATTTACTTAAATACAATACACGAAAGAAAAGTTACCATTTCAGTGAAGCATTTGTGTGCTCAACACATTATTTTTGTAACCATTACAGTTTAGAACATAGGTACTCACTCTGAAATATTGTTTTGGAGAAGATCAGGCTCGTGATCTTCAGTTTTATAGCTTTTTTTTTTTTGCTTTAATCTATGTGACCCCAGCATTTTTTGGTCAGCTACTTGCAGGCAGCATTTTACTTATTTTTTAGAAAACAAAAGTTTAAATTTGTGAGTATAGTATTAATAAGGGCGATTTTAACCTATCAAAAATTATGTCACAATATATTACTGTCATTACTGTATAAATAAAATGTTTACATTTTTAACGTTATGGTTAACCATAGGAAGAATGAAACAATAAATACATAATTTCACTTTGAGGACAGCTTAGCGATTAGAAAATAAAAATTTATCTAGATGGCGTGATATTTAAGTATGTAAACTGAGTGGCCACATAATCAACAGATGTTATATTTATTTTTTCAGTATTTTAAATATTTTAGCAGAAAATGTTTTTGCAAAGTTATATGTAAAAAATATAAAAATTCGCACTTAAATGAACAAGTTTTTGAATTTCATAATTGATCTGAACTTGTAATATGTACTACAGTCTAAAGCATCTTATAATGTGTACTACAGTTCTTAGCTTGTGTTTTATCAGTGAATGTTTCTATGAAAGAAAAATAAACTAAAACATTTTTTTCCTTCTTCATATGACTTTCTTTCTTTCAGTCACAAAGGAATTTTAAAGATAATTTGAAAGAGTGTGGCAGTATTTGACTAGTGTTTTGTTATTCAGTGAATAATACTGGTGATGCAAAATTTGGTGTAGAAAGAGGCGGCGAAAAAGTAGTAAAAATACCTATTAAACACGCAAAACTGAAAATGTACATGAACCATCGCATAAACCTAATGAATCGACTTTGATAAAAAATACGTCTACACCCTGCGAAGAAGTTACATAGACAAACAAGAGACGGTTCTGTTATATTTATATAGATATATAATTAGGAGCAAAATTAGTATAACATCAGAATACCTAAGTGATAACAAATACAGGGTTTGTGAACTGTATTAATACATTATTTTCCAGTTCCACTAACGTTACTTTATTAAAGGTTATTATTGTACATCAAATGTATCTATATTATTATTAGGTTCATTCTCTTTTAGATTACGATAGAATATTCTTTCTTATGTAAATTTTCTTTCTATATGCATATGTATATTTGTGCAGAATTTGAAAAGTCTACATTGTATATTGTAATATCTATCTTGAAATATAGAGAGTCGATATTACTCCATGTCTAATATTTAATTCTATTTTCAATTGTGTTTTTATTTAGTTTTTAGTTCAATCATGCGATTTTCATAACTAATTTGATCTTATATTCCTTATGAATTATACTTGCACAATTCCTTAATAATAAAGTCACTTAATAAAACAGAATTTAAAAGAAATTAATGTAAAAGAAATGTAAGAATGCCAAATATCACAGAAACAAGTTAGGAATAAATACACAAAACCAAACAAAAATAGCTACATAAGTACATAAATCTTTCCAAGAAAGACTTTTACCTTAACTTAACGTTGAATTCCTGTCAGTTGCATGAATTCAGGTTTGAATAAAAACATTTAAACTGAATAGTTCGAAATATCCTTATAGTGATTAATAACTATAAGCTTGTAAGATTGACTCAGTACTTGTTGGCAAATTAAGTAGGGACATTTGTATGGTTTTGTGCATTCATCCCAACCTTGTTTCTCTGATCTTTGGCATTTCCATCCTTACATCATACTTAAGGTTTTAGTTTAAAAAAACTCATGTTCCTTCTCTGTTTTTTTAATAGTTTCATTGAATAAGCTTGATAAGTGAACAAGTTTTATATTTATATTTGAATGGTAATGCATATTGTTAACATCATATCAGTTTTGTACGTTTCTAGATTAAATTGTGGGCCAGTGAAACACAAATGGTTCCTTCAGAATGGTAAAATTGCCCTTGGAATACTGGACCATCATTATTGGATGCCTTCCAACTTCTATCCATCTCATTGCATGTGCATATAACCGACTCCACCACATGCAGATCTCACAAAGTATGATACCATGAAATACACATACAGCTACCAGGCTCTGAAAATTTGAAGAAAAGTAGACTGCTATATATTTTGTTGTTTTGATAAGTAAGAAATTTGTGTTTTTTTTATTCAGACATCAATAAGGTGTACGCGGATCAGTTAATTACCCAAATACTCGATTTTATGAATACCTTGAACATTAATCTAGATTAATCTTTCTTTCTTTAATTTTCACTGAAACTGTTGAGGCATATATATATATGGATATGTTTCTGCAATGTAAAGTCGCAAACGGTCGTTATATAAGAACTGTTTGTGCTGTCATTTAGTGACCAACAATAAAGCTGTTATTTATGAAATATGCCAATAACATATGCTTATAAACTGTATTCACTGCTGAATAGTAGTTTTCCTTTATATTATTTCCCTACAAAAATACAAAAATAGAAGAACGGAGTAATATAACTGTTATCAAGCTGTGAAACACTCTTATCATGTGGTTAAATGTTGCTGCAGAGTTTACTAATCCAAATGGCATTTACTTAAATGGTAATATCCATCTGGGGTCATAAATACTGTATTCTCTTTAGATTCCATCTCTATTTGGATTTGCCAATAACCTTTACTGAGTTTGATTTTTTACTAGAACCTGGCTCCATCTAGTTTTCTCATGATGGCCTCTGGATTGCCCATAGGTTCTGAGTTGAGCTTTGTCACGACATTCAGCTTCCGGAAGTCTATGCAGAAATGGTTTGATACACCCTTCTTCACGATTACAACTAGTTATCAGTAGGCTGAATATGACAGTTTGAGGATTCCAATTTCCAACGTTGCCTTGACTTCCTGTTTTATCAGGTCTCCATCAAATAAGACATCTGTATTTGTTATCACTTAGGTATTTTGATGTAATTCTAATTTTGCTCCTAATGATATATCTATATAAATATAACAGTACCGTCTCTTGTTTGTCTATGTAACTTCTTCGCAGGGTGTAGACATATCTTTATCAAAGTTGGTTCATTTGGTTCATGAGGTGGTTCATATACATTTTCAGTTTTGCAGGTTAAATAGGTATTTTTACTACTTTTTTGCCACCTCTTTCTACACCAAATTTTGCATCACCAGTATTATTCACTGAATAACAAAACACTAATCAAATCTGCCACACTCCTTCACATTATCTTTAAAATTCCTTTGTGACTGAAAGAAAGAAAGTCATAGAAAGAAGGAAAAAATATTTTAATTTATTTTATAGAAACATTCACTGATGAAACACAAGCTTAGAACTGTAGTACACATTACAAGATGCTTTAGACTGTAGTACACATTAGAAGATGCTAAGGAATGAATTGGAAAGACAGACGTTTAGCAAGCAACGGTTTGTTGAAAATAAATAAAACTTAAGTTTATACAATACTTGTCGGTACGTTGTTTGTTTGTTACCACTAGTTCACCAATTTTGGCATGGAGATTTGTTGAATCCATGCAAAATTACAAGCAAATTTGCGGTTTCACATTGCCTTTTTATAGTTCTTATTGGCGCTTTGTACAGTTACATACAAGGGAAGCACTTTCATGTCCTAAGATAACCTTTCATTAACGGGCAGTCCAGTTAATAACGCCAAGCGCGTAAGGCGTGCGACTCGTAATCCGAGGGTCGCGGGTTCGCGCCCGAGTCGCGCTAAACATGCTCGCCCTCCCAGCCGTGGGGGCGTATAATGTGACGGTCAATCCCACTATTCGTTGGTAAAAGAGTAGCCCAAGAGTTGGCGGTGGATGGTGATGACTAGCTGCCTTCCCTCTAGTCTTACACTGCTAAATTAGGGACGGCTAGCACAGATAGCTCTCGAGTAGCTTTGTGCGAAATTCCAAAAAACAAACAAACAAACCAGTTAATAACGACTATTTATTTATCATTAATTTAATATGTTAGCATTTGTATTTGTTAAATTTATACTTGTTAATAATGAGATATTCTAATGTGATCCGGTATTTAGAATTCGTTA
Source organism: Tachypleus tridentatus (assembly GCF_004210375.1). Taxonomy (NCBI): domain Eukaryota; kingdom Metazoa; phylum Arthropoda; class Merostomata; order Xiphosura; family Limulidae; genus Tachypleus; species Tachypleus tridentatus. Next base: position 144,219,994 of record NC_134832.1, on the reverse strand, counting down.
ATTATTGCGGTGTTTTTTCATTCTTTCATGATACATGGAATATTCTTGTGTTATTCCATTTTACCATTAATAAAATATTCAACGTTAATTACATACACTACATGGCCAAAAGAATGTGGACACCCGACCATCACACCCATATGTGCTTGTTGAACACCTCATTCCAAAACCATGGGTATTAATATGGAGTTGGTCCCCCCCTTTGCTGATGTAAAGCCTTCACTCTTCTAGGAAGGCTCTTCACTCGATTTTGAAACATTGCTGCGGGGATTCGCTCCTATTCAGCCACAAGAACATAAGTGAGGGCCGGCACTAATGTCGGGCGTGAAGTCGGCGTTACAGTTCATCACAAAGGTGTTTAGTGGGGTTGAGGTCAGGGCTCTGTGCAGGTCAGTCAAGTTCTTCGTCAAATCATGTTTTTATGGGCCTCGTTTGTGCACGGGGTCATTGACATGTTGAAACAAAAAAGAACCTTCCCCAAACTGTTGCCACAAAGTTGGAAGCACACAATTTTCTAGAATGTCAATGTATACTGTAGCATTAACATTTCCCTTCACTGGAACTATAGAGCTTAGCACAAACCATGAAAAACAGCCCCAGACCATTATTCCTCCTCCACAAAACTTTACAGTTAGCACTATGCAGTCAGGCAGGTAGTGTTCTCCTGGAATCCACCAAACCCAGATTCGTCCATCAGACTGCCAGATAGTGAAGCGTGATCCATCACTCCAGAGAACATGTTTCCACTGCTCCAGAGTCCAATGGTGGAGCACTTTACATCACTCCAGCCAAAGCTTGGCATTGTGCACAGTGATCTTAGGCTTGTGTGTGGCTGCTTGGCCATGAAAACCCATTTCATGAAGCTCCTGATGAACAGTTCTTGTGCTTATGTTGCTTTCAGTGGCAGTTTGTAACTTCATAGTGAGTGATGCAACTGTGGACAGACGATTTTTACGAGCTTCAGCACTCGGCGGTCCTGTTATGTGAGCTTGTGTGACCTACCACTTCATGGCTGAGATTTTGTTGCTCAATGATGTTTCCACTTCACAATAACAGCACTTACAGCTGATGGGGCAGCTCTTGCAGGGCAGAAATTTGATGAACTGACTTGTTGGAAAGGTGGCATCCTATGACAGTGCCACGTTGAAAGTCACTGAGTTCTTCAGTACGAATCATTCTTCTGTCAGTGCTTATTTATGAAGATTGTATGGCTGTATGCTTGATTTCTATGCACCTGTTAGCAATGGGTGTGGCTGAAAAAGCCGAACACACAAATTAGAAGGGGTGTCCACATACTTTTGGCCATGCAGTGTATGTTATTATTCTTAAGAAGTTTTGGGGTAATATTATATTTACACCAAACTACCTGATTTGTAATATGTTATAATGTACCATTAGAGAAATGTTGAAGTTTACCTCTATTAAATATTAAGTATCCTGTTGTAATTCTACATTTAGATTGTAATGTGGTTTTGGTTTGTTTTGAATTTCGCGCAAAACTACTCAAGGGCTATCTGCGCTAGCCATCCTTAATTTTGCAGTATAAGACTAGAGGGATGGCAGCTAGTCATCACCACCCACCGACAACTCTTTGGCTACTCTTTTACCAACGAATAGTGGGATTGACCGTCGTATTAGAACGCCCCCACAGCTGAAAGGGCAAGCATGTTTGGTGTGACTGGGATTCGAACCCGTGACCCTCGGATTACGAGTCGAGTGCCTTCACTTGGCCATGCTGGGCCGTTATTAATGACTAACGTTCCTTTAAGTTTTGTACAATTCTATAAACTTCTCCTTTTTTATTTAATTACTGATAGAATGTAAGTAATCTACATCTGTATCATAAAATGTTACGAAATTATCTTTTAATGTTTTCCTATATAGATACTTCTAAATATTTTGCACATAAATATCGATTATCTGATTATTGATAGTGTTAATGAAGGAATAATGAAAAACACCAGATGTTGATGCTTGACATTGCTTTATTTACAAAAATTACATTATTAAAAAAGCAAAATTATTAATTTTTTGATCTAAGCATTTTTCTGTGAATTGATTTAACTGAAAAAATAGATATTTCATTGAATAATGTCAATAAAAATAGAGAGATAGTTAATCAGGAAATACCGTAGGGTATTTTGCTTCCCAAGCTGTAAGAAACCGCATGTTGCCTTTACTTTTAACCGTATGTTAAGCATAAAAAAAACCTGTCAAAACTAAATAAAGTAATAAGAAAGAGGAATAAAGTATAAACTATCTAGCGCAGGTTTTCCTCTAGTAACTTTGCGCAAAATTCGAAACAAAGAAACATGCTAATCGTGACGAAGGATTTGAAGGAAGAGGTCCAAGTGAACGTGACCCTCCCTGGTCATTAAGACCAGGCCCGGCATGGCCAAGCGTGTTAAAGCGGTCGACTCGTAATCCGAGGGTCGCTGGTTCGAATTCTGGTCGCACCAAACATGCTCGCCCTTTCAGCCGTGGGGGCGTTATAAAGTGACGATCAATCCCACTATTCGTTGGTAAAAGAGTAGCCCAAGAGTTGGCGGTGGGTGGTGATGACTAGCTGCCTTCCCTCTAGTCTTACACTGCTAAATTAGGGACGGCTAGCGCAGATAACCCTCGAGTAGCTTTGCGCGAAATTCAAAACAAAAAAAAAACCATTGAGACCAAAAATTTGATAAAGAAAGAAGCGAAAGACGAAGGATGGCTCTTATAATAATGACATATTTGTTTCTTCTTAACATTTTTTTTTCATTCTGTAACTTAGATAAACTCTTGTTTACTACAAGTAGCATATTTCTATTTCCACGCACGCTATAAATTTGAATAGAATTTATTAATTAAACCAACTGAAGCTCTTAGACCGTAAGTTAATGAGTGAAAACATCCTACATCCAAGAGAATTCTCAAGACCTGTATATTCTGAAAATGTATTAAATTAACTTTTGAAAAATATTTGTTCGCATTTTTTTTCCATTGGAGCATTGAAAAGATGTAAAACCATTCACATTGTAGAAAATTAAATGTAAACGGATTTGGAAACGCTTACATATCATGACGTTGTGAACAAAATCGATATACACTGCGTATATTTCTTATTTCCTTTTGTAGCAGTCGCTATATGTATTTTACATTTCAATCGGTGAGTAATTAAGTTTTAAATTATAAATCAATGCTGACAATAAATTTAAATAAATTAAAAGCCCTAAAGTTATGAAGATACAAAAATATTTAAATTAAATGAGTATTGAATTAATATATGGTTTAGTTAGTTAGTTATCACCATTAGATTCCATCTAAGAACATAGGGCCGCAATCGCTTGCGGATTCATCAACAAGTATTTAAGTGAGCAGGTTGTTAGCCCACTGCACCGAGCCGTCCCTAATTTAGCAGTGCAAGACTAGAGGTAAGGCAGCTAGTCATCACCACCCACCGCCAACTTTTGGGCTACTATTGATTGCCACTTTATAACGTCCCCACGGCTGAAAGAGCGAGCATGTTTGATGCGAACGGGATTCGAACCCGCGACTCTCAAGTTACGAGTCGAACGCCTTAACCCACTTGGCCATGTCGGGCCTTGAGGAAATTCATTTCTGTAGTTCACAATATAAAATAGGAAATTTGAAAGTAAATTTTAAGTCTTTTAATTACATATAATTCCTCTATAGCCATTTATTAATTGATCAATAAAAAGCTCATGTTTATACAAAATAAAGCTCTCTGTTGAAAGTGCAAACAACTGAAAATTAATTCACATTACATTATTCTTTCAAATTAAAACTGTTTGCAAATTTCACTACTGCAGAATCCCCTCATCCAAAATCTAATTACACTGTTAGTCATGATTTGTGTTTTAGTAACACTGCTGAATAAACTGAAAATCAAAACACTTAAGTGTCTATTTAAATGATTTGTTTGTTTGTTTTCGAATTTCGCATAAAGCTACTCGAGGGCTATCTATGCTAGCCGTCCCTAATTTAGCAGTGTAAGACTAGAGGGAAGGCAGCTAGTCATCAACCGCTCACTGCCAACTCTTGGGCTACTCGTTTACTGACGAATAGTGGGATTGACCGTCAAATTATAACGCCTCCACGGTTGAAAGGGCGAACGTGTTTGGTGTGACGGGGATTCGAACTTGTGACCCTCCGATTACGAGTCGAGCACTTTAACCACCTGGCCATGCCGAGCCACATGCCGGGTGAAACGCATGTTGAAAACGACAGGAACATTAGGTCATTAGTAAAGTTAGCGTAAATACAGTGGTATGAATGAGACATTGGCATTTTAGTTTCTTACAAGAGTCTAATCTAGCACATGATGAATGTTATTTGTGACGAATTTGTCAGAAGCAAAAGTAGATAACCTCACAAAGTGAACCTTTCAAATAAAATTTCAAGAGTTTCGTAGATTTCTTTACAATAAAATTTCCCATCGTTTTGAAAATAGGAATTGGCGGTGTCAAAATATTATTGAAATATTCAGACATAGGTTGCACGTTTAATGAAATCGAATGTATCGTTAAGTCTTTTATACTCCATTCTTCATTATATAGAAGAGAGAAAAAAGCATCGTTTTGTAAAAAACGTTTATTCAAGTTGAATGTTTGGTTGAGTCTATAACTTAATTTTGCCTGATACAATCTCTTTTGATACGCGTAAGGCGTGCGACTCGTAATCCGAGGGTCGCGGGTTCGCGCCCGCGTCGCGCTAAACATGTTTCCCAGTTGTATAATGTGACGGTCAATCCCACTATTCGTTGGTAAAAGAGTAGCCCAAGAGTTGGCGGTGGGTGGTGATGACTAGCTGCCTTCCCTCTAGTCTTACACTGCTAAATTAGGGACGGCTAGCACAGATAGCCCTCGAGTAGCTTTGTGCGAAATTCCAAAACAAACAAACAAACAAACAATCTCTTTTGATACTGCATCAACAATATTTGGTGTCTGTTCTACACAGTGACGTAAGTTGGAGCGATTCCGTACCCACACTGAAAGCCACGGGTTCTAAAGTGTGTGTGTGTGTGTGTGCGTTTCTTATAACAAAGCCACATTAGGTTATCTGCTGAGGTCACTGTGGGGAATTGTACACCTGATTTTAGCGTTGTAAGTCCGTATACTTACCGCCGTACCAACGGAGGAAAGAATTCTAAAGGAAGATCCGTCTCCATTAGATAAAAGAAATATAAAAATTTTGATTTTTTTTTCAAACGTTTTTTGAATTTTAATGTGCGGCTGAGTATATAACTTAATTAAACTTGTCAATTACAAATTCAATAACACTATTTTGGTGAATCATCAACAATTTCATTTAAATATTATAGTATTCCCATATCCACAAAAGAACCCCTACCCCGAAAATCCAAGTAGTAGGAATATTGTCCCTTACAATATTTTCCCTCTTTCAAAACGCGCGATTGGGTATTTAACCACACAGAAAATATACCAAACTTTCAAGATTTGTTGCTTAGATATATCCCTAACTTCTCAAATGAAATTTTGCTCGATATTGATTCCTTAAAGGAGTCTACAACGTTTTCGTATTCCCTTACTCTTTGTTTGTTTGTTTCGTAATCTGAGGGTCGCGGGTTCGCGCCCGCGTCGCGCTAAACATGATCGCCCTCCCAGCCGTGGGGCGTATAATGACGGTCAATCCCACTATTCGTTGGTAAAAGAGTAGCTTGGCGGTGGGTGGTGATGACTAGTGCCTTCCCTAGTTTACGCAGTGTAAGACTAGCACAGATAGCCCTCGAGTAGCTAGTGCAAATTCACCACCAACACAAGAGAAGTCGCACAGAACGTCATTCACACTTTCAGAATTTCATTCTTAGTCCAACGAATAGTGGGAAATTTAGCTACCGACATCCCTTGACGACACCCCGATATTCATCCCTATCTGGCCCGTCATGGCCAAGTGTGTTGAGGCGTTCGACTCATAATCCGAGGGTCGCTGGTTCGAATTCTGGTCGCACCAAACATGCTCACCCTTTCAGCCGTGGGGGCGTTATAATGTTACGGTCAATACCACTATTCGTTGGTAAAAGAGTAGCCCAAGAGTTGGCGGTGGGTGGTGATGACTGGCTGCCTTCCCTCTAGTCTTACACTGCTAAAGTAGGGACGGCTAGCACAGATAGCCCTGGAATAGCTTTGTGCGAATTCAAAAAACAAAGAAACAATCACCCCTATCCCCGAACAATGAAGCAGTAGGAAAATTGTCGTTTACACATTTTCCTTTATTCATTTGTATCATAATTATACTTGTCTGCACATTTATTAATTACTTTCTTTGATACTAAGGCGTAAGAGAACATCATATTTTTCTTGAAGTGACTTTAGTCACTAACTTCAACTTACAATAATTACAGTTATATATATACATATATGCTAAAATGGCCTTTTAAAGTTTGGGAGAATTGATGGAAATTGTAATCGCTCAAAATAAGGTATTCATTTCTAATTGGGTTTACGTTTTGTTCAACTTAAGTCTGAAGAGAAATCTTAACGTTGTGTTTGTTTGGACATGCGTAAAGTTTCTGAGTGCAGCAATCGGATTCTCAAACGAAAAGGAGAAAGTAAAGCGATTATCCTTAAAGGTTTATAGGAGAGTAATCATGACAATAATCACCCAAGGAGTCACAGAAAAGAAACTTTCTCAGCAGAAGGAACTGTTGGTCACAAAAGAAGTGGTATAAGAGATAAATAGATACTATAAGTAGTTGTGCTAGCATTAAGTGTACTCTGCAATCATATTTTTTAATTTTAGTAGTGACATTAGGGTAAGCCTAATTCTGCATCTGACGCAGTAGCTGTCGACTACAGGAGTAATGTGTTTTGTACTTTTTTGGAAAGCTCATACAATATTATATGTTAAATGTTAATTTAAGGCCACTAGTAAAGCATGCAAAAATAAAATTTCAGCGGCATAAGCTGCATTGCGATATTAATATAAATTGTATAAATTAAAATGCTAGTGCTATACTCAATTACTATAATTTATTTAAAGTATCAGGCTGTTGCGTATGAAATGTCGGATTTTAACATGCAAATTTGAAACTTCATATATAGTGGCTGGAAGAGAAGCATTATAATAGATTTGTAAGGTAATATAGTATATCGTCTGGTTTATTTCAAGCTCAATTATTTTCTTATTTCAGAAACTAAATCATAGTTATATTGATTGTTGTCACCATGGTTAAAGTTAGTATTTATGTAATTTTCTTTTACAAGTTGAAGCTTGGTTAGAATACATTTGGTGGTGGTACAGCCAAATGTTGGTTTAGTAAAGTTAACTCTGGTGACACAAGCCCTGGAGCTGTCCTCATACAGCCGTTAATGAGGAAGAATTGAAAGCATTACTTAAATGTGATAGTTGCCAGACTGAGAGAGAACTTGCCAACAAACTTAATGTTCATCATTCAACAGCTATGAAGCAATTAGTAAGGTGAAAAAGCTCAATAAATGGGTGTCTCACAGACTGACTGATTGACTGAAAACTATCAAACAAGAAAAGTAGAAATTCGTTCCTCATTACTTACTTGCTATAGAAATGACCTGTTTCTCCATAGAATTGTCACTTGTGACAAAAAAAAATTACAACAATTTACTATGATTTGGACAGTGGTGTAACTATAAAGAGGCACTAAAACATATTCTAAAACCAGCTCTTTACCTTAAGAAGCTTATGGTCAGTGTTTGGTGTTCATTAGCAGGTGTGCTCCATTCTTAAATCCAGGAGAAAAAATCACAGCAGAGAAATATTGTTGTGAACTTGACTTTATATATCAAAAGTTGTCTTGAAAACATCTGGCTACAGTTAACCTCAATAGATCCATGCTGCTTCATAACAATGCTTGACCTCATGTCTCATGTATTGCTGTTCAGAAACTAAAGAAACTTTATTTTGAAACTTTACCTCACCCACCATATCCACCAGATTTTTTTTCTACAAATTAGCACTTTTTTAAACATATTGACATGTGTTAATGTGTTAAAAGTTTGCAATCTAAAGATCAGTTGAAAGTTCCTTTAAAGACTTCATTGTATCAAAGGACATTCATTTCTTTAAAGGTGGCATTTATAAACTTATAACTTGTTGGCAGAAGTGAACTGAGTCTAAAGGAACTTATTTTGGTTTAATAAATTAAAGAACAAAAAGATATTTTTCAAAATCCAGCACATATACAACAGCCTGGTACAATTTATAATTATGACTACTTAAATTATCTATAGCCCTACTTCTAGTGAAATATAAATTATAAACAAATGATTATGAGGAATATTAATCAGTAGATGGATATTTCATTTGATATTTGAAATGTTTTAGTTTAATTTATTAGAGAACTGGTTTACCGCCTTTTGTTTCTGTAGTCAAAATAACCTGATAGTGATAATTTTGAAACTTTTTAAATTAAAGCAATATAAAAAAATAAAGTTTAAAAAATTAAAATCTTCTCTGATTTTAAAGTAAAAGAACTAATCATTTGTCTTGTTTCACTCTCTCCTTTAAAACTAGTGAAAGTTAAATTAATGTGTGAAAGTTTGCTTAGAGAAACAGTTGTAGTTGGTATGATATAAGTGCATGTTAATAACTCTGTTTATATTTCATATATTTTCCTTTATCTTTTGGTTGATCTGTTTGGAGTTTGTTTTGTGTAGTGATAGCTCACACCTGACTAAAGTTATTTATACTATTTTTGAAGTATTTTCAAAATGAGACACAATGATTGACATTGGATGGCACTGAGGTTTTTCTCACAGTACTCTATGACTATAAATTAATGTGTCATTCTATCTGTAAGAAATTTATCAGATATTTTGTCTGTAACAGGGAACTGTTCTGCATTGATTTATAATATTGTCATCCTGTAGCAAATAATGTATCAAATAGAGACTGACATGTCAGACTCTCAAGAACATAGAGAATGGATTTCATATTGCTTGAAACTGAGAAATTAATTAATGAGTTTGTAAACATTGCATTATATAGATTAATTTTTGAAACTACAATATTTCTTTCTGGTTCTATCTGCTACAAGTTGTAATCAAGCTATATTATTGAATTAGAAGTGTTTGAGTATGGATGTGTTGCTTGTAATTATCCAGGCCTTGTATCTTTTAAATTGTGAATACTTTATTTGTGAAATGTTAAATAAATACCCTATTGTTTTTCAAGAATCCTGATATTAATGTTTTGCTTGTTTTAATTAGAGTAAAGGATTTGTTACATTTCTATAAACTGGTTTTTCTTTGAACATCATAAAATTGTTGATATCAGTAAATAACATGTTCATTAGGGTATTTCAATCATGTAACATTTAAGGACAACAAGACACCTGGCTGTTGGTCCAAGTAGGCTGTTGCATCCGTTAAATTCTGTGTACACTGCTGGCCAAAATTTTAAGGCCAATGAACATAAAGACAAAATATGCATTTTGCATTGTTAGACTTAACCACTTGTTTGAGTAGAGCATCGAAAGATGAAAATAAGAAAAGGGAAAAGAAAACTAAAAAACTTTTTAGCATTTAATAGGGAAAATGTGGACACTATGAAATTAGCCCAAATACTAGCTGGTCAAAAGTTTAAGGCCATACCAAAAAGAAGTTCTAAACAGGGTAGGAAATGCCAAACAAGAGGTGTCAGTAGTGAGGTGCACGACATGCCATTACGAATAACTGCAAACATTCCCTTTGGCATAGTCGACATAAGAGTTTGTAGAAGGTTGGCTGGAATGTTATTCCAAGTGGTGAAGATGGCTTCATGAAGATCATACACTGAATTGACGTCCATTTCTATAGACTTCCCTTACTATCCACCCCTAAACATTTTCAATGGGTTCAATTCAGGCAAACACGCTGGATGGTCCAAAAGAATCGCACTATTTGTCATGAAAACGTCCTTTGTCCTGCAGGCATTGTGGATTGCAGCATTGTCCTACAGAAAGATCCAGTCATTTCTACACAAGCGAGGGCTTTCAGTCAATAAGGATGCTCTCTCCAACATGCCAATACAAATCGGCTAGTGTCTTGCCGGACAACCCGTCAAATTCTCTTGCTCAATGCCGTGCTGTCTTTGATTGTCGTGTTGTCACTGGAAATATTTGTGTAAGCTCTATGTGTTTGTTGTTTGAGTGCCAGCTTAAATAACTTGCTACTACTTAAAGCTTGTGGAATGGTTTGACTCCACAAACTGCAGAAATATTTTACTGCAAATCAAAGTGAAAACTTCACTCCTTCTGCTACATACAGTTTTATATGATATATTATTTGTAGCAAGGAATTTTTTGTGTGTGGGTTGTAAGTCTAGTAGGTGTGATCCCCAGCAGTTTTCCCTTTACTGTGGTATGAAATACAAATTTAACTTGTGAGGGCATGACAGCCAAAGGAAGAGCAAAGTGTAGTCATTGTGGTTGTGAATGTTAGTGGTGTTTTAAAGGCACCATAGTTATTTTGAAAAGTATGGCTGCAATTGCCACCATGAATTTCCTACTTCATAGTTTTAAAATTTTTTGTATAACTTGTCAAGAGGGGTTACTGTATTGGATTGATGTTGTGAGATGTCATATGGCTAAGTCTGAGCACCTTCTTCATGGATGCCTCAATTTGTATTCTACTTGATTCTTAGACAACTATAAAGAGTTGCTGTTACCATATTACAGTCTTCAGTTACAGAAGTAATTTTTCTTTGGGAGTTTCACCATTGTCCTCTCCAGTATTAAATATGTGATGTTGCTTTATAATACTCCACCATGGTGCTTATTTTATATTGGTTGGTGTTCTTTTTTTCCCAGGACTTGTATAACTTGGACATAATTATATATTGTAGATGGTAGTCTATTTCTTTTTATTTTGTCTAACATTATGTTCATGCTATAGTTGCTGCTCAGTGTTATTACTTGGTTTTGTTTATAAATACTAGTATTTTCTAACATGAAAAACAAGTTGGAATTTCCAACTAAAATTTGAACTTCCATACTGTTGAATTACTTAGATATCAATAAATTTTTCAAACTCACCAGAAAAGCTTTTTTTCTGTCTTTGACTTTGGGGGTTGTTTACTTGTTAATCAAATTTACATGACATATGGACATGCTTATAATTAATAGAAATAGTAGATTCTCCTCTAGGTTAATCCAATTCTTGTCTAAATTTTTCTCCCCAAATTATTATTTTAATAAATTTGTGTTCTGTGATCATTGTTGTACTTTTCACTGTTCCAACAGGAATGTTTTAACCTATTTACAGCTCATGTAGAGAGTCAGGTAAATTATAGTACTTTTGGGACATTCTATTCTGTATATTGATATATTATATTTGAATTTGAGAATGCATATACGAAAAGCTGCTTGAATTCTTTTCTTGGACACGTGAATTTATGAAACTTGGCAAGGCTTAAGGAAGAACACCTTAGCATTTGAGTACAAGTGGCTAGAGTATGCAATGAGTATTACAGATCCATTTTTGTATGTGTATTTATTGTTACATTCTTTTAGAAAAAAGTGAATAAAAATGTAAGAGGAATTCATTAAAATGAGACATATAAATGTTTCCTAGCCCAGCTTGAGCTTACCAGTGGTTTGTGGAGTCCAATTTAATGTACTTGTCACATTACTAACACTGAAAACGGCTAATGCCATTTGCTATAATTTATTACTGAAACTGTCTCTTGGTTTGCTTCCACAGTAGCATGATGATGTATGGACAATCCCTTTGGTTGATAACTGATGTGACAGAACATAAGCATCAATGGCATGAGCATTTCTGTTACATAAATTTTCAGAAATACTATGATATAAGGACTTTTGTTTTTGTTAAAGTAATGCAAGTCTAATGTGCTAATAGAATTTATATGCACACAGTTTAGTAAAATGTAAAAAAAAAATATTCCTATAAATATATAGTGTTTGAGTCATAATTTAAAATGGCTACATGATAAATGCAAACTAGTAGAATTGCTGAAACATTAATGTTTTTGTAGCAAACAAAATGTCTTAAATCAATGATTTAGTATTATAATTTGTGTGGTATTATTTGGAAAGTATGTATTTTATTTTTTCTTCTGTATTCAACTGGCTTATTGATTTTTTTTTCAGTCTGAGATAGAAAATGGTCATATAGAAACAAGAAACCCAAGGACCAGAACAGTGAGATTTCAGAAGCATGCTGTTCGTATAAACTCAGTTTCAAGTCTCTGTATCTTTGTGACTGTACTTTTGGTTCTTACTTTTATAACCTTTGGTGGTGTATACTCATACAGACAGCTTACTCAACACAAGGTATGTATTTAGTTACTCATACAGACAGCTTACTCAACACAAGGTATGTATTTAGTTACTCATACAGACAGCTCACTCAACACAAGGTATGATGTATTTAGTTACTCATACAGACAGCTTACTCAACACAAGGTATGTATTTAGTTACTCATGCAGACAGCTTACTCAACACAAGGTATGTATTTAGTTACTCATACAGACAGCTTACTCAACACAAGGTATGTATTTAGTTACTCATACAGACAGCTTACTCAACACAAGGTATGATGTATTTAGTTACTCATACAGACAGCTTACTCAACACAAGGTATGTATTTAGTTACTCATACAGACAGCTTACTCAACACAAGGTATGTATTTAGTTACTCATACAGACAGCTTACTCAACACAAGGTATGATGTATTTAGTTACTCATACAGACAGCTTACTCAACACAAGGTATGATGTATTTAGTTACTCATACAGACAGCTTACTCAACACAAGGTATGATGTATTTAGTTACTCATACAGACAGCTTACTCAACACAAGGTATGATGTATTTAGTTACTCATACAGACAGCTTACTCAACACAAGGTATGTATTTAGTTACTCATACAGACAGCTTACTCAACACAAGGTATGTATTTAGTTACTCATACAGACAGCTTACTCAACACAAGGTATGATGTATTTAGTTACTCATACAGACAGCTTACTCAACACAAGGTATGATGTATTTAGTTACTCATACAGACAGCTTACTCAACACAAGGTATGTATTTAGTTACTCATACAGACAGCTTACTCAACACAAGGTATGATGTATTTAGTTACTCATACAGACAGCTTACTCAACACAAGGTATGATGTATTTAGTTACTGATACAGACAGCTTACTCAACACAAGGTATGATGTATTTAGTTACTCATACAGACAGCTTACTCAACACAAGGTATGATGTATTTAGTTACTCATACAGACAGCTTACTCAACACAAGGTTTGATGTATTTAGTTACTCATACAGACAGCTTACTCAACACAAGGTATGATGTATTTAGTTACTCATACAGACAGCTTACTCAACACAAGGTATGTATTTAGTTACTCATACAGACAGCTTACTCAACACAAGGTATGATGTATTTAGTTACTCATACAGACAGCTTACTCAACACAAGGTATGATGTATTTAGTTACTCATACAGACAGCTTACTCAACACAAGGTATGATGTATTTAGTTACTCATACAGACAGCTTACTCAACACAAGGTATGTATTTAGTTACTCATACAGACAGCTTACTCAACACAAGGTATGATGTATTTAGTTACTCATACAGACAGCTTACTCAACACAAGGTATGATGTATTTAGTTACTCATACAGACAGCTTACTCAACACAAGGTATGATGTATTTAGTTACTCATACAGACAGCTTACTCAACACAAGGTATGATGTATTTAGTTACTCATACAGACAGCTTACTCAACACAAGGTTTGATGTATTTAGTTACTCATACAGACAGCTTACTCAACACAAGGTATGATGTATTTAGTTACTCATACAGACAGCTTACTCAACACAAGGTATGTATTTAGTTACTCATACAGACAGCTTACTCAACACAAGGTATGTATTTAGTTACTCATACAGACAGCTTACTCAACACAAGGTATTATTTAGTTACTCATACAGACAGCTTACTTAACACAAGGTATGATGTATTTAGTTACTCATACAGACAGCTTACTCAACACAAGGTATGTATTTAGTTACTCATACAGACAGCTTACTCAACACAAGGTATGATGTATTTAGTTACTCATACAGACAGCTTACTCAACACAAGGTATGATGTATTTAGTTACTCATACAGACAGCTTACTCAACACAAGGTATGATGTATTTAGTTACTCATACAGACAGCTTACTCAACACAAGGTATGTATTTAGTTACTCATACAGACAGCTTACTGAACACAAGGTATGTATTTAGTTACTCATACAGACAGCTTACTCAACACAAGGTATTATTTAGTTACTCATACAGACAGCTTACTCAACACAAGGTATGATGTATTTAGTTACTCATACAGACAGCTTACTTAACACAAGGTATGATGTATTTAGTTACTCATACAGACAGCTTACTCAACACAAGGTATGATGTATTTAGTTACTCATACAGACAGCTTACTCAACACAAGGTATGTATTTAGTTACTCATACAGACAGCTTACTCAACAGAAGGTATGATGTATTTAGTTACTCATACAGACAGCTTACTCAACACAAGGTATGATGTATTTAGTTACTCATACAGACAGCTTACTCAACACAAGGTATGATGTATTTAGTTACTCATACAGACAGCTTACTCAACAGAAGGTATGATGTATTTAGTTACTCATACAGACAGCTTACTCAACAGAAGGTATGATGTATTTAGTTACTCATACAGACAGCTTACTCAACACAAGGTATGATGTATTTAGTTACTCATACAAACAGCTCACTGAACACAAGGTATGATGTATTTAGTTACTCATACAGACAGCTTACTCAACAGAAGGTATGATGTATTTAGTTACTCATACAGACAGCTTACTCAACACAAGGTATGATGTATTTAGTTACTCATACAGACAGCTTACTCAACACAAGGTATGATGTATTTAGTTACTCATACAGACAGCTTACTCAACACAAGGTATGTATTTAGTTACTCATACAGACAGCTTACTCAACACAAGGTATGATGTATTTAGTTACTCATACAGACAGCTTACTCAACTAAGGTATGATGTATTTAGTTACTCATACAGACAGCTTACTCAACGCAAGGTATGATGTATTTAGTTACTCATACAGACAGCTTACTCAACACAAGGTATGATGTATTTAGTTACTCATACAGACAGCTTACTCAACGCAAGGTATGATGTATTTAGTTACTCATACAGACAGCTTACTCAACGCAAGGTATGATGTATTTAGTTACTCATACAGACAGCTTACTCAACGCAAGGTATGTATTTAGTTACTCATACAGACAGCTTACTCAACGTATAGAAGGTATGTATTTAGTTACTCATACAGACAGCTTACTCAACATAAGGTATGATATATTTAGTTACTCATACAGACAGCTTACTCAACACAAGGTATGTATTTAGTTACTCATACAGACAGCTTACTCAACACAAGGTATGTATTTAGTTACTCATACAGACAGCTTACTCAACACAAGGTATGTATTTAGTTACTCATACAGACAGCTTACTCAACACAGGGTATGTATTTAGTTACTCATACAGACAGCTTACTCAACACAGGGTATGTATTTAGTTACTCATACAGACAGCTTACTCAACACAAGGTATGATGTATTTAGGTACTCATACAGACAGCTTACTCAACACAAGGTATGATGTATTTAGTTACTCATACAGACAGCTTACTCAACACAAGGTATGATGTATTTAGTTACTCATACAGACAGCTCACTGAACACAAGGTATGATGTATTTAGTTACTCATACAGACAGCTCACTGAACACAAGGTATGATGTATTTAGTTACTCATACAGACAGCTTACTCAACACAAGGTATGTATTTAGTTACTCATACAGACAGCTCACTCAACACAAGGTATGTATTTAGTTACTCATACAGACAGCTCACTCAACACAAGGTATGATGTATTTAGTTACTCATACAGACAGCTTACTCAACACAAGGTATGTATTTAGTTACTCATGCAGACAGCTTACTCAACACAAGGTATGTATTTAGTTACTCATACAGACAGCTTACTCAACACAAGGTATGTATTTAGTTACTCATACAGACAGCTTACTCAACACAAGGTATGATGTATTTAGTTACTCATACAGACAGCTTACTCAACACAAGGTATGTATTTAGTTACTCATACAGACAGCTTACTCAACACAAGGTATGTATTTAGTTACTCATACAGACAGCTTACTCAACACAAGGTATGATGTATTTAGTTACTCATACAGACAGCTTACTCAACACAAGGTATGATGTATTTAGTTACTCATACAGACAGCTTACTCAACACAAGGTATGATGTATTTAGTTACTCATACAGACAGCTTACTCAACACAAGGTATGATGTATTTAGTTACTCATACAGACAGCTTACTCAACACAAGGTATGTATTTAGTTACTCATACAGACAGCTTACTCAACACAAGGTATGTATTTAGTTACTCATACAGACAGCTTACTCAACACAAGGTATGATGTATTTAGTTACTCATACAGACAGCTTACTCAACACAAGGTATGATGTATTTAGTTACTCATACAGACAGCTTACTCAACACAAGGTATGTATTTAGTTACTCATACAGACAGCTTACTCAACACAAGGTATGATGTATTTAGTTACTCATACAGACAGCTTACTCAACAGAAGGTATGATGTATTTAGTTACTCATACAGACAGCTTACTCAACACAAGGTATGATGTATTTAGTTACTCATACAGACAGCTTACTCAACACAAGGTATGTATTTAGTTACTCATACAGACAGCTTACTCAACACAAGGTATGATGTATTTAGTTACTCATACAGACAGCTTACTCAACACAAGGTATGATGTATTTAGTTACTCATACAGACAGCTTACTCAACGCAAGGTATGATGTATTTAGTTACTCATACAGACAGCTTACTCAACGCAAGGTATGATGTATTTAGTTACTCATACAGACAGCTTACTCAACGCAAGGTATGTATTTAGTTACTCATACAGACAGCTTACTCAACGCAAGGTATGTATTTAGTTACTCATACAGACAGCTTACTCAACACAAGGTATGATATATTTAGTTACTCATACAGACAGCTTACTCAACACAAGGTATGTATTTAGTTACTCATACAGACAGCTTACTCAACACAAGGTATGTATTTAGTTACTCATACAGACAGCTTACTCAACACAGGGTATGTATTTAGTTACTCATACAGACAGCTTACTCAACACAAGGTATGATGTATTTAGGTACTCATACAGACAGCTTACTCAACACAAGGTATGATGTATTTAGTTACTCATACAGACAGCTTACTCAACACAAGGTATGATGTATTTAGTTACTCATACAGACAGCTCACTGAACACAAGGTATGATGTATTTAGTTACTCATACAGACAGCTCACTGAACACAAGGTATGATGTATTTAGTTACTCATACAGACAGCTCACTGAACACAAGGTATGATGTATTTAGTTACTCATACAGACAGCTTACTCAACACAAGGTATGATGTATTTAGTTACTCATACAGACAGCTTACTCAACACAAGGTATGATGTATTTAGTTACTCATACAGACAGCTTACTCAACACAAGGTATGATGTATTTAGTTACTCATACAGACAGTCTTACTCAACACAAGGTATGATGTATTTAGTTACTCATACAGACAGCTTACTCAACACAAAGTATGATGTATTTAGTTACTCATACAGACATCTTACTCAACACAAGGTATGTATTTAGTTACTCATACAGACAGCTTACTCAACACAAGGTATGTATTTAGTTACTCATACAGACAGCTTACTCAACACAAGGTATGTATTTAGTTACTCATACAGACAGCTTACTCAACACAGGGTATGTATTTAGTTACTCATACAGACAGCTTACTCAACACAAGGTATGATGTATTTAGTTACTCATACAGACAGCTTACTCAACACAAGGTATGGTGTATTTAGTTTTGATTTTCATGATTTCTTTAAAAAAAATTATTGTATGTAATTTCAAAGAAATATCTTGAATGCTTGGTTCAGATAGGTATATGGAGTAGACTAACAAAGCTTGAGCAGTTTTGAAAGGTGGTTCTTTTTTCTCATGATTGAAAGAAACATTTTTTGAATATGCAAGATTTTTATAGTTAATTCTCATGGAACACTTTTTGTTCATTCATGATACTTTTGTAATCAAAAATAATTTTATAGTAGTTTCAGATATGAAACTCTTAGAGCTTTCTCATATCAAGATTTTTGCATCTGGTACTATGTTCCATAAAATTTACATAGGAGGACTGGCTTTCCATCTCGGGCTACATACACAACTTGACCATGCAGGATACAATTGTTATAGTAAACTAGAATTTGAATGACCTACATGTACACTTAGGCAACATAGTATACATTTGTTACAGTAAACTGAAATTTGAATGATATCCATGTACGTTTGGAATAACAACTCCTGTCTTCTTTCTTCTACATACAGTGGTTCTCTTTTGTTGTACACTTCTTTTAAAAGAACCTTTCTCCAGTCATGTGTGCCAATTGTTTTTATTAGTGCATTTTAATAATTTATCCTTATTTTTATTTTTCAGCAAGGGTTTACATGGTGTAACTCTTACCAAGTAGGAAACCTTTCTTAATACTTGAGTCATTATAAGGATCCAGGTGTTCTTAAATTTTGGAAGCATCTTTTTAGTTTGTCACATAGGATTATTTACCTAATGCATTGGTCTTAGTTTGCACTAGTCACCTTCTTTCTTTCAGTTGTTGGTTACGATTTAACTCTGATTGTAACTCTTATATTTGTTTGAAAAGATTGTATATGGTTTCATTGTATTCATAATCACTTGTACTGTAAAAATAACTGTTTTTTTACCATACCAGCATTATTAGCAAGCTAACTTTAAAAAATTACCAAGCAGAAGGTTTAATATAAGTAACAGTTTTTAAATCAGTTACACACACACACACACACACACACACACACACACATGTTACACCACACTGATAAAGCCTAATTTAAACAAGGCCTAAAACAGCAACATTTTAATGAAATGCAACTTGAAACAGTCAAGTGCTAAATAACCTAATGGTTTACCTCATGCTTTTTCATGAAAAAGATTTCATGTTATTCTGCAACTTCATAATTCAAATGAAGTATAAAATGACAAAACAAAATTTTCAAAATAAAGAATATAATTTTGGCATAATTAGTTCATAAATATCTTTTCTTTCAGCAGTATAGGACAGAGTTAAGCTTTTTATGACTTTGTTCTGATCTCTGGTATTTTCTGAAGTGGAATTTATACTGACTTGTATAAGTGGTTTTCATCAGCTTACTGTGTCTAAACCATAATTTTTAAAGTATTATATATAAATACTATTTCATAAAGTCTTACTTCTCTTCATCCATCACAAGTGATGAGTTCTAGTTCTGGATGAAAAGCTTATTTGATAGTGACTTGTAGAAGACAATAGATAAATTAAGAAGAGTCTGGGGAAAATAATTATACTTGCAGTTAACTTTTTTTTAAGACAACTTTTCTTAGTTAACTAGAAACAAAAATAAAGGTTGGCATCCCTTTTCAAATTTTTGTCAGATTCGACATTTGCATGGCCTATCTGATTGGTGTATAAAATCTGCCTCCCCAACAGTCAATACTGATTTCAGTTGAATGTTTGTTTTTGTTTTTCACAATATTTTACTGTGATGTTGTAGATTTAATTTTGTTGTTTTTTGAAGAAGCAAGTGCAAACTAAAACAGGAACTGTGTCAAGTGCTGGTGAACCATTTATAATGTCTGTTGAGTAGAAGAGTCCTTGGGAAGGTTTTATAGCTGATAGCTGATGGTTCTCTTCAACTTGTAACATATCCTAAACCTTGCCTGATAAGGTTTTAAGAGCTTTTGGTTTATTAAGATAAAGACTCTTTCAGTGACATTGGCTGGTAATCTTTATTAGTTATCTCCACCTAGTAGAAAATTTAAATAGACTAAAATAAGAAAGATGTGATTGATTGGTAATTATGAGAAACTTGAATATTTATAAGATAAGAGAGTATCTGTGTGGTTAAATGCTGCAATCACACAAAACATAGTCTGTTTATCAAATAATACACAAGTTTTTCAGATTTATTAACAAAGTTCTTTATTTAATTTATTATTCATTTTGATGGTACAGTATTGGTCCCAAATCTTTCCTTCATAATGTCTGTAACTGTATGTTTTAGATAATTTATATCAAATAGGAATGATAATATGGCATTTTTTTTGTATACAGAAAAAATCCTCTGTACTCAAACTTGTGGATCCCTGGGTTTGTGTGTGTATGTGTCTCTATTTATTTATTTATTCCTTTAATTGTGTCTAAAGCATAACTTTATTAGGGAGAGGTAAGTTATACTTGCTCTCTCAGAATGTATCTTCAAGTAAGCTGAACAAAACTAGCTGTTTTTGTGAGTGTTTTATGCTAGAAAAGTGAGGGACACTTTGAAGTGTCTTCTAAATGATCATCTGTTTTAAACTCTTTGTCAGCAACATCCTATAAGGTAAGGATGTTATAAGGCCTTAGGGTGTTCCTGATTGGTGCATGACCTCACTCTAGTACTCTGAGACAACCCTCTATCCTGAACATTAAAATTCATCTTCAAGGTGTAATACAAATATGTTATGCAACCAACATGCATCAGGCCATTTCACACTTACACACCAGGCCAACTGTTGAGTGAAACGTGAACACATGGTTTGATATATCACCAACTCAGCTACATGTATAATCCATAACTCACACTATCAACAAGCCTATTTCACACTTACACACCAAGCTAACTGCTTGAAATATGTACAGGAACACACAGGATGATATAACACCTATAGGTCAGGTGGAATGACCACTAATCTGTCACCAATATAATGTATCAGGATGTGATGAAATCTGCCCTGACCAGTATTTGAACCTATGTCATTTTGCTTACACTAATGCTCTGAGATTTATCTCCTTGCCAACTGGCCTGTCAAATTAGTATCTAAAACAAAAAAAACTCTTTGTATTTATTGTTGCATTACAGCATGTAGACTTTCTATCTGTTGTTGTTATTCCACAGAAAGAATATATCAGACATACATTTCGACAGTGTTTGGCATTTGATAGGTAGTGTTATGCTACAAAACATGACGTTGTGGAAACATATGTATTAGTCTTATCTAATGCAAAATATTCGTACATTCAAATTATAAAGATGGATTGAGATTAGGATTTGAATTTAAAAAATGGAAATATTCCTTGTGTAATTTTATTAGAAAACAAAGGAATATGGATTAATTTTGGGTGTTAAGACCATCCAAAAAGCAACTTTCAGCAAGTCATATCCCAGCTATTGTAAGCAAAATGTGGATTATTATAACAGGTGAGAATCCAGGAACACAGGCCAGTGGCTAAAACCATCATTGTGTTGTAGACAAGTACATAATATAATTATGGTCTAAATGAATATAAATTTAATGAAATATGTTTGTCATAAGACATTAGTATTATACCTTTTATATGTTTAATTCTACATCCTTTATTCAGTCCTACTGCTGTGCTTATTGTGTCCCAGCTCAATCCTGACGAGCTCTGTATTAAGTGAAACTTCTTGTTGGCAATGAATATGATAAATGTGTAATTCAAATATTATACACAATTCTGGTTTTTGAAACACTTTGTGAGATTAAATAAAGAATGTAAAGTTAAAAATATAATTGGCCTATTATTATAACAAGTATAGTTAAGTACACATCCTAATCAAGAAGGAACTCTGTGTGGAAGAGTAACACAAGTTGCTTTTATTGCATATTTCTTCAACCATAGCTTACCTGAAGCAGTTGTGGAATGAAACACATGTTCATGCTATTCTGTACGATGACATAAAGGTCAATTCATTGGGCATAATGCTCATGGATTTCTGTGTGTTCATACTATTAAAATAAGAAGTGGGAAGCTGTAGTCTTTATACATGAAATAGATTATGCTGGGAAGAGTAGTGTGCTTTGAATATGACAGCCATTTATTTCATTGTCCAGAAATAAATATTGGAGTTTTTACTATGACATTTAGAAGCTGAATAGTGAGTAACTTATTATTGGTGTTGTTGCTTAAAAGGTGTCTTAATTGTCTGTTTCAATTCTACTCTGAGTAAGTTTTGCAAACCCTAAGGCCACATGGACAAGAAAGATTTTCCTCTATGACTTCAAACTTGGACAAAAAGCTACTGAAACTACATGGAACATCAACCAGTTATTTGGCCATGGATCTGTTACTGAATGTACAGTTCAGCATTGGTTCCAGAGGTTTGGATATGGAAATGAAAGCCTTGAAGATGACAAAGGTCGTGGAAGGAAGCCGTCTTAGATGAAAACATATTAAGGGAGACAGTTGAGACAGACCCTTACACAATAGTACGTGAGCTTGCAGAAAAGCTAGAGACAAGCAAATCAAGCATTGCCAACCACCTGAATGTGATTGGAAAGACAAAGAAGTTGGATAAGTGGGTTCTGCATGAGCTGAGTTAAGGATCAACAAAATTGGCATTATGAGGCCTATCAAGGATGACATCCAAAAAATTGAACAATTTGGGAATGAGGTTTTTGCCTCTTCCACCTTATTTTCCAGGCCTTTCCCCACATATTTTCATTTTTTTAAAGCACTTTGACAATTTTTTTGAACAATAAACACTTTAAAAATCAGGCAGGTGCAGAAGAAGCTTTCAGGAAGTTCACAGAAACTGATTTCCACATCAGGGGCATAGACAGCATTGTTACACATTGGTAAGTGTTAAAGCAAATGGTGCTTAGTTTGATTAAAGCATGTTTTACAACACTGGTTTATACTTTTTCAAACTTCACAGTTCAAAAAATGGCATTTATTTCTGGACAACCTAATAAAATGAGCCACTTCCAATGAAGACTATGGTGCTATGGCAAGATGTTTGGTAATCAGAATTTGATCAGCTATTGTGACATGGAAGGTAATGACAAGATGAAGCTCTGAAATTGTTTCAATATAATGAATGAAACATCTTTATACTCTTCCATCATTTCCTTATTTGTTTATTCCTTTCAAAACTTCATTGTATTCAAACTATCTTCATTAAAATTAATCAACCAGCAATTCATGTGTCAACTGCATACTTCACTAGAACAGCTTCAACTTAAGGTCTTTGTCCAAGAAGATTTTAGAGCAAAGCCTGTAACTTGAAGTTCCTTGATAGTTTATTTCCCCTCCAAAGTGAAAAAAATAAAAAAAACAAGACCTTCTTAAACTGTAAACAGGACTTATACCTAACATTTTCTACAACAGAGAACTAAAGATAAGACTTGTATATCAGTATATTTGTGAACTTTATGAGAGCTCACAATGAAATAATCACAACTGGAAACTACAAATAGCTCATCTGAAGTTACCCATCCAAGCCCATACCACTAATGTATACATGAAAAATAACACAGCTGAAGAATGAAGGTTCCCACCTAATATGTCTGATAACACTTATATGTACTTAGCAGTTAGAGACATCCCATCTGCAGTGCAGGAGATAACACTAACAACAAAGGCTTACATTCTGTTTTCCAAAGCTTAACCACCAACCATATGCTGTCAAATTTAGATGAACTAACTATAATTGCTGAGAGTTACAAGGTGAGTGAGCCACTTGTATAGAGTTCTAGTGTTTGTTAAATCCATCTTCAGTGTTACTTCTACCTTACATCAGGGATTTAATGTCTGTAATGTTCACCAAATCTGCAAGGTTTACATGATGACTGAAAGACAAAATTATGCAAAATAATCTAGAAAGTCATACAAGGGGTGTTCAGCTTTTTGATAATACTTATACCATCAAGCATCTGTCAACTAATGAGAAAAATAATATCATTAACTTTTAAAAAATGAACACCTTTTACTATTGGAATAGTGAGATTGATTAGCCCTGCAAGGTACACAGTCAAGTCCAGATTAAATTCATGCGGATAATGTATGACCCACACTGAGCAGAAGTGGCAAGGATTTCAAGGGATGGAGCATGTTTTCTTTATAGGCGATCAGTGCCCAAGGCACATGACATGAATTGGGGTGAATTATGAAACAAAACATATCTCATGACCACTTATTTCTGACATTTCTGCTAGTTTAAGACTTGATCCAAAACAGGGCAATATCAGTAATTTACAATGGTGATAGTACTTCACTCTTTAAACATGAATATCATGGCAAGGTACATTCACCACTATGATCATAGTAACATGCAAAAAGAGATTGAAGTTACAAGAACTTCAGGCTGGGCTACAGAACCTGGCATGGCCTGGTGGTTAGGGCACTTGACTCTCAGCTTATAGACAATGAGTTTGATTCTCATTACTGAAGGTGTTTGCCCTTTCAACTGTGTGGGTATTGTATGTGACTCTAAAATCCACTTTTCATTTGTAAAAGAGTAACTGAAGAGTTGGCAGTGTGTGGTGTTGGCTAGCTGTCTTTAGCCTATCACTTTTAAATTAGGGACAACTGGTGCAGATAACCCTTGAGTAAAAATGTATCTTAGAATGGCTGGTATGGATATTAACACTTTTAACTAATAAATTGGAGAACGTTTCGACCTTCCTAGGTTATTTGGAGAAGGAACAACAGGCAGCTCGAGGATTAAACTGGAAGTGATAAGCTGTGCTGTAGATTGGTCAAAGCAGCGAATCATAACCAGACAACGAATCATAACCAGACAACGAATCATAACCAGACAAAGAATCATAACCAGACAACGAATCATAACCAGAATCAAACGAATCATAACCAGACAACGAATCATAACCAGACAAATCATAACCAGATCATAACCAGACAGCGAATCATAACCAGACAACGAATCATAACCAGACAACGAATCATAACCAGACAACGAATCATAACCAGACAACGAATCATAACCAGACAACGAATCATAACCAGACAACGAATCATAACCAGACAGCGAATCATAACCAGAATCATAACCAGACAACGAATCATAACCAGACAACGAATCATAACCAGACATAACCAGACAACGAATCATAACCAGACAACGAATCATAACCAGACACTAACATAATGTCTGTGACCAGTTTCATAACCAGACACTAACATAATGTCTGTGACCAGTTGTAAAGTCAGATTACTTGGTTTCCTGGTGCATTTTAGCATGATAATATGGGTCATGCAGGAGTAACACAAAACAAGGAAACCAATAAGCTTGAGCAAGAAGTCCTTTTATAAAGTCCAGCACAACTCTACTGGGAAGATACTGACTTTTTCTGCACTAATAAGGAATAAGTAATAACCATGGAAGATTTTCATGGATATTCAGAGGGAATGAGACTGCAGTGATACCACAATAAGGAAAAGCAAAAGGTGGGGAATCCATTAGACATTATATAGCCAGAAAGCCACCAGAGACTTCAATAAGAGAACTCGTTTCCACCTTCTGCTGACCTCCACTTGAGGAGATCAGTGCCTTGTTACAAAACCCATGGTGTTGTCTCTCAGTGCTCAAACCAGTTCAGTTCCATTTAGATTTATAGTACCATGGTAGTGTATGTGTATACTTACAAAGTAACTTCCACAGTATGTTTAAAAATATATTTTAAAAGAGAGAGTAAGATCAGTAAGTTTAGTGGCTGTACTGAAATACGTGATTTTAATCCTGAACTAAAATGAGATTTCATTTTATTTTAGGTGCACCATGCTTTCTTTTCACTATAGTTTAGCTTGTTTTGTGTAAGTCGTTATTAGTGCTATATGTGATGAAAAGTATTTTTTTAACATTTTCATTAATAATATCTATTGTTCACTCCTAGTTGTTAATCTAGTGCTTCACAATAAACTTTCAAAATGAATCTTTGAACGTAATTACTTTTTTAAAAACTGCATTCAGTTTATATTGGGGAATTGTGTAAATGTTTGTTTCACTTAAATTCATATTACATTTAGTGTGTGTTTGTTTTTGTGTAGTTGATAAAGAAGTTAAAAATATAAGTTTGATGAGCCAAGCTTTAACTGGTATGGTATTTGATATCAATTATTACTGGGTTTTTAAATATTTGTAGTTTTAGCAAAACATGTAAGTTAGGCGAACCAAGCTTACTCTTTTACAGTATTTGATGTCTGTCAGGACTGGGTTTTGCATGTTTGTAGGTATTGAAAATGTGTTTATATTCATTCTTGTGAAAATATCTTTTATTACATCTGCACATAATTTTCAGTAAGTATTTTTTCAGACTAAGGATACTTGTTTATTATATTTATTTAAAACATTCACAGTTGTAATGTAAATTTGAGTTAACTTTAATACTGTGCATATATTTTAGTTTCATCAGTTCCGAGGCTGGTGCTCTGTACCTTATAATGCTCATGCCTTTGATCAGAAGCAAGCTGTATCTAGTAACTATAGAAACTACAAAGAAAAGAATTACTCATCACCATCAAGCAATATGGTGCAAGTAACAAAGAATCTTTATGCGTACAGGAACTTCTTCAGGGAAGCATTTGAGATAGACATAGAATATGAAGAATATGAAGAGATTGAGGTACCAGATTTCTCTCATGGTCGACATGGACGCTTTATTCATGATTTTGTTGTGGTGAGTTTCAAGATGCCAATAAATATTATTTTTCTGTTAGGTTAACATTTTTCAACATTTGATCCAGGATTTCATTTCAACATTAACTCTATGTTTAGTCTTATGGGTGCTATACAGAATAATTTGGTGAGTTGTTTGAAATAATTTCAGTGCAATAACACGAGGTGTGTCCATAGTTTTTTTTTTGAAAGTGTTTGTAGATTGTGAGATTTGAAAATTAATATTTGTACATTGCAGTGACTTGTTACTGGTTGTATAATTTTTCATAAATGTTTGTGATATCATTAGAAGGTTGTGTTATTTTTATATACTTTCAAAATGAATTTCCTAATATACAGAAAATTTATTTTTAGAACAAAACAGGAATAGTTGATATAGAAAGAAGGCGCTGTTTCGTGATGCCTCTTAACCGGAAGCTTATCTATCCTCCACGTTCATTAGTTGATCTGATGTTAAAGTTGGAGGTGAGAGAAAACTGATCGTATACACTGTGTACCTCTTGAAATCCCTCTCAATTTTTATAGTATGTCATATCACCAAATTCAAACTCTATTAGATGTATTCTGTAGAATCAGTTAAAACAAAAATGTTCACCTAGTTAGTTTTATTCTTTTAAATCCAATTGTAGATTAGAATAGATAAGTTATGAAGCTCTTTTGATCTCATGGTATAATTTTGTAGGTGCTTTTAGGGTTTATTGTAGGCAGAATGAAGATATCCTCTCTACATGTAAAATCTTTTAAGACTAAGGAAACAAAACTGGGCTTTAACAGTTAGAATTTGTGTATAATAGTGGATGTGTTGATTGCCTTAACTTGTGCACCAAAATTAATTTCAAAACATGTATATATTCTTAAATGTAATTTACCTTTTTCTGATTTATATTATAAAAGTGAACATTAATTACTAAAAGGGGGGAAAACTTTGAATTTTCATAGTATTTTTTTTTTTTTCTTGTTCACTCATTTTGCTCTGCCACCTCTGTTGGCAGAGATGGCTGTAGCTTCCCATTGAGTGCTGCTTCCACTAAGCTATAACTAACTTAATGGATATCATATTACATGGGCTTTCTCTTCTTTCCTGATGATATTTTCATAAAGGGGTTCATCTATGTAATTTATCTATACTGTTCCTCTTTACCATTTTGTTCTAGGCTTTTTTTAGTAGATGGAAGTGAGCAGTATTTTTGAAGTTAACATTTTCCTTATTTAAAAATACACCTCTCTCTACCATCTTCTATTATTGATACCTGTGGTGGCTAGAGCACAGATAGCCAATTATGTAGCTTTGTGCTTAATTCTAAACATACAATCCATCCATCTGGTTGCAGCTTTATTCTCTCTACCATCACATTCCTTCATATTTGAAAATGGCAGGCATTTAGTTTACGTCATCAAGAATGATCCCTTATGGGGATTATGTGCATGGAGGATACATAGCTCTCTTGCTAGTGAAGGTCTATGTCTGATGATTATTAGGTCACATGCTAGAGCAATATATGTTAATGCATGTGTGAATGGGAGCATTGTTCAATGCTCATGGCATGTGCAGAAAACAACATTATAGTGTGTCTGAGGCAGTAGTTCTTTGTGGTGCAAAATGGTACAGTTTGAGGTGAGGAAAGTGTTAATTATTCATGGCAATAAAGTAATTACACTTTTGTTTACTTTAAACTGCCAGTATTTAGAGATAAAAATATATGAAGTATGTGTTTACTCAATTTAAACTATCTAATTAAAGTTTGTGAATTGTGTAAATACTCAAGAGTTGTACAGGAAATGTTAAACATTGGGTGGTGCCAGAGAGGAGGATATAAGATGTAAATAGGTACAACAGATAAAGTTTCTTTTTTAAGAAATCACCTATTTGAGTTGGTTTAAAAGTTTTCAGAAATACTATCTACCTCTGCACCACTCAGATCTATTACCTCCCACATAACTGTCATGGAACTTCCTGTATGTGTCACTAACTCTTAGTAATTATTGTGTCAGCCTATGATGTAATCATCATTATATTGTAACTTACTACCAATGGGAAGGGGATACAACTTCTGTGCATGGTAATCCCTATAAGCACTAACATATGATCATATGAATATTCTTTTCTTGATGCTGTTCATGTTCAGATGTGATTCTTTCTGTGCTTTTTTTTTTTTTTTAAAGTTGGGTTTTGGTACCTGTGGTGGGTAGAGCACAGATAGCCAATTGTGTAGTTTTATGCTTAATTCTAAACAAATAATCCATCCAGCTTTGTTCTCTCTACCATCACATTATTTTGTATTTGAAAACAGTATTGTGGGTGATTTTAATCATTCAACAATATTTTTTTTTCAAGTCTGTGTATTGTAATGCAGTAAATAGAACAAACAGCATACTTGAAAAAAATCTTCTTGTATTTAACTTGATTTCAAAAATCATGTATACATGTGTAATCTTTATAAAAATTAAGCAGTATTTAGTAATTCATCAAACACTTAAAACATGCACACTGACTGAATTCTTCTTTTATAAGTGAATAAAAATATTGACAGATAATTCATGAGGTTGGATGAGGATGTACAGAATAGGTTACTCAATCACCAAAGGCATATCATTCATGAAACTTAGAGAGAGGCTGTACACTTAGTTTATTTAGTATAAATTCTGAAATTATAATACCTCTTTTTCTAAGCATCGCACCAAAATCTGAAAACTTTTCTGATAGAATAACTTGACATGAAATTAACCAGTTTACTCCCTATCATTTTAAGCAATTGAAAAATTGGCTAAAATTGGGTGTGAACTTAAAATATTAGCAACACACAAATTTCTCAAGGAAGACTGGCTTAAATGACAAGTAAATCAAATGCATGATTTCAGTTTAGTCAATGTTGCTGCTATTCATATTTGTTCACAAATAATTATCCTGATTTTGACATGCTTTTAGATGGTCTAAACCTTACATTGAATTCATGCGTAATAATTTATGATAATTCATCATCATCTAATACAGTGTCAATGTATTAGTAATATGGTATTCACTTGTAAAAAAAAAATCTCCTTTCACAACTAACTTGGTTCCACATTTATTTATTTTTTTATCTCATAGCCAATGGTATTCAGGAATTATTTTAAAAATGTGGACAAGCATATGTTTGTACTGGTTGCTGCCATTGTTTTATACAGATGGCAGTTCACAAATTAAACTGTAGTCCCCAGCATTGAATTAATGCACACTCAACAACAATCCTTGTGTAGTGGATTGTCAGTGCTACAGTAGTAAACAGTATTAGTTGTAATATAAAAATACTGCTTGTGACGTGCTAAATAAAGTTGCTCAAATGATTTTAAAATGCTTTTTTTTACAAAAGAGATAATGGCAAGTATATATGAGCACTTTCATATATGTGCATCATTTCTGTACATATTTTAGTTAATTATACATTCCTCAACTAATTCAAAGAACAATAATAGAAACCAACAACAAACCAAACAACAGAAAACAAATGAAATGTTACATGAGGAACTACAATCAGCATTCCTTGTGCTAAGTGCCATCAGTACTTCCTGAGTGACCAGTGTTACTTCATAGGTAGAAAGTACTCAAAACTGATATCAAGTGGGGTAAAACAGAAAACCTTGAACCCATTCACCCCTGCTAAGTGTCTACTCTTGAGATGGTTTTTTTTTTAAAGACTGCTTTAGCAGTGTATCTGAACAAGTGAATGACTATTTCTGTGCATTTTACCTTTTTACTCTTTAACTTACTGTCTTCAGTCATAGTATCCTCTTGCACTGTGTCAATGGGAATCCAGTTCTTGGTGATTTGAAAACATTTGAGATATGACTGTCCTGTGTGTTTATGTGCATTTACTTACCACTGGCATACTACTGGACTGATAGTCACCAAAGCTGTCATGAAGTCTTTGGACCCTCTAGCAAGTGATAAGAACGACCTTTCTGGTTACTCCTGGTAATCCCCATGTTTTTCCTGTGCATTATGTTCACTTATAACTCTATAAAGCCTAATGACACATGATAGTTAGCAAAAACAAATCATTTATACTACTTGCCATTTAGTTTTGTGGCAAATAATTTGAAGTGTTATTTCTGGTGAATTGATAGGTATGTCTTTGTATAGAATAGTCCTGTTCATTCTTCATCTGCTTGACGTATAGAAGCATCTAGTGCACAAGTGACTTCAGTTGGTTTTCCAGAGGGATATTCTTCTTGATTACCTTGTGTTCTGTTATCTGGTACACATGAGCAAATTTTGCATCTGAACCTGTACCTTTTACAAGATGCCTCACTTTGTTAACTGTGACTGGGATATGACTTGTTACATTTCTCATTATGGATGGTCTGGGTATCCTGTGTTGACCCATTTTTGTTTGCTTCCCAATGCTACTAGGTACAGGTTATATTGTCACCTTGAAAGTTCTAAATCCTTGACATCTTTTTACTCTGGTGAGGTAGTGGTAAGTTCATGAACTTACGATGATAAAATATGGTGTTTTAGTCACTGTGGTAGACACAGCAGATAACCCATTATAGCTTTACTCTAAAACAAACAAACAAACAAACACACATTATTATCTAAGTGTATAAATATTTTGTGAAAGAAAGGGTTGGACAGAGTGGTTTGCATATAGATTTTTCTAATGTACAACTAAAAACTGTCAACCACATGGATTTAAAAAATATTAGTGATTTGCATTAAGGTTTTTCAAATGAACACTTGCATAATTATCACTAGAGGTATCTTCCATACATAAAATAATAGTAATTTTAAATATATCAGATTATTTTACAAGTTTTCTAAGTGACTGACAATATTAAATGCAATGAAGTTATAGGTATGTCAAAATCTAATAAACTGTAGCCCTAAAAGTTATTATTTTTGAGTAAGCTACATTAGTTAGTAATGACACTTTATTCTCACCCCTTTTAACTGTGAGAAAATAAGTTGCCTTATATATCTTACCAAGTTTCTAATAATTTCTTTATTAGACTGGCTATTATGATGTGAACACAGAAGTTGTTCGAGAAACAATGTATGTTATTACACCACCTATCAGTGATAAAAAGAAGCTTGGATACCACATCACAAGAGTATGCTCTGCGTTTCCCGTTTATCGCCTGGAAAGAATGACTGTTCCACAGGTTAACATACACTGGTCTCACAGAGGTATGTAAACTCTTATACTTCAGGAAACAGTAAGAAAATGCTGTGCTTGTTCCTTTCAATAGTAACATAATATTCTTTTGTGGGAACACCCTATTCTCAAAGCTTGACAGAAAGTTATATTTTTAATAAATGTTGTGGTATTAATTAAAGTCACAAGAGCATGTATTATGAGACTCCACTGGTCTAACTAGTCTTTATGAAATATAAATGTGAGATAATCATCATAACCTTTTAGGAAAATTAATAAATTATAAAACATTTGTTTTCTCACCACAGTTTCATACAGTATAAATAACATACAGTTCACTTGTGATATTTAGTATGATATTTCATTGTACTTTCTTCACCTAATGTATATAGCATATAAGTGATTCTTTCTTTGGAACTTCCAAAGTAGAATACGGTTCATTGTATTCATGTCACAAGTATGTATATGATTGTTTTTTTGAAACTGGTTCATTAGCAGCTGACAAGTGATTCTGTTCTGTGTTTCAAAGATATACATGTGCTGTAATTGTAAATGTATTTGCTTTTACGTGAGCATGGTGAAATGGAACATTGTTTGTCTGAATTCTGTTTTGTAATTCTTTTTACATATGTAAAAGTTACTTTAAGAACTTGATACTTTTGTTTTCTCTCTGTCTCTAGTAAAGCAGT
The DNA here is from genome assembly GCF_004210375.1 of Tachypleus tridentatus. NCBI lineage: Eukaryota > Metazoa > Arthropoda > Merostomata > Xiphosura > Limulidae > Tachypleus > Tachypleus tridentatus. Next base: position 144,187,461 of record NC_134832.1, on the reverse strand, counting down.
TCATAAAAGTGTGCTAGTGTCCTGGTCAGATAGGTGTTGTGATAGAACAAGAAACCAGTCAGTTAATGAATGTAAGACTTTGGAAGAGTTACACTTTTTTTTTCATTGCACTGCATTATAAAACAAGTGAGTTGATGCTGTTTTTAACTCCAATTATTTTTTTTTAGTTTACAAGCGTAATGCAGAAGGAGAGAAGATGTTTGTTGAATTTGCAGGGCCTAACATCAGTGAGATTGAAATAGTTAACATTCATAATGCTGTTGGTGCACCTGTAGAGTAGCAGTAAAAAAACACTATACTTTTAACAGAACAGGTTATTTACGTTTTTAATTATTGGCACTCCTTTCCAATGTGTATTACTTATGTTTGTAGCATTTGTAAGAAATAGAGTTGTTACATACAGGATTTTTGAATTGTATTCTCTTCTGAATATATTGCTTTTCTCTGTGATTGAATTAACATTAAAATGTTATTTGTATTGCATTTAATGGAAGTTTAAATGTGTGTAGTTAAAAGGATATATTTACTTTGATATATACATATTTATATTGACACTTGTGTATAAGGTTAAAATAAGAAATATGCAACATTAAAATCAATACACAATTAACCCTTAAACAGTGTTGTAGGTAGCAACATCAGTTGATGATGGCTGCTGTTTAAGGGTTAAACTTATTTCTAAATAATCAAGTTTCAGCATGTGACACATCACAACATGTGGTCATAATTTGGAAGTGATTTTGTGTATTGATTTTAATGTTGTATGTTTATTAATTTATAATTACTTTGGTCAGTTAATTAGTTTTTAAAATTAACTAAGGTAACCATGAATGTACACTCAATATGCGATCAAAACACTTTTTTTTAATGTGTTTATAAATAGTTATTAAGTAGACCTATAAAAACCTTGTTTAGTAAGTTGAAGTGTGGCCACAGATGTTAATTTGTGTTTGTTTGAAATGTTTAAAAATTTTCAGCAACATGAAACATGCATGCATATGTATCATTCAAAGGTCTAGCAAGTTTGAAATATCATTGCTTTTTATGTACATTTTTGATTTTAATAAGTTGGTAGCACTTTAACACTACTTTTCAGCCAGTGGCTTTTAAGTCTTATAGCTCTAGATGTACAGTAGAAAGTTAAAGTATGTCACTCGTTAATTTTAACTTGAAATCCTGGGACATACATTGTAACAACTGATCATTATCTTTTGGGCCATATGGTTACAAATTATTAGTAAAAGAATGAAACATTTCTAGTTTCTTCTTGTACAGCTTGCACTATAAGAAGAATTCTACCAAAAATATAAATAGATACAATATTTTGAAATTGGTTGCCCTTGTGAAGATCACACCCATATGTATATATAATTTTTCACATAACTTTTTGACAAATACACACTATTAAATCTTAGAATTTTACTTGAATGTGAACAAAATACTGCTTGTTTTTGTTTTGAAAAAAAGATTATTATTGATTTAAAAAAACGCATTGTAGGAAAAGTGACAAGAAACTGCTGAGGTGAAACTCGTATTTACGTGAATATTCTTTTAAACTTTCAGCTCAAAATTAAAAGCACAGTATGTTTTGAATACTTATAATATGCAGCTACTTTTTATTAAAGTTTCTGCTGAACAAGACAAACTACCAAAATTTAAATTGTTAAATGATAGATTTCACTTGTATAGAAGATTATCAGATCTACAGAGAAATATTTTATTGTATTCCTTCTGCAAGTTTATCTCTAGCTGTTCTTTATACTATTTTCTATCATTTTTTCAAGTAGTTTATTAGCTGTTATTAGACGTTTCAATGTCTGTTTCAACTTGTATTTAAACGAGTAATTGTTGTATATAAATATAAATGCAGATCAATAGTTTTGTTTATCAGTAGTAAACTGAAGATGCATTCACTTTCTTTTTAGAAAATTTGCAGTAGAACTTACAACTATAATTACATTTCAGTAGTAAATGGGAAAGGTATTAATTGAATGGTGTTGACTTGTGGAATAGAAATGTTGACAAAAGTTCTGAATTTACTATGTCTTAACTACATGAAATGTGACATCAGTCAATCTGATTGAGGCTGTAACAAGTCAGAGTGAAAAGTGACAGTCATGTGGATAAGTGCTTTTTTCCAGTAAAGTTTGTATATTGTATAACCTCTAGAACTTTCAAAATAGATATCTAGTATTTACTCTCCTTTGTAATGAACTGTTATTAAATCAGTAATATAGGGTAAAATAAATATATGATGATGCTGGCATCAAACACGCAATACTACCTTGTATTATGTAAAAGGTTGTGGCATATGCACTTTGACCCATATCTGTGCACATAAAGTTTAACATTTATGTGAGAAAAAGGACACTTTTGTAGACAAACAGCAAATTACTATTGTAATTTAAGTGAGAAAAAATGAAAATAAGAAATCCTGTTTGTTTAAAAGTTTTAAAGTGAATTTTTATGTTTTTTTAAAGTAATTCAAGGTTTAACTCTATTTGTTGTTATTGGTTTCTTTATTCCAAGCATTTTGCTAGTCATTTGCCAAAGGATCATTTCTGATCAGTCTGATAAATTAAGGTACAATGGCTGTTTGCAGTGCAACAAAAGCATATAACCCATCACACTATGAGTATCTCAAAGTGACAAATGTTTTTTCATTACCTTACTTTTCAGGTTCCCTTTTGTTTACATTGATTTATTAATATATATTTCTGTGACATGTTATTGATGTACTTTACATTTTGTTTTATTAACAAAGTTAGGTCTCTTTATACCATTAAAAAACATTTGTTTACATTTTAACAATTCTTGTTTTATAATGATTGATCACAAACTCATGAGTACTGTACTTGCTAATATTTAACTTTGTACAAACATCAAACTTATGAAATATGTAGTTGTAGTTCTTATTTTAGTTTACCTTCAGCATGTTCTACCAAAGAAAGCAGAACTTTCCTAGTCCCCTATTCTGATCATATACATGTGTAGAAGACCCTAACTCTAGGGTGTTTTTAACCTTGCTACATATTAAAGTAAGTTACTCAGGTTGTTTTTGCAAACTTGTTTTTGTTACGTTTTCAAATTATGTGCTTGATCTTAGATGTTAAGCTAGAAATGTGATAATCTGTTAGGTTTTTTACAAATGTTTGTGTTGAGTAGAAATATTTAAATGTTTAATTTTTAAACAGCACTTGTAAATTATGGGTGTTCACTTTAAATGCTCATATTTAATTGTTCTGGTAATTACTTGGGTTAGTTGAGTAACCATTTAAAGTTGTTGTAATGTATGAAAATAAAATTCTAGTAGTGCTTTATGATGGGTATTTCTTTGTTTAGGTATAAATTATTCATACTACTTGTCATTTGGTTGAATCAAGTCCAAGTAGTTTGGTATATTAGCTAACTTTATGTCGTCCTTAAGTAAAATATTCAATGCTTTGTGAAGTAAAAGTAGGCCCTTTCATAAAGAAATTTCACAGTTTATTTCTTGAAACACACTAAATACTATCTTGTTAGACAGCCATTCACACTCATATTTTATATTTAAATGTTTAACGAAGTACCAATTTTATATACCGTATTGGCCTGAATATAGGGCAACCTATAAGACATCTATTTTCATAAACCAAGGGAAAGAAACAAAATTGTCATAACATTTTAATAAAAGATATGCAACTGATTTATGCTACAGTAAATTCAAACAAATATTAGAAGATTACAAGTATTTTGGAAGATAATTAAGGTATGTGGAATTTTAATGTTCATTCAGTCCTAGCATTATCTCCACTTCTTTGTGTGTTATTTGAGGTGTTGACTGCCACAAAATATCACCATTTGAAATGCAGCACTTTTTTGAATCCATGAACAAGACTCTGTGGATATCAAGTCCAAATCTTGCAGTTAGGAGGTCATACATTCAAAGATGACACATGAAATCTGTGTTTACTTTTTCTGTTTTGAAATTTTTGGTTAGGTGTCCCCAAAATGTACTCACACAATCACTTTTAATTTTCGTTAGGTATTGTCTGTCTTCAAAATAACGTGGCGGAGGTTTTGTGCTGTCTGCAAAGAACTATAAACATAACCAGAACCCTAGATTTCACCTTTCTGGTTGTTTGTATCAATAGTTTTCTCCCTTATTGTGAACATCTGCAGGCATATCAAAGAGCACAAGTGTTTGATCTGCATTACCTATGCAACAGAATGGATGCACATGCTTTTTCTTTAAGCCTATACGATGGCACTGAAATTAACTCAGATTTTCATTGTAAGCGTGCCGAACTTGTGTCACCTCAGAGCTAACCCGTTTCGTTTCATCATCCTCTTACACCATCCCAAACTTGCTTTAAATTCTGTTTCTGATATATTTAAATTTTTGGCAATTTCTTTGCCTTTAAACTGGATAACTTCTCTTGTTATTGGAAATCCTTTGTCCCTCATCCCTTTAACATACTGAACAACACATTCGTCAAGTTCTTCGTAACGTCCATTTTTAGGTCCACGAAACGCCTTTCTCGTAGAATGTGCACTAAGAAGTTCATTCTTTTGTTTCCGTCAACGCCTTACATTATTTTCAGCTACACCAAATTTTCTAGCAGCGGTACAATTGTTTGTTTTTTCTGCCTCGCACACCACCATGATTTTAAGATTTGCATCATAACTCCGTCGCAATCCTTTGTTGATTTGACACTTTCTTGTTCCCCGTCTTTCAATGTGATTACTCACTCTTGCACAAGGGTCGATCACTAAAATGAAACTCACAGACAACAATTATTATGAAACTTAAAATGAGCAGTCAAAGTAATAATGGAAAATCAATACTATAATTGAACAGCCTGCCTGTGGACTGATTGCAAGAATTGGCAATGACCTTGAGCAAACATCTGGCTCTTATGCATAGATAGATGCTATTTTAACAGATAAGAATGCAATAGGCTAGAGTAGGGGGAAGAGGTCTGAGGTTGGCCACAATTATAAGGTGATTACAACCTTTATAGCCTAATTATTAATAAAAAAAATCTCATAATCGGGCCAATACGGTAATGTTTAACAAATTTTTTTCCTTATGAAGAAAGTTTCATATATAATTTTAAAAGATATAAAAGTGTAGAGATGACACGAACATTTTTTAATTTCCTGCATATGAACATCAAGTTTTGTATATAAAATACATTAATATCATCGACAGTACTCTGATTACTTTTTTCAAAACGTCTGCATATCTTTGTTGTTAAGTGCAAAACTATAAAACAGATTGGTTATGCTGTGCCTACCATGTATTTAAATCCAGTTTGTAGCACATGGAGCCCTCATATTTACTGCTTAGCCATTTGCAAACACTTGAATATGGAAATCAAGTTCTATGTTCAAAGGTTTTATAATGTATAAACATGTATATTTAAATATTTTACAAATTGTAATAACCAGGCAATGAAAAATTAAATTTTTAAAAGATTTCCACGTATTAAGATAAAGTTATACAAGATGTAGGAATAGAGATGGTATTATAATATTTATCCTAACTTTCTTAATGTTATGTTTTAAGAAAACCAACATTTTCCTTTTCTACAAAAAGTATCTTTAAGCATAAAGATAAAAATGAATAGAATAATTTACTATGAGTTATTTTCTTTAACTCTTTAGAAAGTGTAAGATGCATTATACATATTGTTTATTTCAAGTTCTACCTTCCATAACATCAGTTTTTTTTTTTAAATGGAAACAGAAACATGTAAACAAGTTAGGTTTAATTTCTTATAGCCTTTTAACAGGCTGTATTTGTGATATGCTTAGCCTCAAACCTTCATATGGATATTCTTGTTTCAGGTTTTGGTTAATTTACAACATGACTATATTCAATTCAGAATAAAATCAATTATACTACAGTAAGTTGAAATTAATACAAAAAAACAAAGGTTGATTACCAGTACAGTACAGTAGGTTACTAATTTTATTTCTTTGGTATTATACATTATAAATATTTCAGAACATTTGTGAACTACAAGCACACATTCCAGGTGATTCCCAAACTGGGTGGTAACAAGTGTATATATTTAGGTAGAGGCTAGAGGAGGCTCAGCCCCCGAGCCTACTGATAATTTCATTCTATGTAAAATTACATGGGATGTAGGGCCCACATAAACTTAAATATGCCACTGCATGTAAATATTTAATTGGAGCAAATAACTTCTATAAAAACAAATACTAAGAAGTTATACAACAACATATCTATTTAAAATAGATTCAGAACCAACAAAATAATATTTAGGCTAGCTGCTATAAAATGTTCCAGATTCCATAAATAAAATATGGAAGATAAGTGAACAAGTTTTGTAATATTAACATAATCTACATATATAATATCATTGAATGTGTACAATTTAGAATGCATAACAATGCTCAAATTATGAAAGAATAGTCAAAATCACATTGATATTTTTCCCTTAATCTCACAAAAATCACTACAAGGGTTCTGTATTACAATGCAGCAATCTTATTTATGAATTTTTCTTTCATGTTTTGTGAAAAGTGCATCTCACTTTTTTCTTGACAATTTCCTAAATAAGTAACTACAAACTTCCTATCTAGAGTGCTTCTCTAGTGTTTCAGCCCACTAATGCTTCCAGCTTTAACTTGCACTATATAAAAGTAGAATTACTGACTCTGTTCTTATATTTTGAGAAAAAAAGGTCAAGCTATAAGATTATTACGATTTTCAATAATCAGTAACTTCTACCAATAATGTGACACATTCAAGCTGGTGTTAGTCCCTTATGGCTTGTGATGTTACCACTTGTTGTTACAAATACTCCACTTTACACTAGAAAGCTGTATGGTTTCTTTTTAGTGTGTATCTTCTTGTGTTTTTTTAAAATGCCATTGCTTCTGAAATGTTTTCCACAAACTGTACAACTGTATGGTTTTTCTCCAGTGTGTATCCTATTGTGTGATTTTAGGTTACCCATTATTCCAAATTTTTTACCACATACTACACAAGTGTATGGTTTTTCTCCAGTGTGTACCAACTCATGACTCTTCAGTTCACTACTTGTTATAAATTTTTTGCCACATGCTGAACAACTATGTGGTTTTTCACCAGTATGTATCCTCACATGTTTTTTTAGGTCACACTTTGTTCTAAATATTTTGCCACACACAACACAACTGTATGGTTTCTCACCAGTGTGTACCCTTTCATGTTTTCTCAGGTTACCCATTACTCCAAATTCTTTTCCACAAACTACACAACCGTATGGTTTCTCTCCAGTGTGTATCCTCTCATGTTTTTGTAGGTTCCCCATTGTTCCAAAATCTTTGCCACACACAGAACAACCATATGGTTTCTCCCCAGTGTGTATTCTCTCATGTATTTTTAGATCACTCTTTGTTCTAAATTCTTTGCCACATACTATACAACTGAATGGTTTCTCCCCAGTATGTATTCTGTCATGTTTTTTAAGGTCGCTTTTTGTTCTAAAATCTTTGCCACATGCTATGCAGCTGTGTGGTTTCTCCCCAGTGTGTATCTTCTCATGTTTTCTTAAGTCACTCTTTGTCCTAAATTCTTTGCCACATGCTACACAACTGTATGGTTTTTCCCCAGTGTGTATTCTCTCATGTTTTTTTAAATCACTCTTTGTTCCAAATTTTTTTTTACACACAGAACATATGTATGGCTTCTCCTTAGTGTGTATTCTGAAATGTATTTTTAATTTACTATTTGAACCACATTCTTTTCCACAGATTACACAACTGTATGGTTTATCACCACTCTGAGATAAACGACTTCCACAACAGATGTCCACACCAGACTGGATATCTATATAATAAGTTCAGCACATATTACTTTGTTTGATAAACTTTTAAGCAGCTTGAAACAGTCTAATATAATCGATACAAATATCAATAAATCTGAAAAAAAAGTAAATAAAACAAGAGTTTGAATGATAGAAGTTAACACTTTCCACACCTGAAAATGTATTTTGTGTAGATTCCTCTCCACAGACCATATGTCTAACACCTCTACTCTGATCTCACAGTTATTTTTTGGGTTTGTTTGCACATGGACCAAACTTTTAAATGAGCTCTAACCCTATTTATGACAAAATTTACTACAATAATATGTGACAATCAGCATTAAACTACAGCACTCCACCAACTGGACTACACCCCATTCATACAGTACTCCCCTCAAGCACTTCATGTAAACAAGAAACTCATTCTTGATGAGGAAGAAACAACACACTGTAAGAAGGGTAGACGTTTTTGTGGAGTTTCTATGTAAAATATATTTTATGGCATGGTAAAAAACAATAGAAACAATACACACCTCTCCACAGAACAGATAGCTAGAAACTCACATTCAGATATATGAGAGTATAATGACAGAAGTGCGAAATTCAAGGATTGTGTGTCTCATTTGGAGTACCTTGTGAGAGACCATGTCCATCTCAAGTATAGAGTACTTATCACCCCATACATGTGGTGAGCAGCACTTGGTGAGAGACTACATTCATCTCAGGTAGGGAGGACCCTTCACCTCATACATGTGGTGAGCAGCACTTTGTGAGAGACCACATTCATCTCAGGTAGGGAGGACCCTTCACCTCATACATGCAGTGAGCAGCACTTGGTGAGAGACCACATTCATCTCAGGTAGGGAGGACCCTTCACCTCATACATGCAGTGAGCAGCACTTGGTGAGAGACCACATTCATCTCAGGTAGGGAGGACCCTTCACCTCATACATGCAGTGAGCAGCACTTGGTGAGAGACCACATTCATCTCAGGTAGGGAGGACCCTTCACCTCATACATGCAGTGAGCAGCACTTGGTGAGAGACTACATTCATCTCAGGTAGGGAGGACCCTTCACCTCATACATGCAGTGAGCAGCACTTGGTGAGAGACCACCACTATCTTGAGCAGGGAATATAACTGCTTGTTCAGTAAAGTTCTAAGAAACATTCTGAACTTTGCTAAAGTTTTCTAAAGGTCTGTGAAATATGAAGGCTGTCAATTACCCATTATATCCCAGGGAGTCAACATACCATGAAAGGTAAATGTGGCTGTACAATATAGGTAAAATTCTTATAAGAATACGTAGATTCACTGAAAAATCATACCAGATCTACATCCTGAAAATTTGTGACCTATCTGACTTTGTCACAACTACCAGTTCTTAGTTTTAGAATGGTCTATAATATACTTTCAGTCAAGGGGAGCATCCATTTCACTTAATACAAATTGAGTTTCATTAACGTGAAAGGGATTGCCCATCATATAGATACTCCCAGCATATTGTTAATGGGGAAAGTAAGGGTTCTTTCACTCAACTGAAGTCCCCCACTAGTATAGTAGTAAGTCTACAGATTTACAATGCTAAAACCAGGAGTTTGATTCTCCTCAGTGGACTCAGCAGATCACCTGATATGACTTTGCTATAAGAAAACACACACACTCAACTAAATAAAAGTTGGAGGGAGGAATTCTAATACAAGAGGGGTGTGGGAACCAAAGATGAATTATCTCATCAACATAAAACTTCTCAATGAGAAACTATGCAATAACTTATATCCTGTTGAGAAAAAAGTATAGGTTATCCTTTATAATGGTTGTGTAGGTACTACTCTCTTGTTTGTTTTCTGCGTGGCTTTGGAGGTGATAAAAACACTCGTATAAATAGTGCCAAAGTAGCCTTATGGTAAAATCTCATCTAAACAGTAGACACTGAGTAAGGAGCCTCATGGTAAAATCTCATCTAAACAGTAAACACTGAGTAAGGAGCCTCATGGTAAAATCTCATCTAAACAGTAGACACTGAGTAAGGAGCCTCATGGTAAAATCTCATCTAAACAGTAGACACTGAGTAAGGAGCCTCATGGTAAAATCTCATCTAAACAGTAGGCACTGAGTAAGGAGCCTCATGGTAAAATCTCATCTAAACAGTAGACACTGAGAAAGGAGCCTCATGGTAAAATCTCATCTAAACAGTAGACACTGAGTAAGTAGCCTCATGGTAAAATCTCATCTAAACAGTAGACACTGAGTAAGTAGCCTCATGGTAAAATCTCATCTAAACAGTAGACACTGAGTAAGTAGCCTCATGGTAAAATCTCATCTAAACAGTAGACACTGAGTAAGTAGCCTCATGGTAAAATCTCATCTAAACAGTAGACACTGAGTAAGTAGCCTCATGGTAAAATCTCATCTAAACAGTAGACACTGAGTAAGTAGCCTCATGGTAAAATCTCATCTAAACAGTAGACACTGAGTAAGTAGCCTCATGGTAAAATCTCATCTAAACAGTAGACACTGAGTAAGTAGCCTCATGGTAAAATCTCATCTAAACAGTAGACACTGAGTAAGTAGAGCCTCATGGTAAAATCTCATCTAAACAGTAGACACTGAGTAAGGAGCCTCATGGTAAAATCTCATCTAAACAGTAGACACTGAGTAAGGAGCCTCATGGTAAAATCTCATCTAAACAGTAGACACTGAGTAAGGAGCCTCATGGTAAAATCTCATCTAAACAGTAGACACTGAGTAAGTAGCCTCATGGTAAAATCTCATCTAAACAGTAGACACTGAGTAAGTAGCCTCATGGTAAAATCTCATCTAAACAGTAGACACTGAGTGAGTAAGTAGCCTCATGGTAAAATCTCATCTAAACAGTAGACACTGAGTAAGTAGCCTCATGGTAAAATCTCATCTAAACAGTAGACACTGAGTAAGTAGCCTCATGGTAAAATCTCATCTAAACAGTAGACACTGAGTAAGTAGCCTCATGGTAAAATCTCATCTAAACAGTAGACACTGAGTAAGTAGCCTCATGGTAAAATCTCATCTAAACAGTAGACACTGAGTAAGTAGCCTTATGGTAAAATCTCATCTAAACAGTAAACACCGAGTAAGTAGCCTTATGGTAAAATCTCATCTAAACAGTAGACACCGTAAGTAGCCTTATGGTAAAATCTCATCTAAACAGTAGACACTGAGTAAGTAGCCTTATGGTAAAATCTCATCTAAACAGTAGACACTGAGTAAGTAGCCTTATGGTAAAATCTCATCTAAACAGTAGACACTGAGTAAGTAGCCTTATGGTAAAATCTCATCTAAACAGTAGACACTGAGTAAGGAAAGAAGAGCTTAACACTTTCTATTATTCCCTGTTTGGTGTGAACTTAGGGATGTAGAAGCATTCTCTGTAAGGCAGCAAGAGTTACATGGTAGGTTCCACTGCCTCTGTTCTTTTTATGTACTTTTCTTTTTCTTGTGGTAGGTGTAGGTGGAATTAAACAAATCTGTCAAAAACAATGATTCAGTCATACCACAATCTTCACTTCTCTTCTTAAATGAGGACCTAGTGGTTAGGAACTCAAATTGCAATTTTTTGGTCACAGTTTAAATACACATCAATTATGCTCATGTTTTTGCCAAACTTTTCTAACATTTATTTTCTTGTAGAACTCCTTGATTGATACCAAATCCTTAGTATTTACAAATTGAGGTTCATGAACACCACCAAAAAAAGGAGACAACTGCTATAACTTTTGCATCAGTACAAGATGATTCCAGTGGTTTATAGAGTCCCTCACCTGTAACTGTCAAACTGAAGTCATCCTTAGCCTAAATCCTCAATTTCCATCACTTACTTATGGTATCAGATTACGTCTGCATACTCACAACAATACTCTTCTTTACAGGTTCAAAGTCACTTAAACTCATACCAAATGATCCATCAAGTTTTGTACTCTGAGGTTACCAAATGTATCCTTTGAAAGCAGCTCAAACACCACTTATAGGCTTAAAGTATATTAGAAGCATAATCTTGCTGGATAAAGACAGTCATCAGAATCATCATGATTTTGAACACAAGTAACAAAAATCAACTGAAAATGATGGTCAGATGAATTCCAACTATTCAAGCTAGATGTGTAGACTGAAAAAAGGTCATAACTAGCCAGAGACAACTATTAATCCCCTCTTTTTCATTTACCCATAAACATGCAAGTTCAATCCAACTAAACTATCTTGCAAAGCGAGTTAAAACTGTTTTCTTTTAGACATAGTACAAATTTTTCCATTACGCTTATTCTTCCATGAAAATTCAATACCAGCCAAATATTTCAATGTTAAAATTGAAACATTTTCTGAGCAGTATTAATTCAAGTAATCCTTACTTGCTTATAGTTAATTTCAAATCATGAAGTTTTAACATACACATCAAATCATTTATTTACATCTACTTGTTGCATAATAGTTGTATTCTTTCCATACCTGATTCATTCATGCTATAAAACAATCTTGAATGACTGTAACCCTTAACACAATTAAATTTTGGGCCAGTTCACAAAAAGTGCCAATTATCCACCAAAAAATTTAATTACAAATTTGATCTTTTCAGGTCCATTTTCATACCTAGAGGAGACAATGTATATCATATATCTGGCACAACAACTCCCTGATATTTGTGCCATATAAAGAACATTTATGATTTATATTCAAAAATTGAGAAAAACATGTAGAATTCATCATCATGTAAATGGTATATAATTTGATTGAAATACATCAATGAAAAGCTAATTTATTTATTACACATTATGACAATGTAAGATATAACATTAGGTTCACTATAAATAACTATTTTATCTAAATACAGAATACTAAAGAATAAGGCCAATATCATAAATCTAAAAATTTATACAGTAGCAATATATCATGTAAATCCATCAGCACGGTACTTCTAGATGTTGTACATGCTTGGGATATTTACTTTTTCTGCACTGATCCACTTTATTATACCTAATTTTTGTACGATAATCCTCCAAGCACAGCATAACACACAAAATAAGGTTATCAATACATTGTCCACAGTAATTTGCTTTCACCTGCATTTCCCTTTTCCTTTTTTTGTACACTCTGTAGGCAGGATGATGCACACAAGATAGTGGGCTGATTTTTTTATCCTCAAAATGCTTCAGTAAACGGTGCTCTACTGACCAAGCATCATTTGGTTCAGAACTCATGCAATCCCTTTTATTTATAATTATTCAAACATATCCTTCAAGTTAGCCATCATCATCATCTCTCTGAACTTTGGGTCAATTTATTGCTGGGGTTTTGTGCATTGTAACAAACATACCCATTGACAAAAGCCACAATAGCTGGTGCTATTTTTTGTGCTTCCTATCAGAAGGAGAGTAGAGTTCAGCTTGTCAAACTTGTTGACCCCTCCCATATACAAAATTTTAATGTCTGGTTTCATTACACTTCTCATACCATTTTTTATTGTACTTGTACTTTACTTACACATGCTAATATTGTGTTTACCTGTGTCCTATCATGTACAGACAAGCACTGGTTTTTTCATCATTTTTCCATCCTATTGGGAGTTTCCTACACTTCATTTTTAGTCCTTTCTGTGGGTAAAATTTTCTGTTTGTATGCACTGTATTAGCTAGATGCATCTATTTTCTTCATTTTCAGACTATGAAAAGGTTGCATATTTGAATAAAAATTGTCCAGACCTACTCTATGCCCCTTGTTTTCAAATCCATTTAGTAATGACTAAACAGTCTTGTAACCCACTCCCATGGTGTGACGTTTATGATGTGTCTACCTGAGTATATCTCAAATTTCAACATATATCCAGTATGAAAATCACAAAGCAACCACACCTTGATGTTCCATTTTGTGCTAAGTTTGTCTAGGAGGTACTGCTCAAAAAACAGGCTTCCCTCGAGTTTCAGCATCAGTTCAAACATCTTTAATCATGGACATGTTGTGATTGCTTCCAATTCCATCATCAGTGTTAACACCTAAAAATTTAGTTTACAATGTTCTAATTCAAAAAAATGAAATAATAATCCACATTAACTATTATGATATTAATTTTTTATACATTAAATGTTTAAATAAACAGATTTAAATCTGTCAATCTGTCATTGTTGTATATTATCAGTATCTTATATATAATTGTTCCTGCTCTGAACCTTTCATTGCTGTATATTATCAATATCTCATATATAAGGTATAATATACAACAATGAAAGGTTTAGAGCAGGAAGAATAATATATAAGATACTGATAATATGTGATAATGACAGATTGACAGATTTAAATCTGTTTATCTAAACATTTAATGTATACAAAATTAATATCTTAATAGTTAATGTGAATTTTTATTTCATTTTTTGAGTTAGAACACTGTAAACTAAATGTTTAGGTTTTAACACTTATGATGGAATTGGAAGCAATTACAACATGTCCATGATTAAAGATGTTTGATGAATTGATGCTGAAACTCGAGGGGAGGCTGTTTTTTGAGCAGTACATCCCAGACAAACCTAGCACAAAACAGAACATCAAGGTGTGGTTGCTTTGTGATTCTCCTACTGGATATATGTTGAAATTTGAGGTGTACACAAGTAGAGGAGCCACAAACGTCCAAGACCATGGGGTGGGTTACAAAACTGTTTCATCATTACTAAATGGATTTAAGAACAAGGGGGATATAGTATGTCTGGAAATTTTTTTTTTTAAATGTACAACCTTTTCATAGTCTGAAAATGAAGAAAATAGATGCATCTAGCACAGTGCATACAAATAGAAAAGTTTACCCATGAAAAGAAATAAAACTGAAGTGTGGGAAACTCCCAACAGGATGGAAAAATGATGAAAAAAAATTATTAGGCTATGTGTGGCCCAATAACATACACAAATACAAGCCCCAGATCTATAGTTTTATCCCACTATTGCAAAATTCTGCTCTACACATTAAGGTCATAATTGTGTTACAAGAATACAGATGAAAACTCACTACCTACTTAGAGGTAATCAGAATATGAGAATGGGATCAACATCACATGGTTTCAGAACTCTTTAAAACGAGCAAGAATTCAATGTTGCAGTTCAGTGCCAAAGAATTTAGTTTTTAGAACAGGTTTCTACTTACCACATCTAATGTCTGACCCAAGTTTGGTTTTTTGTAAATCTTCTTGAAATTCAGTTTTGGTTTTCATGTTCATAACACTATATTCTGAATCATCCAGATTATCATCACTACTGTCACTGAACTTTGAAATAATCTCATCACCGGACTGTTCTGTTTTTACTCTGACTAATATGTTCTGAAATTAATCAGATGTAAAAGATTAATAAAAATAACAAGGGTCATCCCTCAAGTAAACAAATATATAGTTCTCAGTTAACTTATTAAACTATCACACATACATAGGTGCACAAAAGAACCTAACATTTCAAGGTTAGTAATTTATAACAACCTTTACAAAAACTATTGAAACTTTTACAACACTTAAAAATATTTTTTTTAGTTAAAGAAAAACCAAAACAATGGGAGAAAATATATGATACACAATTTCATATCTGTCTCTCTAATTTTTAAGATTGCTATACAGGTGCTGAAAATGATACATTATAATAAGTGAAATACGTAATACACTAGAACTTTTTGTATCTAATGAATACAATAATTATATATTACTCAATTAAATTACATATATATAGATTTCTCCCTGCTGTGAAACTGTCATTGTTACTATTATTTCACTCAACATAATTATAACACTAGCTGTAATTCACACTGTAAAGGTTGATCAGAATGATTACAAGGGTAATATACAGATGTATTTGGAAGATGGGTTATAGGGTTTCTACCATGACCTCTTAAACCTATGTGGTTTTTCTAACATTATGAATAACTTCAGAAATACATCAGTACAGCTAGATATTTAATAAGACAACTGTAAAAGCTTTGATATATGAGTTACCTCCATTTTCTCTGTTTCTTCATTATGGTTGTCTTCTTTTGCGACATCAAACTTGAAAGTGGTTTGTGAAGAGCTTTTTGCTGAGGAATCTGCTTTTCTTGCTGCTAGAAGTACAAATGATTTATCTGTAACAAAACTTAGTATACATCATGTTTCACTAAATCATAATGAATATCCATTCACTGAATTTAACTGAATGGATTTCTTGTATAATTTTCTTCCTAGTGTACAAGTACATCAATACCCACCTGAAAAATATCAATTATCAGCAGGGTACAGGTTCCAAAAATGTTATGCAGAACATAATTTCAAATGTGGAACAAAGGAAAAACAAAAATTACAAGCAGCCAGACACAAATTCTTTATATACACACAGTACAAGTTTGTACTAACTAGCCAGGTTGTACACTCCCAGCCAGTCTGAAGGCTGATACTGGTTGAAAAGCCGATACAGTGTAAATAATATACTGTTATACACTCAACCAGTAATGTACTTATGTGTTTCAACTAACCTTGTATTGACTGAAAAAATAGTGTGATTGACAGGTTGTTTTACACTCAACCACTACTATGCCTGTTTTACTCTAGCCAGCTTGATGAGAACTGTTAATGGGCAAATGAAAATATAGTGTGGTTGAAATACTTTTATAAGTTCTTAGAATATGATAAAACTGAAAACGTCAAATAATTTTATTTTTACTTTCACAAAATTAGGAATTAATTTTTCCTTTCAGCACTGTTCGATGATATAAATGTTGTTTCTTCTACTGATAATTTTTTGGTTTAAGCTTCTTACTTTTGTTAGGATCACACGAACATGTATGGTTAACAATGGCATAATGTTGGTAAGTTCAGGTATAATGAAGTTTAAATAGATAACAAAGTACACAAAGAAACATAAAGACTTACACTTGTATAATTGCCATGGTGAAGTAAGTTGTTAACCTGAAGATGACCTGAGAAGTTAGAAACATTGTTCTCTGCTTTATTAGTGTTAATACCCATACCAGCCATCCTGAGATACATTTTACTTTAAGTGGAAATAATTTTATTGTATGATCCTGTCTAACTGAAACACAATAACAAACTATTTAAGATATGAGATAAAACAATTGCAAATAATATTAAATACAATTGTGAACATGAAAACATCTGTAGATATTGGAGATAGTTTGGCTTATTAAATAAAGATCTGGCTGGATGGAAGAGTGTAGAAGGTTGTTATGTCTCTACAAAGAGACCAACTCTTTTTATGTTGTTCCTTCTTCCACATTTTTCAATTGATCACCTTCACTTATCAATGGTGCAATGCACCCAAACACCTTTTTAATTTTCTTTACACATTTTCATACATTTCTTGAGGACAACAGTAAAACAATCCAAATATGTATATCACTGGATCCTGTGCAGTTTTATTTACAGCAACCAAGATGAAAAGTTGCACATGTAGAAAATTTTCATATGCCTCACACAAGAACCCAAAAGTTGTATTTACCCAAGCAGTTACATATACATTTATTTATTTGTTTTCATTAATTTTCTGGTGTCTAAACTTGGCCATATTTGATCTGTATGCCAAGAACATATTGCATTTGTACATAAATGTTGGCTTCTTAATTACAAGTGGAATTCAGGCAAGTCTGATTAATATCATAAGCAGAGTGACTTGGGGCTCAGTGTTAGAACCTTTGTTCATTTTGGCTTAAGTCAATGACAAAAATGAAGGTATGCCCAACAACTGACTTAAATTGTGATTTTAAAGTTTTGTGTGTTGTTGGCTTTCAGGAGGATACTGATACTTTACAAGAAGGTTTAGATTATTTGGTGAGTTGGACAAATAAATGGCACATGGTTTTTAACCACAAATGCAAGGTAATGAATGTTAGTTATCATAATTTGAATTGAGTTTAATTTAGATGCAAATGGCATTAACAGTGTTATAGAAGAAATGGATTTCGGTCTTCTGGTTGATCAATCTATTAAAGCATCCAAGCAATTTGCTGTTGCTTGTGGTAAGACAAATAGGATTTTAGGCTGTATCTAAAGAAATACTAAATACAATGTCTAAAGAGATTGCAATGTATGGGTTTTTGATTAGACCATATTTATGATATAATGTTCAATCTTGGGCATCTTGGAAAGGACACTGTCAAAATGGGTTAAGAGAAAGGCTACTAATATAACACTTGGATAGGGTTAAGGTCTCTAAAACTCTTTTTTTGGAAAAAAAAGAATTACAGGGTATCAGATTGTGCCATTTAACTGTTATCAAGTTTTTGATTTGATTAATGTTCTAACCATTGTGTATTTGTCAAAGTTTCCATATCACAACTTTTAGTATACTTTGTGCACCTTCACAAAATTTGGGAGGCTTTTAATAAATATTACAAGTCTTTTGTACACAAAAAATAAGATTATTTTACTGAAGTAATTTACTAAGGATTTGTCTGTGAATGTATACATGTGTGTATATAGTATTTCTATATACTAGTTCAAGTGCTATCATATTTCCTGGCATCAAAGATGCTATTTTTTCCCCAGAACAAGTCTAAAAAATTCACTCTGCATCTTTCAGGCCATAGGTTACACTGCTCATAGGCCTAAACCTAAGTCTGGAGGAGGCATTTCATTATTAGACAGTAATCCAAGCTCTTCTATATGACCTAGAATGAAATGTACAAGTTACTTAGTATTAAATAACAAATAAATAAACAAGAACAGGTCACTGTACATATGGTGCTGTAATATCACCACTCTTTTTAACTACTCAGGCTTAAAATAACATTATTACTGATAACAATACAGATATTCTAGTGGTAATATATAAGGTACAGACTTTCAAAGGTAGATACGATAAGCATATAGCTCACAAAAAATAAGAAGTGAGCAATAGGATTCATGTACCATATGTCACTAAACAATCCATAAAACATCTTTGTAACATTGATGGAAGTGCTGTGACCTTATTCTTATGTTTACCCTTTTTTTTTTCAAAATTTAGCTATTCAAAATGGAGGTGCATCTTTGACACTGGGAAATACCGTAAGTAATTTCCATATCAAGATTAAAACTACTTTTTTATGTAAAAAATCTCAAATTTTATTTGTATAATTTTTTTAAAACTTACAAAATAAATTAAAGATTTTTGTTAGTAAAACTTTATATTTTACCAACCCTAATTTTACACAAGGTTGTTCAATATGACTGACCTTATAACTATGAAAAAACAAACAAATACAAAATAAATTTAAAATAAGCTTTTCTTTTTCTAGAATGACGTCAAATTGTAATATGAAAAATTTGTTTATGCTAAATAGCTTAACACTCATAACAGTATATATCTATTTATATTTACATTTTAGTGTTTTATTTCCCTTTATATTGCTAATTACTATTCATACCTTTATAAATTGTAAATCAATTTGTGAATGTGCAGCTCATGTTATATTATTGAATTACATTAATTACAAATTACTTGTGAGCATACTCCATTAAAACATATATTATTTTACCTAATCCAACCTTACTTAACATAGAAAATGTTATACTTTTACATTTTAGTTACTTTTATAATAACAAAGTGTACACACGAAAAGCAAGTGAAAAGTGCATAACTTGGCTTTCTGTATTTTTTATTAACTTTTAATACTTAACCTTTCTTTTTCTTACACTAATGGTAGTACTGCACTAAATAATTTTATTTAATTAAATAATGTACCAAAGAACACAAAATAATAATGTGCAAAAAAGCAATGTCCCATAACTATTATGATTTTTTTTGGCTTTTTAATGTGTGACAAGTGCTATTAAAACTTAATCTAAGCTTGTCAATTTGTTTTCCATGGGAATCAAGCTTGAAGTGAAAGCAAAATTTACAAGTATCTTTACATAAAACAATGTAATATAATATGTCACTTAACAGATTAAAATCTTGGCTTTCTATTGGTTATAAATAATTTAGTACTGAATGGCAGAAAGTGTGTAATAGGTGGCACAGCAAAAGGGGTCTAGTTGTCTTTCACTGCTCTGTAAAATTGCTACTAGGATAAAAGAACAACAGAAAAATATGAATCTTTTAAACATAAAGGTACCACTAACAACTCATAATTACTAATGGGAAAAAAAAAAGGAAAATGTTACTGTCACAAACATAAAAAACAATGAACAAAACCACAATTGTTAGAAGCATGAAAAGAAACTAAGATCATTGCAAATCTAAAACAGCAATGTGAAATACAATGAAAGCTATGAAAATTATGCTTTGCTTGAACAATCATGATATTATCATAAGTAATTACATTAAATTTAGTACTTCTTGAAGGTATGGTAAATAAATTAGAAAAGAGAGGATATGCCTAGAGACCACAATTCACACACCAGAAGGTATTGTAGATTTTTTAAAAGTATTACCTTACAGAATTAAAAACTTGCATACTATTAAAATATGGAATATTAGCTATGTTTTATGCTATATTTATTGGTATACTATGAAAAGACAGTAGTTGAATTAAATTTTGAATGTAACTCATTAAAACCTTATGACATGTGCAGAAAAAGATTATCATGGAGGTTTATGTTTATTATGGGAATTGACAGTGTTGATTGATGTGTTGTAACTCATTAAAACCTTTATGACATGTGCAGAAAAAGATTATCATGGAGGTTTACGTTTATTATGGGAATTGACAGTGTTGATTGATGTGTTGTCTTTATTCTTATTTAATGGTGAGAATGATAAGACTAGAAGATAAACAAATTTGAGAAGAGCAGGAATCATCTTCAGTTAAACTACCTTTATGTTTTTAACAGAGTGGTCGACCTTTTGAGTGGACTGTATTCTGATGTGGTAAATGCAGTTAATTTAAGGGAAGGCTTAATAAATATCTATATGATGAGGAGTACCTTTTTATTTTTATTTTTGAGCATAGTATAATAGATGGGATGACCTAGATGGACTAAGAGCTTCCTCTTATATGCAATATATATGTAAATCCTTAAAACACTTTTATAAAATTAACTAAATTAAATATTTTTTACACTTTAGAAATTACAATGAGCTTTAAAATGTACTTGTCTCTGAAATACTAATGGTTGTTCCTTGTCAAGTTTCAACTCATGTTGTCAGTGAAATGTAACTAAAAATTTCACAATGTCCTTTCAAAGAAGAGCATATAATACTCACCCACAAAAACCCTCTCTCCCACCTTCCATGTGATTTATTGTGCAAACATCAGAAGACCATAAGTAAGCTCTCCTTTCCCTTGGTAATATAATTTTATTCAAAGTTGTGATAAAGATGAAATTTTGGATGCAGGATAAGGTAGATATTTTAGAGGTATCTGTGTGAAATTCACTTTAATTTTAAAAATATAAATAGCAAAAGAAGTACACTTAACTCTGAAATACTAAAAGCCAGAATGTCCACATTGTAAAGGAGGTGGGAAGAAATGAACAAGAAAAGAAATAGAAACATATAAAACTATAAGCTACAAAGCAGGAATATAATACGTTAGACTACAATAAATACATGTTCAAGTAGAGTTGGAGCAGAACCAAGAACCAGAAAATAATTGAAATAGATTCCATGGAAAATTAATGTGCAAATTAGCTGTATAAAAGAAAACTAAAGTAATTTTTCTTAACCTCTTTGTTCATGATACCTGTTAAATTCAGACATTTTAAGTTTTGTGACCAGTAATGAGGTGATGGACCTGTTGAGCCACCATGGGACATTAAAGATGGCCTACACAGATAGGAATAATACTATTTCCTGCTCCTGCTGTAGAACATTCTCAAGACAACAGTCCAGCTAGTGGTTACGAAGGGACATACCTTCATCAACATCAAAAATAACCAACAAGCCACAAAATCTGTCAAATTACTGGATGCTCAGGGGAATTCAAAGCAAGATCCAAGCAGTTCCCAAGGATGGACTCAACAATGTAAGAACAATGCATTGGGAACATCAAAACATAAAGAAATACATAAATAAGCTTGAAAATATATACAATCCCCATCCTAGTTAGAACTGAAACATCTAGTGATAACAGCAGTCTTTTTCAGACGTCTCCTGTGCTATCACACAAGAACTTGCATGCAAAGGTTGGATTTTTACAAAAATCCAAACTCAATTGATTTTCCAATAAAGAAAATGTTATTGGTTGTTGCATTAAATAAAAGCAAACATAACACAAACCTTAAACTAGATGAACTATTAACCACATTTTACTCATCAATAAAGTTTAAAGACATGAACATAAATTATTTGTTTTTTAAATTTTATTACCAACTGCTGTTTAAAAACTATCCATCTCAATATAATTTAAATTTAAGCAAACAATTTTAGGAGTTTTAAAGTATTCAACATTTATTTACTTTAATTACTTCTGATTATTACCTCAAGTTTAGAGTACTAAAGTTATTTCATGATATAAATTCATACTCTATAAATCACTGAGAATGTTTTATTCTTGCAAACAATAAGCACTTTTCACTGAGAATTATTTGACAAAGGTCCTTCACCCAACCACAAACAAACTGACTGTATGGTTCCAGAATTTTGTATGCCTTTAAATCATTCAAAGTAATGCACTTAATATGTTTACAAAGTAGTTTTCTACTTTTTTTCTGGATACTGAATGTTTGGGTTGTCTTTGACATTATTCTACCAGTTTTCCTCCGTGATTTTGTATGGGTCTTTATCTTCAATAAACTTTATGTTTTCATGATGTTTTGCCTTTAAAATAACATCTAAACTTTCCTGATATGCGGGTAATTTTCTGGATAACTTCTCATCCATTGTTGAATCTCTTTAAAAATCGATACGTGGTGACAGGTAAATGTAAAAAACACACATGCTTCATTTAGCCTGACCTAAAAGATGGTAGACGTATCAGAGGAATCCTAGGATGTGGAATGTAAATGAAAACTATATATTCTATGAACTTATAAGTGAAAGCAAAGATGAATATACATCTATAGTAGTATGCCAACCAGTGTTGGTAAGCCTCACTCCCAATATCAAGACTTATTAGGGCAGCAAGAAAATATTTGTACACTGCTAAAGTAAAAATTGGAGAATTCATGTCATTTTGTAAAAATAACTTAAATATGTATACTTACTACAAGTAAAGGTTTCCCCTTCACTTTTCACCAGTTTGATATCCAATAAAGCATTCTGTTCCTCATCAGAAAATGGTTCACCTTTCATCTCTAATACTTCCATGGTTACATCAGAGCTTCACCTTTATATTCTTATCAAAACTTCAATTAAGCTACAGAGGAACAAGTCAAGATTTAGAGACTGCATTATTAAAACTTGGTTCCAAAATCTATAACAAATACTGCTTTCATTACTCATATTGATAACTTTTAACAATAATTCATAAGTTTCTTATTCTTTATATTAAAATTGTTAATCAGTATTCTGATATTAATCAGTTTGAAACAAAATGTGTAGTAAGAGACCAAGGCAATCCTTACAAACAATTTCACAAAACTTAAATATTGTATAATGACTAAGAAGTTTGGTTTTATCTAAATGAGTACACATATCTCACATATATATAAGTGCACTAAAACATGACATAACTAGAACTACTTAAGTACTAAACTCTATATTTTATACCATTTTAGATTTGAAATTATTGATAGTTTATGTCCTCCATTAATTCACAATGTACTACTATACAAAAATTCACTAAATACAATTACCACCTTACAAACTTAAGAACAGATTTTTAGCTGATTACAAAATATGTTTAATGATGCAATATTTGAAAACATTATAATTACTAATTTTTTTTGTAATTTTGATTTTTTACATCAAGAAAACGTAACAAAAACAATAATACCAAATGTCATAGATACATACGAGGTCTGTTAAAAAAATACGCGGACTGTTTGAATTGCGCAGCTCCAGTTGGTTCCAGGGGAATCCGCTTGGTGTCGCTAGGTTCGCACAGATCAGCTGATTACAACGCCATTTCCTGATTGCAGATATCTTCATTTATGTATTAGCTACGCGGTTTTAAGTGAAGTGCGATTTTTTCGTTTGGCAGATTTCAGAATGAATGACCTGAAGGAGCAACAACTTGCTGTGAAATTTTGTGTTAAACTTGGAAAATCTGCGGCTGAAACTTTTGCTATGCTTAACACGGCTTATGGTGATGTTGCTATGAAGCGTACGGCATGTTTCAAGTGGCATGAACGTTTTAAGGATGGTCGACAGTCCATTGAAGATGATGAGCATCCTGGACGTCTTTCCACGTCAACTGACGACCCATACGTCGACAAAATCAACACCCTGGTGCGAGCAAACCGACGTCTGACTGTCAAGGAGCTTGCTGAAGAGTGTGGGATATCAGTTGGATCTTGTTACGAGATTTTGACTGAAAAATTGAAGATGCACCGCATTGCTGCAAAATTTGTGCCTCAGAACTCGTGAGTTTTTGGCCAAACACTCGATCACCGTTCTTCCCCACCCCCCCCCCTACTCACCTGACCTTGCTCCTTGCGATTTTTTCTTGTTCCCCAAATTCTAAAGACCCTTGAAAGGAAGAAGATTTGAGACGATTCCCGAGATTAAGACAAATGCTATGAAGGAGCTGGAGGACATTACAAAAGAAGCGTACCAGGACTGTTTCAACAAGTGGAAACACCGTTGGGATAAGTGTGTGCATTGGGGAGGAGAGTACTTTGAAGGGGTCCCAGACCTGTAACTTCTAAATAAAGTACATTTTGTTTTATGATGTCAGTCCGCGTATTTTTTGAACAGCCCTCGTACAGATTGTATCATATTGAAACCTTGAACAGAAAGACAAAGTAAAAAGACAAACAAACAATAATATAAATGCTGCTACATGTTTTAATGATAAATATACACGTTACATGTAACAGAAATGTTTTGACTAAAACACAAAGATGTATCTCATTTTTCTTGATTAAAAATTATAGGGGTCATTCATGTAAGAAATATATTGAGAAGAAATAAAGCAATATTAATTACCAGACAAGATACAGGACGTACAAAAGATGCAACTAAACTGGCAAACTAACCAAGCAGAATCACAAAAAGTGATCAACATGAAGTTCATTGAGAATACACTTGGAATACTGATGTCCCTTCTGACACTGGGAACAACAACAATCCAAGTGTGGCATGAACAATATAGATTCAAATGTACCAGTACAAACACAGAAATTCAAAAGTTTCACTGATTCTGCTACATTTGGAGTACTGTGTTGTCTTGGGCTCCATACCTTACGAAGGACATTGAATTGTTGAAAAGGGTTCAGAGGAGGGCTACCAGAATGGTGCCTGAAATGGAAGGTTTGTCACTGAGGAGTGTTGAGATTTCTCAACTTTTCTCTTGAAAGAAGAAGAGTTAGAAGGGATATGATTGTGGTGCTTAAGATTGTAAATGGAATTGATAATACTAATGCATCACCTTTTTTCATACTTAATGCTGAAAACAGAATGACAAAGAAACACATTTGGTATGGTGGGAGTCATCTTCAACAAAGAGTTTTATTTTTGAAGTTTGTGCAAAGTTACACAAAGGCTATCTGTGCTAGCTGTCCATAACTTAGGAGTGTAACACCAAAGAGAAGGTAGCTTGTCATCACAACCCACTGCCAGCTCTTGAGATGTTCTTTTACCAATGAATAGTGGGATTGATCATCACATTATAATGACCCAATAACTGAAAGAGTAAGCACATTTGGTGCAACTGTCATTTGAACTTGCAACTCTTAGATTACAAGTCAAGCATCCTAACTATCTGGCCATGCCAGGCCTTAGGGTGTTTGGTCTTTGAAATGTATTGCTTTCTGATATTGTGGAAGCAGTAAATTTAAGTGAGTTTAAGAGAATGCTTAATACATATGTGAATGATAAAGGCAAGCTTTAAGTTTTCTTCAAATTTACTTATTTAATAGTTTCAGTTTAGAGAATGGGATAATCAAAATGGACCAATAGGTCCCTTGTTATCCCAAAACATTACATTAACTGATAAAAATAACCATTTGATATTTTTTTTACAACAGACATAGTATGTTCCATATATATTTAACAGTTTTAGTTTACAAATTTCCATTCCGCTGTGTATCCTAAAGACAAAACCTCAGTTGTGTACTATACTACATTTGTCAGGACCTGTTTGTTTGTTTTTGAATTTCACACAAAACTACACAAGGGAAATCTGTGTAAGCTGTCCCTAACTTAGCAGTGTAAGACTAGAGGGAAAGCAGCTAGTCATCACCACCCACTGCCACCTCTTGGGCTACTTTTTTGCCAACGAATAGTGGGATTGGCTGTCACATTATAATGCCCCCACAGTTGAAAGGGCGAGCATGTTTGGTGTGAGAAGTCAGGACACTGAAGTGTTAACAACAGGAGACTGAAATTACAAAACTGGTGTACTTAATATGAAATAAAAAAAAATCAAACTTCCACCACTACAAAATACATTTAGCATGTATTAATCATACACTGATGGAATGACAACACAACTTCAGTAAACTAGTCACCACTTACCCCATTTTTTTTATATATATTTGCTAAAATAATCTACAGATATCTATCCATATGCAACTGATGTGATCATGACAAAATCTGCCTTTCAGTGTACACCATATGCTGGATCATAAGCATTGAAATCATTAACATGGAAACCAAACTAGAGGTAATTCCACATGATGGTTAAATGTTCAAGTAATGAATCAAACCATGCATACAAACATGCTTGGCTCTGCTTTATGTGCATTATTAAGCTGTAGTACTTGTATTGTGTTGCTAGTGGCTAAGATGTTTGTTTTATGTATGTTATTAAGCTGTAATACTTGTATTGTGTTGCTAGTGGCTAAGAGGTTTGTTTTGTGTGTGTTATTAAGCTGTATTTCTTGTATTGTGTTGCTAGTGGCTAAGAGGTTTGTTTTGTGTGTTATTAAGCTGTATTTCTTGTATTGTGTTGCTACTGGCTAAGAGGTTTGTTTTGTGTGTGTTATTAAGCTGTATTTCTTGTATTGTGTTGCTAGTGACAGAGAGGTTTGTCTTATGCTGTGCTCATGAACAAACATTACTAGACAGAAGTGACCATATGACAGCCACTATGAAGATTATCTGCTTGGAAACTACACCTTAGAAGTTGTAACAGAACACTGATGGAAAAATACTAGTAGTACAAGCAGTGTGATCTAGGCTTTAAACACTTTCTGAGCATTTTCTTTTAACATTCTCACCCATTTTGTTGAAGAATAACTAATCTTAGTTTCTAAAAACTGATGTATTAAACATACATGACCTGATGTCCTGAATAGTATACATAACACACTGATTACATTAATAACTTCAAGTGGGTGGCTGACACATTTAATTTCATTTAATTAATGTTTTAATAATAAAATATGTAACAATAGGATAGGATCTTTTTTATGTTATTTTGATAAGGCCAGGCTTAAAAATAGTTTTGTTTGTTGTAACACTTAACCGATTTAAAATACAGGTTGGCTTGTTTATTTTTTGAATTTTGTGCAAAGCTACATGAGAGTGAGGTATGTAGGTACACGTTTTTTATTTTCAAATTCCTTCATAAATGAATTTCAGACATTTCATTAGTTCTACAATTACCTAAAACATAAAGCTTTAAATTAAACCATGAATATAATAACCATTAACATTTATTCAATGAAGAGAGTTAGAGGATACTGACCTCTATCAAGTATCCACAGTTACATTTTCAATCAGAATTAATTTGTTTTTTTCCTAATCCTCAATGTATGAAAACATTATTTTGGAAACAGATACAGTAAAGTGACTTGTGTTCACCATTTTGTTAATGTATGCTTGTTAAGAGTAAATTCTCTCCTGCCAAGTCACGTATTTATTATTTTAGTACCTAGTATCCTGGGGACAAGATAAACCATGTTGCCAAATCTCAGTGCATTAGCCAATTAGCACTGAGTTATCAAATAGTAGTTAGGTGATGGATCTAAAAAAATATAAAGTTTTTATTCACATTAGACACTAGATTAAACGGGAAATACTTCATCTGACAAATGGTTAGAGAAAGACGCTTACATTGCAAGGAATAAAGCCACCAAATAACGCTTAAATAGGCTTTCATGTAAAAAGCAGTACACTTCATAATTCATTCTAAAATTAAATGTATCCTACAAAATTGTATCTAGCAGATTTTCCTACACAAGCATGTTTTCTTTTAATATTTAGAAGTAAATTTTTCAGTTTAAAAAAACTTTTGTAAGTTGTAACGCAAAAGACAGGTTAAGCCTTAAAGTTAACTTTAAAAGCTAAATCTAAAAGTAAAACAAAACAATAACATTTGAGTTTCTCAGCAAGCTATTAAAATTATAATCCATAGAAGAGTATATTAGGATCAAGAATTTTTACCTACGTGACCTACTCTTTGTTTTATTATACTACGAAATGCGACGTTATCAACTTATTAATAAGATGAAAAAGTCACACTACTAAATATGTAAGTAATGTTAATTTTAGTGGACAATTATTATAAAACGGAACCTGGTGTATAAAATTAGAAGTAGATAGCAGTTATAAAACATAAAACGAAACATAATCCCTTGATAACCAAGTTAAAAACGTGTGTTGAACTATAGACAAATACATAGTAAATGGTCAGTAATAAAACATTTTTATTCCAAAATAAACTGTTGCCCTTAACTAGCTCAGCCATAAGTCTGTAGACTTACGATGCTAATAACAGTTTTCGACAACCGCGTTGAACAGAGTACAGAAAGGTTAACAAAAACAACCTGAAGACCTAAGAAGGCCGAAACATTGTTCTATACTTTGCTTTAATTAAAGTTTTAATACCCATACCAGATGTCTTTAGAGTACAGTTTCACTGGATTTTGTACATGAGGTTGTTCGCTCCTTTACTTAAAAAATTTCTCAACCCAAACGAGCCATTTCGACATATATACTGTTACACAGAGCTTCAAGAATATCTGGAAAATGTTTTTGAAGAAACTTTTTCTGTTGTTGATCCTAGTTAATGTTGTTCTTCCATTGACAGTTATTTTAAATTTTCTGCTAAAAATAATTCAAAGTTGAGTCCACGCAAACAACAAAAGGTTTTTTATTTCTTCCTTCAATTTTTTTTGAAGTTTGAATACAGACAAGTTGTATGCCACACTAACACTACTAAACTTACTTAAAAACCTTCCTTGTAAGAAGTAATTCAATATGTGCGATACATTAAAATATTTCACTAAAAACACTTTAATTGACGCTATTGACTTAAAACAATGTTGTCTTCTTCGAATCTCATTTCCATAATCAAACTTCTAGTCAGGGGCGTAGATTTTTTACACCCGATTGGGGGTATGATTTTTGCAACCACTTATGTGGACTGTTCAATTTGCAAATCGGTAATCTCTGATTACGTGAACCTGAAAGCTGTAAACATGCAGTCACAGAGTAATCTTGTTGCTACGATACTTGCATATATACTTAACTCTACTGACTGATACTTACGAACTATAGCTAAGATCGAAAAGCTTAGAAACACGCCTATATTAAAGATGTACATTTCGGCTACTGAAAAAGCCTACATCTAGGCATAATTATGTAATTCGAATGGTAAAAACACGAGAATTACAAGAACAAACACACAATTTGTAGGCCTGTGATGCAATAAAACAATTCAACAGACCAAACTGTAGGGGGAGATGATTGTATGCACCATACCCCCACCTAAAATAAAGGGGGGTGTATCCCCATTTTTTTAGTTTACTAAAAAAATTAACTTCAAATTTTTAAAGCTTTCTAAGCATACCTTATTAAAATTTTCAATCTTACCATTATTATTATAATCAGCAGCTATCTCTGACTAATAAACAAATTATAACATTAAGAATGTGGCTTACAATATTTATTTTTTCCTGGATTGTCAAGTCCCTTAAAAAAGGTATAAAACAAAAATAAAAAATACTATAAACTGCCCAGTGTCCTTTCACCAAGTGTTTTTTGATGTTTCTGTCTCCCTAAGCATAAGTATACAGGAGAGGTGTCCTCATACCCATTGATGTTACGAGCGTTATTGTTCTTTGGGAAGTTGTTCCTGGATGAATGGTTAGGTAAATCCACTGACAGTTTCATTCTTGATGATCCTCTGGAAGTAGTCTCGACAGAATTCCAAGATCCAAACAAGTTTAGTTTCTTCTGACAAATTCAGTTTATCACTATTTCACATAAGCACATCTAAAGATAATCTTTGGTTAGGATTGCTTAACTTTCTGAAGTCTGTAAACAACATCGTTTGTTGTTTCCAGCACACAACACAGAACCTACATAACTTTAGAATTCTCCTTTCGTGGTGTAGCAGAAATCATTCAACTAAACCATATCACCTCAATGAGATCCAATTTTATCATCATTCACATCATATCCACCTTTCATTTTATCATATGCTGATCTCAGTCTTTCCTGGATGTGATCAAACATACCTTTTTTCTTCACATTCACAAGAGCTTTTCCATCCACCATTTTCTCGGAACATGCTAGAGGGTTTGTGTCATTGTACGCCAGTCACTAGATAAAGTTTTATTGCTAATAATACCTGATAGAGATATTTCAATTATTGGTGATATGATGATTATTCTCCATGTTGTTACTGGAAGGTCAGCTTCTAGTTTGGTAATTATAACATAGAGATTTCTTGATCACAGCTGAAGTTATCTGAAGCTAGCTTAACCTCATATCCGTGTCTCTGTATGAGATCAACTTTCAGTATGCACTCTTTCTTAATGTCAGTTATTTATATATCATGATGTATAGAGAAACTTCCTAGAGTAAAAGTTACTTCCAACTTTATTTTGCTGGAACTTTATGTTTACTAACTGTTTGCATCAATCATTCGTCTCTGGAGTCTATTTCTCAACTTTCATTTAAAAATTGGGCCACACAGTTGTAGTTATAGGACCAGTACTAATGGGTATACTATAACAGTTTTCCATCAAGAATCTCATGGACAGTTTTTCTTAAATAAAGAATTTTACGTTTGGGATAATTGGAGCGTTCACAGATAAACTTTGCCACATAAATCCCGTTAGTTTCTAGTTTTTCGATGTTTGAGTAACTCTTTTTTTGTTCTTTTGACCTGGTTTGGCTTGAAGGCTCATTTTTAGAGTATTGTCTCATTGAATTTCTAACAACCATTGATTTCTTATAATTTCGGCTGTAGTGGTCATATTTCTTACTATTATAATACTTCTCTCTTTCTAGTACCTCCTTGGTGGAGTTTCTATTTCATACTGGCTTTAATGCACAGTTCTTTGCAATGTGTCTTTTTAATTTACAATTGAAAGTAAACATTTTCCTAAATTGAAAATGTATTTCCAATAATACTTTCCTCTACTGACATTTATAACTATTACTCAACCATAGGTTTTCTTTTTTATTCGCCTATCTAAGCATTAGTCTGATTTTTTGTCGCTTGTTCCAGTCTTTTATAACCTCATTTAATTGCCCTTAGCGAGAAAAGTTTGACACTCTTCACTTACCTCAGTGCGCCCTCTATCCTAGTACTGCTTATCAGCACTTCATTTGGACAATTTTATTTCTTTTTTGAGACATACATAATCCAAGTCTCTAACATTGGATCTTAGCGTGGAAGAAGGGCGGGAGAATTCCAGAAGAGATAAGTATTATGGGAAATACATTTTAACTTTAGGAAAATGTTAACTTCTAAAAACATGCATATCTTTTCTGTCACTTGTAGCTAGAATCCCACATTGTGAATGTGGAAGGGCTGGCGAGAGCATTATCCATATAGAAAACGTCTGCATAAATCATGGGTATACCAAGATAATAGTGATACCCGAGTGGGAAAACTGCACTACATTCAGAATGGGTATGCTTTTCACTCTGAACATAGTTCCTGTATCAATGGTGGAATTGTACATGACTAATCATTATTATAGGGTAGCCCCAACCAGATAGTTGAGACTCCAATACTCAGGTTTGGAACTAAGGGGTCTTGATCTCTATGTATACCTTGAACATACACTTTTACCAGAATACCGTTAATAATACAGGCTTGCGAATTTAAATTTCATAAAATTTGTTTTATTTTTAAAAAATTCCCGTAATTCAGCTACGAAGATTTCCAAAATAATACTTGTTTTTTTTCTATCATAAAAGGTTTTTTATTGCAAATCGGGAATTAAAAAACTGTTTTAGATCATATTATTATTTCATATATCACAATGATCATTTTTTATTATTATATTTGTTAAAAAATACAAACAAACTGGAGAAAAGGAAAGAACATCGATGTCAAACGAACGTGCATCTTGATTTTGTTGTGAAATATGCGGCTTTTAGTCTCAAACATACGTGTTGTTGTCTTTCTTTTAAGTATATTGCGTTTTGAGTATAACCAGCAGTAATCAGCCATCACTCTGATGTTCCACTTCTCTAATATTTCCTCTCCATTTCCTGATGTCTTGATGAAACATTTCTCCTTGTTCTTCGTTGATGGTACCCAGACTTTCTGAGAAATAGTTAATATGTGAGTGTAAGAAATGAACTTCCAAGCTCATATTACAACCCAACTTTATGAATTTATCAGAGCATGTTATTGACAATATTTTCTTAATATGGGCTCCTGTTGTTTTCTGTAAATTTGTCAATAACATCTTTAAAGGCAATTCATATACTTCTTTTTTGAACTTTCATCATTGTCGTTTTGAACTGTTCATCCAAATTTAATTCGTAATTTGAGGGACAACAAAAATCCCTTCTTCAAGTTTCACTTCTGACATAACTCCTCACATAGATACTTGAAACAGTCACTATTTTTGTCTTAGGCTTTTACAAGGTACTTCATCAAGTCCCCTTTTATATGAAGTGGATATAATGGAAATGTCTACTAAACTTTCATGCTCAACGGTTTTCGATCCCGGTTTTAGGCGAACTCGTTACTTCTTTATCCAGTGCTAAGTTCGAACCCATTCACACAAAAAACATGAACATTTTGTATAACCGAATCCGGATTATTGATCCAACAACCTATGAAGGACTTACCTTTCCACAAAGTAGCCAACCATATTCTTTGTATTTGACGTTATTAAGAAGAAGCCAAAGTTTTTTGTGCGTTTCCTTCAAATAAATCTAATAAACAATAGAAACAGAATGCATATATATTGTTGTTGTGAAAAAGAATATTTTTTAGACTTCTTCTAGAGGAATTAATAAAGAATTGCCACTCAATTCGTTCATAGGCTGTAGCTCTTAGCACTGGTATTAATTCAGTAATATTGGAACAATAAACCAGTGTAATTTCTTGCGAAAAATATGGCATAAACTCTTTCTCACGATTTCTGGAAAACATAAGTTCTTAACTTAGAGTCTGAACTCCAAAATATCTGAAGAATTTCTTGGAAGACACAAATATCTCACTAAATGATTAAGTTAAACTTGTGTGAAAAGTTGTCGTTCACCAGACGTTTGAGTTTAAAAACAATCCTTATCATTATTTCTATTGACTATTTGACTATTTTGACTATATTGACTATATTTTCACTATATATTGACTATTTGATTAAGAATCAAATGTAAGTGTTTCAAGAGTCCAGTGGTGTAGGTTGAGGTCCATGAGCAACATGTATAAGAGCAGATTGAAGGTTTGGATAAGAAATTACCTTTTTATTTCGAGTGTTGTAGACATTACGTGAGAAAAGTGGTTTCTAGGATCACGATATACCATTGGATATTCAAAAAGCACAGACTTTTTCTTAGTCCATTGTCTCAAATTTTTGACAGAGTGGTGCAAACTTTGTGCGGAGTCCATAATTTGTTTTGGTCCCCACAATATATTCCTAAATACACAAAATACGCTTTTTTTCTTGACGCATTCTGCAATATTTTGCCGCTGTTTCTTTAGAATATATTTACTACAAATATAATAGAATATATGTGGGTCATTTATACAACTTTTTGTTGCCACACACTAATAGATAATATTGCAAAGAGGAAGAAATAATGTCAAAATGCACGCACAAACAACTACAATCTAGAAATGACACATCATGCAACCCGTTAACTGTTTACATAATAGCGGTATGTTTCACGTGGGTTCTGGAGCTATTGATAACACCCTAACTTTTCGATTAGTCTAGAGAAATGACGCTCTGTGAAAAAAATGGATATTATTTTCGGATTGAGCATACAGGAATTATTGAAGAACATATAAAGATTTCAAGACATTAAAACCATTGTAGGGTTGGGTAATTATTAGGTTGTTTATAATCAAGCACAAAGCTACTCAGCAGTTTGATTCTCCTCGGTGGACTCAGCAGATAGCCCAATGTGGCTTTGCTATAAGAAAAACACACACAAAGCTATATAATGGGCTATTTGTACTCTGCAACCACAGATATCGAAACCCGGATTCTAGCGTTGTAAGTCCGAAGAACCACCGCTGTGTAACTAAGGGTGCGTCGTGATGAAGAGTGCATTACTAATCATAAAACAATATATAATTTTATAATATATATATACAATACGGATCACTTCCTGTAGCCGTATCAACCCATTTGAAATTGTTTGTTTTTTAATTTCGCGCAAAGCTACTCGAGGGCTATCTGCGCTAACCGTCCCTAATTTAGCAGTGTAAGACTAGAGGGAAGGTAGCTAGTCATCATCACCCACCGCAAACTCTTGGGCTACTCTTTTACCAACGAATAGTGAGATTGACCGTAACATTATAACGCCCCCACGGCTGAAAGGGCGCGCATGTTTGGTGCAACCGATATTCGAACCCGCGATTCTCGGATTACGAGTCGAACGCCTTAACACGTTTGGCCATGCCGGACCACACAATGACTATGTCCATCATGAAAATCCAGTTCCGAAATCTAGTTTTATAAACCCTGAAGAATACTTCTGAGCCACTGAGAAAAGCTGTTTGTTTGTTTATTTGAAAATTTCACGCAAAGATATATCTACTCTTAGTCCTACCGAAGTTTAAGTTGGTAGACGGGAGAGAGGACAACTAATTCAACAGAACCTACCAAAAACTCTTGAGCTACTCTTTACCAATAAAGAGTAGGATTCACCGTCACATTATAATGCCCCAAAAGTTGAAAGGGGCGAGTATGTTTGGTGTGACGAGTATTCAAATCCGCGACCTTCAGATTACAAGTTGAGCACATGGCTATGCTGGGCCATCAAGTGTTACAACATTTCCCATGTTGTTTACTAATTTACATGCAACATTTTTCATTGTACGAACATTGATGAAACTAGAAGAACCCTACACAGAAAGACAGAAAAATATATTGACTCTCTTTATAAGCAACAACACGAAATAAGCACACGAGCATATCTTCTTGTCTGATGACGAATAAATAACACCTGACATAAATCCATCATCTTCTGTACAAACCCTCACCAAAAGCCACCAAATACATTGACAGAAAATTAAAAAAAGCTTTTCTCAACGAACAGCTACAATAAGAGGTTAAGATGGAAGATGTAATATACACATATTTTACAAATGCTTAAGCATGTCTTAATTCGAATAACTTACTTAATATAAGTTGTTTAAGCTCTTAATTAGAGATAAAAACACACTATAAGATTGTCTAGATATGTTAAATTAATAAAAATATTATTGTTAAATTTAATGATCCAAAATGCAGAAATTTAGCCAATTTTATGAAAACCAACACACATTAAGTTTCAATAACACTTTCCCATTAAACACAACAATACTTCCTCATTGAACACAATTCTGGACTGCTTTCTTTACCTTATTCCAGTTCAATTTCATAATTCTTATTGACCGTCTGCGGACTTACAATGCTTAAACCCTAGTTTCGATACTCGTGGTGAGCAGAGCAGAGACAGCCCATTATGTAGCTTTTTGTTTAACTTCAAAACAAACCTTATTAACTAGTCTTCTCTAAGTCTTTCTTTGGTGGTACACTTTTCTTTTTCCTCGTGGGTTCCATTAGAGAACTTGTTTGGTAATGTTGTCCATTGGTTTTCTGAAGGTATGTCATATCCAGCTTCACGTTCTTTTGGCGATTTGGATTATTATCGAATCTTGGTTGACTCTCTGTTATAGGCCATTGGTTTTTTTTTATCATTTAAGCTTATTCACACTTTTATCTAAATCATTTTTTCACAAAAGATAAATTTTATTTCACGTAACTCAAATTACTGTATCAATTATTTTTCATAATAAATAATGCACAAGTAAATGAGTGCTATTTTAAATTTATTATCTGGTATTTATGAAAATATTTAAGTCGTATTTTGTTGAAGGAAAAAACAATAAATGTGACACTGACATTTGCATTCGTGGATTTTTGCATGTTACAAGACACCTTATTTTGTTGATCATGGTTGGAATAAGACTTGGCGCTGGTCTCTATACAGACGGTCCTGGAACCTCAAATTAACTTTTTTTATGATTTATCTTGTTTTAAATTCAATTAGCACATTGAATTGCATTGTCTTGCAAATTCTTAATCCTCGATCTGAACACATCTTTATGGTTTATGATGTAAAAAAAAACACTTAGATTCAAGAAGTTTTGATATAGGATGATGAAAACTCCATAATTGCACGCTTTTGAAAAGTCCACCTTCAGAAAGCGCTCGGGGTATAGAGTTTTTATGATTTATGTATATGATTATTTTACATCGAAAAGGGCTGTTATATACCTTTCTCAAAATTAATGCATCATTTTCTAATGTTTATATATTATGTCGATACACAGATATACAATGCTTTTATCATAATAATCACTCATAACCATCAATCCTGTTACAGTTGGGAAAGTTGTGCGCACTAGTCTGTTTTTGGATGAACACGAAAAAAAAAACTGTTTTCCAAAATGATTTCATTTGTATTGTAGGAAACAGAGAAACCGTATGAAAGAAACTTAATTAGTTCTGATGAGTTTTGTTGTGAGAAAGACAGCTCATGATAGAATTCAAAATGAACTGCCTTCACAAAGAGAAATTAGATTTCTTCCAAGATTATATATTATGCAAGGCAAAGAAAAAAAGTGTGAAATAGGCTTCTACAAGCACTCCAAAGTGAATTTTCAATACTTAGGAGACTATTTTGTACAGAAAACTGTCATCAAATTAGAAATTAAAACAATATGTTTCGTGAAAATACATTTCTCGAATTGTTGTCTACACATTTGTGAATCTATGCTGAAAGCTCTTTAATATAAATTTCTACTTTAGCTCAAGACATTGTGCAAGAAACAACTTGCCAACAGACAGTTGTTGCTTTCTGAATTTATTTGAAAGAAGTTTAACTGATATTTCTGTAACACAGTATTATAAATTATAAGAAAGAAAGAAAAAAGTTTAACTGATATTTCTGTAACACAGTATTATAAATTATAAGAAAGAAAGAAAGAAGTTTAACTGATATTTCTGTAACACAGTATTATAAATTATAAGAAAGAAAGAAAGAAGTTTAACTGATATTTCTGTAACACAGTATTATAAATTATTGACTTCTTGATATTACATCTACAGCAACAGGCTCAAATGTTCTACTGCTTTCAAAAGTGTGAAGATCTGGCTTACGGACTGTAAAATAAAATGGTATAAAACCCATCAACGACAATGACTAGATTGATACGATGACCAAATTATTTGGCCGGAAGGAATTCGTGATTGATAGACTATAGACTTTCCATTATATTATATAAAAATTACGTATGCAATATGAGATAATGGGCGTAATTACTGCATAAGTTTTTGAAATTTGTGATCAATCTAATTCATTATTCTCATTATTATTAGAGTCAACAATTTTAATTATTTACTTATAATTTTAATAATTACAGACGACTACAGGTGGTGCTATGTTTTTTCCCAACGTGAGAAGTCGATATTAATAGTTTCGGTGAAACCAAATTGACAATGAGAGATGTAATGCAAGTATAACTTTTGTATTAAGTTAATATAATGAATAAACATATTGCGTCTAAAGATATACTTGAAAGTTTTGAAAAACTATCCAAAGATTTTTTAGGTATTTGAATTATCAGCATTTTTGCAAGGAGTAATAACAACTGAAGCTTTTATTTGCTTTTCTAAATCTAATAAAGTAATTTCAAAAGATGGACTTCAGAGTAATAAATTACTACACTTTTAAAGTATTATTATTATTAACACTCCAGATTTAATGTTAATAACAGTATTCTTAATGCCACACACATTTACTATCTTAAAACAGAAGTAAAGTTAATTAAAAATTCAGACTTTGCTTGGATCTGAGTGAAGAAAATGATATTGATAAAGCAAATTCACAGCCCACAGATTCACTCTTCTTTTTTTTCATTAAATTGATGGGCGAGGCGAAAGTTTTGTGTAGTCTCTCATACATGGTGCAAAAATTACCCTGTTTGTATGTAAACTATTCTCAATTATGTAGTGTATATAAAAATCTTTATATTCATTGTAAATGTAAGATGAGACAAACACAATGGGTGTGATTCGTATACTAATTACTAAGCATTTGGATATTTGAAAATAAAATATTTTTGTTTTGCATAATTTCAATGATTGTTATTGTAATTTTACAGAACTAAGTTTAAGTAGCGAAGTGTCATTGGTTGAAAGTTTACCAACACCACTAGAGTTTTTAAAGAAATGGGTAATGCCAAATGTTCCTGTTCTATTTCGTCAAGCAGTAAGACACTGGCCTGCTCTTAAAAAATGGACTAACCAATACCTGAGGTATGTAAGTTTGGTAATATTTCTATTCTGATTTTAAGTCGTTTAGTATAAAGTTGCATTACTTTTAACAGAATTGTTTTGTATGATTTCAACATACACACAGTCATATTTTGACCATGTGTGAGAAGCTAATATTTTAATATAAATTTCCTTTTACCATTTATAGCATTCATCATACATTTCATCTTGTTTAAATTCCTGTTTTGTTGATGTGTATCAGAGTCACATAAATATGTAAGTAGAAAAACAAGATAATCAAGCTCTGATCACATTCATACATTTTGAAGAATTGTGTTGTGAAAGTGACTAAAACTAGTACGTGAAGTGAATAGTGGCAAATAGTAATCCCATCTTTTCAAATTCATACCAGGTGACAAGATGTCTGTGGGCTTTGGGAATAATACATGGTTTCCCAGAAATTACAGGAAGTAATAAATATAAATATGTGCTAGATTCCTGTAATTAATGTCTGAAATTCTGATTTCAGTAAACTTGTTAAAGTATAAATTCATTAACTTATGGGGTGATCTTATGAGAAGGAGAAAGTTAAGCATAGTTCTACCTTGAGTTTGTTTTTCCATTAAGGCTTAGAAAATTGTGTTAGGAGATACTAAACACTAAAAAGATATTTTAGGAAACTTGTTAAAGAAGAACTATGAATAGTTGAACAGTTAAAGTTGAAAATGAGTGAATGAAACGATTTCTAGTTTTATGCTGTTCATGAACCTTTTTAGAGCTTTCATGGAATGATGAGAAATGGTGATGCCTCCAATATAAATTGGTGAATTTTGGAAAAGTATTATGTAAGCAAGAGTTTCTGTATTTTTTGTAATGTCATGAAATTAAAATTGCTATTCTGTTGAAGCAGATGTTCTAAGTGAAATTGTCATTGGTAACTCTGTATGTTCTTGTTGTTTGTCTTTTATCAGCTGTTTTTTATGCTTTCATATGGTCAAGCAATACAATTGCTGATGTAATTGGAGGTTTTCTTCTAATAAGATTATAATGTTGTAAATTTTAAAGAAACAAGCTACTAAAAAGTTACTTGCTTTAAGTTATTTAAGCTTTCAGAAGAGGTTTACTGCAAAAACATTAAGGGGCATAATTCAAATTTTCAGTCATTAGGGTCTTGTTTAATTGACAAGATAAAATGTTAGAAATAAAATTTTAATATTAATACATTGATTTAAATGTATACATTGTCTGTAAATTCTTTATTTCATTAACATTGGTTTTAATGGTAATATTCTGAAATGTACAATTAATTATGGTAAACTTTTGCTGGTTTTAATATTTTATCTTGTTGAGGCTTAAGGTATTTTGCTGTGAATAGTTTTTGCTCTCTTATGGACTATGTAGGTGTCCTTTTTATGTGATGTTAACTGTAGTAACATAACTGTTTAGTGCTTCACCCGAGCAGGTATTGCTTTGTCTTACTTGTCATCATAATGTTTTTTCTTCATCTTTTTCACAGGCTTATTTTAAACTTACTATTTCAGTTGTGTAATGTGTATCTTTATTTGACACCTGTTTTATTTGTGGAGTTTGAGTCCATTTAAATCTTCATCTTTTGGGACAGCCCAATTTTTAATATGTTCATGAATATAATATAGCAATTCGAAAATATGTTTCAGACCATGGCTATCTGCTGAACTAGCTGCATGAATAGCCAGGAGGCTATGTCTTTGTTGAAAAATGTGAAAGAAAAATATAAAACTGGACTTTTAAAATATTATTTGTCAGAAGAGTCAATTTTTATATTAAATTCAATGTATTTTAGTTTCATCAGTTAGTTATATTTGTTATTTATCTGTACCTACTGATGCATTTACTGTGAAAATAGTACAAAATTCCTATTAACAGTATTAGTGTTGACTGCTATGAATGCAACTTGCATTTGTATCCTATCCTAGGCCTACACCAATATAAGTTAAATTTATAGTGAAGCTCAATGTCTCTCTAATAAATATATTTGTTTTCACTAAGGAGTTCTTATATATGTTTTTTGAGTAAAAGTAAATTTTCCATTAAACACATGAACAAGTTTCTCCATCATCCAAAGTTTTCCGTCACAGACACCCTAGCTTACCAAAATCACTAACCCTAAATATTCTCAACTTAGATCTCATGTAAGAATATTCATGTAGTTCCAAAATACATAAAACTTCAATGCATCTCTGATTTCTCTTTTAACCTTTCTTTATCTTTCCAATTTAATTTTCAGGGAATTTCTGATGTGGAATTCAAATTTTATTATCTGATTTGTAATTTGATTACAAATTATTCTCCCAAACAAACCATAAGAGTTTTAGTCATATTTTTTTTTATCTCAATGTTTTCTGAAGTCTTGCTAATAAGATTTAGATGTATATTGTGATTACCAGACAAATATCTCTGGCTATTTTTTTTGGTTAGCCAAACAGATAGCTACTTTATATATATCTTATAAGTTTGATGTAATTTATTTTTACTGACTGACTTGTTTTATAGCTTTCATTACTACTGGGCTTTGAATCATAGTTTGTTTACACATATAAAACACTGTAAATAGTTGACCAAATAAATTGAGAAAAATTGCATGTTTTCTGTTTCAAACATTTAGAGGATGCCATTAGCCATTTAATGGATGTAACTGTAATATTGGTGGTATTTTTGTGTTGTTCATGTTATTTGAGATCCCATAACCAACAAAATTGTGGACTTATAATCACTTTGGTGTATAAATAGTTTAGGAAAGTGTTTTGAAAACTCTTGGGTCATGTAATGTCTTTCTGTTTTGTATCCTGTTTATTTGATGCTTTGCTAGTAACTTTGTTTTAATGTCCCAGTGTTGTGATTTTTTTTTCATTTCTTTTGATTATAATACAAAAATACATAATCCTTTCAAAAAAACAACTCACTTTTGGAACTAATGAATTCCGAACTATGCATATATTGCTGTTTTACTTTGATGTTAAGTTTCTTATGATATAAATGTTGTTGTCTTTATTCAAACATCTTTAAATAGAGAGCACAACAAGTGTTTTGTATATTTCAAAATAAACAGACATTTTCAAAACATAATAATTAAAATGATTGTAGATTTTCACCCATTATTTGTTTGAATATTATTTAAGCAGCTTGATTTGAGTTTAGAGAGACAAATAAATGATACTGTCACCTAAATCTTTTATAAAATGAATACTAAGGTCTAGACTTTACAGATTTTATTGAGTGTATCTGAGTTTATAGGATAAACACTGACTTAAGAATTGAGAGATATTTTGTTATAATTTATTACTTTGAAACTTCTGATTATACTTTTTGAGTGTCATTTTATTTAAATAGATCTGTTAAAGTTTTCAAAAAACACTGAATTGTTTTGATTATTTCAAAGAAAGATTATTATACATTTCTTTAAATTTGCTTCTATTTTCAGAGATAAGATAGGGCAGAAAGAGGTGACAGTAGCAGTAACACCAACTGGTTATGGAGATGCTGTATGTGATGGATATTTTGTAATGCCTGAGGAAAGAAAGATGACAATGAACTCGTTTATTAATATATTAGAAGGGCACGGACAAGACAATTACGTATACTACATACAGAAACAAAACTCAAATCTAACAGAAGAGTTTGAAGAGTTAGTTTCAGATGTAGCAATGGAATTATCTTGGGCAACCAGTGCATTTGGTCAGTACATGCATTGGTATGGCAGTAAAATAGTTGTGTTAAACAAAGTGGAAGGAAGTCACTGTACAGTTGTCAGTGCAGTTGTTTTTTATTTCCCATTGTGTAGCTTGTATAATATTATAAAAACAATCAATATCATTTTACGTTTTGTTTATTTCAGTGTAAAACATTAAAAAGTAAACACTGTAAATTAAACTGTTTAATCACTTTTACCCAAACTTCTATATTCCTGTTAAAATTTGAAAAGAGGTAAGTGTTTAAACTTACTGGTGTAGAATGTTCCGTATATACATTCTATTTTATCAGTTAATACACTATCATGTTGGGTGACAAGGCTTGGGTATAAGTTTCATAGTTTGTCAAATGTTCCAATTTTCTGAATCACATGTATTTATAAATATAAGATTAAGAAAATAGTTGTTAAAATTTGCTGATACTTTTTAATCAATATCTATCTAAATATTTGACATTTGCAAAAGCATAAGAAAAACATTTCAAAACTTGTTTATGAATGAAGCTTGAAAAAGAACTTTTCATAAAACAGATAAAGGAAAAATATGAAATATGAAAGTTAATAAAATATTTTGAATAATATAAATGTATATTCTTGGACTGGTGTGTATGGACTGTCTAAAAGTTACTGTAGGCCACTGGTTAATGTTTAATGAGAGTCTATAGAACAACCTAGCCTGGCAGTTAGGTGCTTGACTTGCAATCTGTGGGCCACTGGATGAAATACCAGTTGCACCAAATGTGCTTGCCTTTTCAGCCATGGGGGGTGTTATAATGTGATAGTCAATCCCATTATTTATTGATGATAGAAGAGTAGGCCTAGAGTTGGTGGTGTGTGTTGTTAACTACCCATTTTCCATATAGTCTTGGACTGCTAAATTAGGGATGGCTAGTGCAGATAGCCCTCATGTAATTTGCTCAGAATTCAAATCAAGAATAATTATCTTAAAGAAAATGATGTATTTTATTAATCAATTTTTTTAAATTTTACTTTGATGATCCATTTAATTTTGTATTATTCAGTTGCTCTTTCTAACATGCTGACAATATGTTTATAATTTTTAGGTGTTGAACCCG
The DNA here is from genome assembly GCF_004210375.1 of Tachypleus tridentatus. Lineage (NCBI taxonomy): Eukaryota > Metazoa > Arthropoda > Merostomata > Xiphosura > Limulidae > Tachypleus > Tachypleus tridentatus. The sequence goes on along the minus strand of NC_134832.1, from coordinate 144,144,146 downwards.
ATGCAGTAAACTTCTGGATGGGAGACAAAAGAGCTGTTACTTCAAGTAAGTCTTTGTGAGCCACACGTAACAAATATTGTGTTGCTCTTACCATAAGATGATATCTTGTTTGTTTATAAGAAAGCATGTAATTAAATTTGTAATTTGTTTTATGTCAGTACAGATAAGACGATGAATAATTTCTAAACTGAAATAAGATATCTGGATGGAGGTTAATTTAGAGGTGCTAGATCCAAAATTATTTGTAAAATCCCCTGCATTTTAATAATTGATTGTCTAAATAAACTTAAGGTAGGATGGCAGATGTACAAAAGAGTTCAGTTCAAGAACTGCAAGAGTAAAAGTGTTGTATAATTTTTTTAAAAAATGCTCCTGATCACACAGTTGAATTGAGTATTAAAGAAAACACTCTACAAGACTGGTTTGGAACAGAGACATGGACACAGAGAGAAAAGGACATTAAAGGATCAGAGACGTTTAAGATGTACATTTGACAGTGGATAAAAAAAAATCAGGTGGATTGAAGGATAAATAATGAAGAGATTCTTGAGATGATGGAGGAAAATAGTATTCTGAGGTGAGAGAAGGAAGGATTCAGGAGAAATTAATAACCTAGGGATAGAAAAAAAAATACTGTTGAACTAGTTAAAAGATGGAGGGTTTTACAATGAAATGAAAAGCCAAGGACAAGACAGTTCAAGGAGATGGTGATATAAGAACTTTGGTTAATAAGTTTTGTGTTTTGTAATATCTCAGATATTCAAGTGCTTAGCTCTTTCCGTACGGATTGCAGGTGAAAGGTTATGTCATCACATTTTGTTGATTCGCATTCAAAATTTTATTGAACTACTATTTTAGGAATTTATGTCATAAAGTTTTTTATCATACTGTATATTATAATTCAGATTTTCATATTATACATTAAAAGTAAATATTGAACAAATGCATCTAAACCAGTTTTGTGTGTGGTTACATGGTATGTTGAATGCAGCTCCTGTTCAAATTAGATGTTTGGATGTTCAAATATAAAGTCAAAAGTTTTGTACAACTTAGGAGCTCAAATTACTGATATTGAAAAGTTAGAATATAAGATATGAACCTCCTGTCTTTTCTATTTGCTGTAGATTCCATTGAACCTATAATGAAAATATGTTGTACAAAAACAAACTAGGTGTATGCTGTATGAGTTTGTTCTTAAATAATTCTATATTTTGAAACTTAAGTTTGAGATTGGTTTAAAACTGCCTCTTTTGTGAACACTTAATAGAATATTATGTATAACAGTGGTAGTTAGTGATGTTTTGGGCAGGTTAGGCACATGCTATAGATGGGTACATTTTTATCAATCTGAAATTAATATACTTGTTATATCCCACAACCTCTTGTCTCAGAAAAGCTGTAGACAGTCTGTAGCTTTTACAACTTAGCTCTTCTATCTAGATGTTCAATGTGTCACTTTATATGCTCTTTGTTTGAATGCACTTTGCTGTTTCCATATGCAGCAGCTAATTAACATTTCATTACACTGTCACATATTATTAAAACTAAAACATAATTAGTGATAAGATTAGAGACATAATTATGGAAGTTCTGTGTGATGTTGTACCTCACCTAATAAGCTGCCACTAATACACAGTAAACTCTTCAAGTTCTTCAACTCTTCTTAAAGTTGGTATTTTTTAACTGTTTTAGTTTATTTCTATATGTATATATGTTGTTCTTTTATGTTTCTAGTGCACAAAGACCATTATGAGAACATCTACTGTGTTGTTCGAGGCCAGAAAGACTTTATTTTGATTCCACCTACAGATCTTCCATGGGTTCCTTATGGTATCAGCAATTTGTGTTTTGATTTGTTTTTGTTTGGCTAGGTTATTAATTTATCATCATTTAACAACTTGAACTTCACAACCAAACAGTTTGATATGTGCATCAATTTAATCCTTTTGATAGTGTCATCTTAGTAATTCACCCATACTCACAAAGCTTCATTTTTAATATACCAGTTGAACCCCCACTGACAAGGCATTAAAAGCTGAAATCTATAAAAATGTCAAGACAAATCCATTTCATTGCATTAGCAGCTTTTTATTAAATAATTGTAAATTTAAACCTAAAGTTAATAAGGAGTTTGTTTAATTTCTTTACTTTTAGTATCTTTAATTGTCAAAAAATAAACTATTCAGTTGTTATAATGTGTGATAAGTGTTAGGCAATTGTTCCTCACTTTAGATAAATTAACTGATATTTGGTTATAAAATTAGTAACCTTTTCTATTGTGTTTCGAAGAATACAACAAATCTTAGTAATTTATTCAAACTGAGAAAAAAGAAAAATCTGTGTGATGTAATAGGATAAAAGAAATAAAATCATAACCTGCAAAGTGAAAGAGACTTTGTCACCATTATATGGATAGCAATGATATCTTCTTATGTTTCTCAATTTTTTTGCTTTAATATTGGAATAAAAGGAACAAGCTGTATCTCTTGCTTAAACTATATTCGATGTTTTTTGTGCATTTCTAGAAAACTTCCAAGCTGCAGTGTATAAAACTTCTGAAGATGGTCAATTTCACATTGAAAAGGATGAATCATTTGGTATTGTAAGTAATAACTAAAGTTTTAAACTTGCATTTTTAGCAGAATTAAAGAATGGTTAGTCAGTGTGCAAGGACGAACAGTGAATCTGCCTTAGTGGAAAAGTAGACAAGATGTTTATGAATTAAATAAGTATAACAAGATTCTGACTATTCAATAAAGTAATTATACATCACCCAAAAATGTTTTGCACATATTACAGGTCTGTAAGACTTCTAAAATTTATAATTTGTTCTAATTTGTATTTTTTTGCTACTTAAAAAAACAAACTGGTAGGCAACTTGAGTTTGTTATTTTTTGGCAGGTTCCATGGATACCAGTTGACCCTGAGCAACCTGATTATCAGTGCTATCCAAAGTTTCAGAGAGCCACAAAATTGTGGTGTTCTGTGCAAGAAGGAGATGCTCTTTATTTGCCTTCTTTATGGTTTCATCATGTAAGACAGTCACATGGTTGTATAGCAGGTAGGTAAAACTGTTTAAAGAGTGGAATGGTGTCTCTTTGACATTGATTCTGGTGTCTGTCACCTCATTTATCCAAAGTTATGATTATTGATAGCACCCTCTGTAAGTTATATACATTGTGTGCCACTTCTTAACCAGATCTTATTTATACCTGCCTTCAAAAAAGCAAACTTTCACCCCCATCTGACACATATTTATAAGTTATCTGTTGAACTCAGATGATAACATGCTATAAAAGGAAACATCCAGGCTCACTTGGTGGTATAGTAATATAGAGTAGCCAGTTTATAGCTGAAATTCATTCAGGCAAGTGAATGGGGGAAAAAAAGAGTGAAACCATTACTATAGATTAGTATTACTATAAATAACAGCTTAGTTCATTTAGTAGTAGAAGTAACTGTAGATACACAATTGCAGTTTGGCTGTTGTGATAATAATTTGTTGTATTAAGTAGTACCACATATGGTGGATTGATGCTTTTGTGCCTGTCTACCTGTGTATCACTAGTTTCTCCATTTCCAACCAATCATAAAGTTACAGTTAGTTTTAACTGTCAGCTCAGGAACTGTATGTCTGTAGTTTTACAACTAAATGAACTCAGCAGTTGGTTACACTGTAATAACTTTAGGTAAATGTAGCAATACTAATCTGTGATAAAGGTTTCTTTCTTTTTGCTGTTCATTGGCTTGAATATATATATATGTATTTCAACAAATAGTTCTTTTTTCTGATAAAGTACTTATTTGCCTCTTAAGATTAGCCTTTCTTGTTACTCAGTAGTCCTCAAAATACGAATTTTTTCTTTACGCATGCCACAAGCCTTGTGCTCTCCCTTTGTTGGAATTATTACATTTCTGTGTGTCTCTTGTGCAAATCATCATGTATAATCTGTTGAGCAATAGTAGCATATTATGCTTATACGTTTCCTTGCACATTCCTGTACTGAATCTTCACTTCTGGTTCGTCAGCTTTAAAGTACAGATGTTTTCTGTGCTTCATTCTTCCTGTATGATACATTCTTAAATTCATTTTAAGTGGTTCTGTTTTGTTTTTTTGTTATATATTGCAACATTTCTCCCAGTTTATTATTGGCATTTTTCTACACTAGAAAAATTTCATTCAGTTTTTGTGGGTTATGAATTCTAAAGTCAGTATTACCACTTTGGGGAGTTATGTCAATGACCAGTATTCTGTCTCAGGTTTCAGGTGCAGAAGCCCTGACTGTGGATTTGTCTAATTTTGTCCATCAGGAAATTAAAACACTACTTGGGTTACCCTCTTTTTCCCTTACATTGCCCGAGCTCCATCAGATTCAGCTGATAGTATTCAGCATGACAAAGATTTTGATCATGTTTTCTTCCTCCTCCTGAGTCTGCTGTTCCTTTCCAGTTCCAGCCTGATGTTTCACCTATGCTGTCCTCGGCTTTCACAGATTTTGTATCTCAGGTTTGTGATGTTTTGTCCCTTTCTCCTATATCATATTCTACTTGTCCATCTTTGTTCCATGAGCATTCTTCTCAACCATTTTTGGTATTTCCTCCCTCTCTTGATATTCAGGTCTTTGCAGACCACTTTCTATTTATCAAACTTGTTCATCATCCCTTAGAGGAGTTTTACTCCTGTCTTTTCATGGTCCCAAAGAAAACAGGATTGGTGACCAGTCATCAATTTATCATGCTTCAACCACTTCATAGCACTCCCCAAGTTCACCTTGGTGTTCTTTCTGACCCTGAGATAGGCATTTACCTTGGGATTGTGGATGGCAAAAATGAGTGTCTTCAGTATCTCTTTCCTTGGCCCTATAGCTCTTTAATCCTGGCTTTATCTTTGTGTAGTTTACTAATTTCAGGGTTTTCCCTTCAGAGTTGCCTCGGCTCCATACATATTTATTCACATCATTCATGACTATGGGATTGTAGTTTTATAATTACACTGATAACTGGCTACTTCTAGCTCATTCTGAGCAGAAACTGACAAATCACTCTCACCAACTCCTTTCTATGGCAGCTTGAATGGGCTAGTTGATAAAATTGGAGAAGTCTCCTTTAATCCACCAAATACTTAGTGTACTTAGGGGTCTTCTTTGACTCCAGCATCAGTCAAACTCTCTCTTCTCCTTTATACCTCAGTTCTATGGAACCTTTAGTTCACTGTACCCTCTCAGTTTGGTTATTTACTACTTGAGAGGTTCTATTGCTTTTGGAGATGTGGTCTTCTAGGACCACATTAAAACTAGTCCCCATGGTTGTGCCCATTTGAGATCCCTACAGTGAACACTTCATGAATGATTGAACCTTGCACAGAATTCTTTTTCTGCAACTATTTCCCTTCCTTCTTCCTTGAGAGTTGATGTGCTGACAGAGCCCACATGCTAGGGGGTGGTGCTTCATCCTCCTTCATTTATTCACAAATGCTTTCCTTCAGGGATTAAGCTTCAGGCCATTGGGCTGCAGATGAACTGTCTTGCATATCAATGTTCTCAAATTTCTGGCAGTTTGTTGATCATTATCTCATTTCCTTCTCTTGCCCATCACTGTCTGGTGATGGTTTATTTCGACAGTTCTGTAGTGGCAGTTCATATCAAGAACCAAGAGGGCACCCAGTCCAGAGATTTTTGTTTTGGGACTTTGGATCTTTTTACTGGGTCCAGATACATCACATTCATCTTCTTGTACATCATGTGTCAGGTGCCTTTAGTCAGATAGGGGATTTTCTTTCATGTCTAGACCACATCTATCTCATGGAGTGGTCATTAGATCTTATAGTTTTCAGATACCTTTGTCTCCACTGGGGTTCTTCTCAATTGGATGCACTTGCCACAGCCCTCAATACAACTTTTGTCCAGTCCTTTGTGTAGGAGATCCAGCTTCATGCATTGAGTCACCTCTCTGTTAACTATTTCTGTTTGTCCATCTTCAATGGAAGTTTACCAGTGTGAGTGGAAAGTCTTCTGCTTGATTCTTACTTTCTCCTCAAGATTGAAACAGCTCGGGAAGGTTGTTCCTCTTTTATTTTTCTACCTTCTATCTCCCATCTTTACCCTCATACAGACCTTGACAGATTGCTGTGTCCCATCAGGGCCCTACAGTGTTATATTGCATGTATCTTAGCAATCCTCCTCCTTTTGTGACATTTCCCCTTCTACCCTTATGAGTTGGGTTTGCCTTCTTGCCCATTTGGCCTTACTCCTTTTTGCCTTCTTCCTCCTGTACCTTGTTCCATGTGTCCTCCATTAAATCACATTTTCCTTCACTTTCTGTCATCTGTTGGAGGAGATTCACCAAGCTGGCATGTGGACACTGTGCAGCACATTTATCTCCCATTATCTTCATCACATTGCACTTTAATCTGCATTGTCACTGTGTTCCAGCCTTTGGTGCATCTTTAACTGGTATGTTTTATTCCTTTTCCTCTTTTTCAGGGCCTTCTTTCTTCCCTCTCAGATATTTTTTAACTTAAAATCTGCACTGTGAGCCATGTTGACTTGTGCTTTCTCATCCATGGTTCTGTATGATCACCATAGAGATGAGGTATTGCACAGGATCACTGGAAGCTTATCTGCCTTGCGATAGTTCCTTGATAAATATGTCTCTTCCTGACTGTACCACCCATGGATTGCATGGACAAAGTAGAAGGGGAAAGATGGTCATCCTGAAATGTCTTGAGTGAATAACTCAGCATGGTTTGCTTTTACAAATAGGATATTGTAGTCACCCTTTGGACTGTTTCTGGTGGTGACATTCCTTCAGACTTTCTAGCAAATTCTTTATCCCCTTCTTTGAGTGGAATATGGGAGTCCTTTCCACTTTTTAGTTCTAAGCTTCTGGGGTGGTTGACCACAGAGGGATCCTACTGAATGCATTTCCCTAAAAAGTTGGCAATAACCATTTGTTTGAAAGTAGAGCAGTGGTGTTCTGCTGTTGTAGATGTCATGTTGCCTTCATAAGAGGTGATCCATTCCCTTGCTGGTGAACATGGCCTCCTGATCATATTTACATTATTACAGGAGTTGATCTATCATCAACTAGTTGACATGGCCTCCTACTATTTATTTAAACATACAGTTGAGTTAGTCTCTCAACTTAGTGGTTAACATGGCCTCCAGTTACACATTCTATACCACCTTGAGTTGATCCATTGCACATGCAGTTCACTCCTATTGATTGAGTTTCATCCTACCTTTGATTGGATGTTGATTCCCAGCATTAATGTATTGAATTTAAGTGAATCAATCACCACATATCCACATACAAGATGAATCCATTTTCTTGATGTTGGATGGTCAGTCCAGGATTGCTGTAGGGTGTTGATCCTTGTGTAATACCCAGGAACTGGAGCAGATCTTAATCCCTAAATCTTGAATTGGAGGTGAAAACGGCATGATTATCATCCACGTGTGGATTTCAGTATCCTGTAGAAGAAGTTAAGGATGTAGTTGAGTTGCCAAGTAAGGCCCGACACACTAACAATTTCTCATGATGTGTTTTACAAATTCTACAAAAGAGCAGAGAGTATACCTGGCTCACAAGGGGTACAGTTTCCCTCCTCTGATCTTCAGATCTCCTTCTTTCATGGTCAGGGATAACCTTGTAGGGGGATGTGATTCTGTTATAACCTCCTGATCAAGGAGGGATTCTAGCTAATCACAATTTGTGCCATTCCTCCTCACTACTCTGGTGTGCACACCTTTTACCAAACTTTAAAGAGAAAGTTTGGTAGAGGAGTTTAGAGGGAGTATTGTATCATGTGAACATACTATTCTACTATTGAGTAACAGAAGATGAATGATAATTTGCACGAGAGACACATTGGAATGTACTAATTTCGATAAGGGGGAGGTGCAAGGCTTGTTATGTGCATGAAGAAAAAGTTTGCATATAGAGGGCACCATTGAACAAGAATAGTTATTCTTATTAATGGAGGTAAGTATACATTTTCTGTATAGGATTATTATAACTTCTAATTTTGAAGGTTATTGGAAAAACTGAAATACTTTATCAGAAGTTGCTTGTAATTCAAATGTCAAACAACACTGAAAAATAAATATACAAGACTATCAAGAACTAATCAATGTTCAGATTAGTAAGTCCTATCTTAGTATTTAAAATTGCACATTTCAACTTCAAATACTGAAATTTTGTTAAAAGTAGCAGGTCCCCAGGTGGCTCAATGGCAAACTTGAGAGCTCATAATGTTAAGATCTATGCTTTGATTTGTGTTATGAGCACAATGCAAATAATCCATTGTGCAACTTCATGCTTGAATAAAACAAACAGAATTGTCACATTAAGTTGACCTTAGAAGCAAATGGTGATGTAATTTCTGCTTTGTAAAAGAGTCTTTCTGTAATGTAAATTTCATTGATATGTAAATTGTTGTAATGTTATGTAACTATGAATCAAGGTTTTATAAGTAACTTGTTTAATAACATTTAATAAAAAGTATTTTTTACTTGTTTTGAGCAAATGCATTCATATAATCATTTTCTAATGTGTGTATATATATATCTTTCACAATAGTTTGTCAAAGAAAAAAACTTTGACACAATGTTGAATAACTAAAATTAATATATTCTTTTATTTTTAGTAAACTTCTGGTATGACATGGATTTTGATGTCAAATATGCTTATTTCAAATTCCTGGAGAGGCTTTCTAATGTTGTTTTTCCATCAGAACCTGCCTCTTAGTGATAGGTAATGCCTGTAAGTTTTATTAAAAATGCACTGTTATATGAGCTGTTATCCTGCATCAAACCTTATTAACTTTCTAAATATATCATAAAATATTAACTGTATTTGGACTGAACTAGCAAAGTTATTTTTATTCATAGTGAGATTACTTTAAAAGGTTTGATAGTTTTAAATAAATTTGGAAGGAAGGATATAAGAAGTGTTTTTTTTTTTAAGGGTTTATAAGCTGTAGCCACCTAGATATTCTGATATGTTTCACTTCACCATTATGCATAAAAACTGATTCAAAATTGTTGTGTAATTCCAGATTAAAGACTTTGAGAAGGAATTTCAATAGCATTTTTATTCCCCTTGTTTACAATGATTGTGTGTGACTCACCCCAATATTGTACATTATACAATGGAATGTAGTCGAATCACAATATATTCAATATTATTATTCAAACCATACTCAATGGCCCTTCTAGTAAATGGGACTGGTTTGTTCCTACTTAACTACTGCTAAGTATTATTTTGTACTACTTTAAAATAACACCCGTAAGCAATTTTTGTCATGTACATAATTTATATGGTTCATATAATAGTTTTTTTTTTCAAGAATCTCTTTATGTCAGACATAATGTATAACAACTGCTTATCTACAGTAACATATATATATATATGGAACATACTGAATAAATCTATTCCTCTTGTAAGCATTTAATTCAAAGTTACCTATATAATAATAATATTAACAGATAAAAAATACTCCCCCATCCATATATATATATATAATAGTACTCTTTCTCTCACTCCTTTTATTCTTCATCTCTGAAAATGTAAAACTTTCTTCCGTAACACCATATTACATAAATCTCTTGAGTAGCTGATAACAGTCATAACAAAAACAAGTGTGGCTTCAATTCAACTTTACGCTTTACATACATCTTTATATCTACAAATAATATAAAATACATACTTACAGCTCAAACTATATATATGTACTCAGCAAATAATGGTATATAAGTTATGCCTAAATCACAGTATTTGTTAACTTAGATCACGACTACCACCTAGTTACACGGTGTCAGTTTTCTAGTTAAGCTGTTACTATTGTACATCTATGAAATTAATGCTCCAAGAATTCAAAACTAAACACCTTCATAAAATAAAAGAGGGTTAAAATAAAATTGAAAGGTTTGTTTTGATACAGTGAAGGCTAGGTATGTATAAAAAGCCTGCTGTTTGTTTTTTCTTTGCTTAGAATTTGTGATTTACATATTTCTGTTTAGTTTTGGAATGCCTGTAGGACCTGAAAAATAATGTTTGTTCTCCTGTCTTTTGAAAGTGAAAATCAGCATTTTCTTTTACAAAAAACATGACTTTAGGCTTTGAAACTCTCGAATTTAACATAAGTATCATCATTGTCCAACAATATGCAAATTTAAAGCATTAGATGTTCAAGAGTTCTCTTATTTTAACAAATATGCTACTTCTCTTTAAATCCAGCACATAGAACTGTCAGTTCTTTTGTAAACAGTAAATTAAGAATGGTAAGGTTTTTTAAAAGCCCTGTGGACCACTTGCTAAATTGTTTATATATTTCTGTACTTATATCTGTATAGTGTTTACAGTTAGATTAAGTGATTAGGTATTACATTTTTATTGTTTTAACCAAACTTAAATCAGTTTTTCTGTTTCAATCAGTTACATACATGCTACCTCCACTTGGTTCCCTATATTATGTAATAGCATAGCAAGGATTTTCATTTAACTACAAACCAAATCTGTTAAAAAAAGAGTGAGTTGTTCCTTAAGTTGCAGAGATCTGACTGGAGTATACATGACTTTCTTTCACTGATGGTAACAACAAAGAATTATCTCAAAACAATAAAAATATAACAGGATTGTTTATGCATTACAGATTGTGAAGTGTATAGCTATTACATGTAAAACCATAAAATATATGATTTTGTAATGTGGATATGACCGCAGTTGCTTCTTCACTGTGTCTAGCGTATAGAGGAGACTAGTTTTTTTACAAGAAACTTAATATCTGTTTCTTGGACATTACTTAGTTGACTAGCTTAAGAACTAATAACTGTTCTATTTCAATGAGTACCTGAACAAGTTGTGAATGTCTAGTTTGGTTTTTCTGTATTAGTTGTTGTTTTAAAATAAGAGCAGTTACTTGCAAGATTTTCTGTATGGTTAGTTGGCTTACAGTTTTTCTATTCAAACTCAAAGCTGAAATGACAGATTTTGAATTAACAAAGATACCTTGCATAGGTTCAGTCTTTGGCTTTAACTGTTATTTTCAGCACTTCCTAACAGTAATTTGACTACAGCTATCAAGATTCAGACAAGTAGGACTATCAAACAGTTGACATTGATCTCATCTAGTATAATAAGTTACAATGAGGCCTATGAAATAAATGTTACCTACAACTAATGCTATTAATAATAGAACTCAGCAGCTTTTGAACATTGATACCCTAAAAAGACATAGAGACAGTTTTTCACAATAAGAATGGCCCTCTAGTGACCAATTTTCAGAGAGCTGGTTGGAATTGTTTGAACCTTTCTTGTTACATCTACCTACCTATGTTTCAGGGACAGTGAGGTCTATGTGAAATAAACCTTATTTAACATGCTAGTGTGTATGTACATATGCATATGTTATAGTTAGTTTTTAGTGATCAGTTTAAGAGTCGGTTATTCTTCCTTATCAAACCATACAGCTTTATCGTAAGCAAGAAGGCACCACCTATGTAAATGGAGATGCAATTTTATGTAAGACTTCAACTATACTTTTATACGTGTTGTAGTTGTCACCCCTGCAAATATGTTTCTTATGCATATTGTACATACACATTAACTTAGTTCCTATGCACCTCAACACTTTTGTTATTGCAAGTAATGTTGATAGGCTGTTACTGATGAATGGATAAAAACGAAATAAACACAACAACCTGGGGGGTCTTTCGATGTGTTTGGTTAATTTTTCTTTGTTTGTCTGTACAAACATCTATGTACAATCTCTAGGACGCATTTTTTTTTCTTTCATATTTGAGCAGGAAAGGTTCATGGAATGAGTGCTGAACACCAGTACATCGGTGTATTGCACCCCTCCCACCTGGAGTGTTTCTGTCATGAATTATTGCAGTTCTTTCTTGGAATTACTGATGCTCACCATCCAGAGCTTCCAGAAACTTTTCCTGGATAGCATATGGTATCACCTTATGTCTGCAGTGAAAATGAAATAAATTAATAATTACAAGAAATTTGAAATTACCTTCTTTTTTAATTGTTTATAAATGGAATTGTACTTGTGATTTTAAATAAACAACAATTACATACTTTGTAGTCATTTCCAAAAATGTATTGACATTCATTAGGTATTGATGGAACATAATACACATGTTTCGACCTTCTTCGGTCATCGTCAGGTTCACAAACCTGACGATGACCGAAGAAGGTCGAAACATTGTTTACTCCTCTATGTAAAAAATTTTCTCAACCCAAACAAGCCGTTTTTACATATATATTTTTCTCTAAAAGTGGATTTTCTCAACATCACTTACTATAATAGGGTTAAGAATGGATTTCGAAAAATAATTTCCATAAAACTGTTCTTTTACAGGATGTACAAGTAAAAACCAACAACAGTTATATTCTTCCTTACCTAATAGGTAAAAGTAACAGTATGATAACAGGGAAGACCATCTTTACATAGGGCCATGGTGAGAAACCAAAGAAACACATAGCAGCCAGTTGAATAACTTGGCATAAGGTAAATACGTGAATCTTTCGTTGTGGGCAGCGTCTGATGTAATGATTGGGTGGGTAAGCAGTCTGTAATAATGAATGGAATTTGTAACTACTTTTAATCTATAATGTTACACTTCTATTTCAGCAAAAAATACACATTTTTAAGAATTTTGGTTGTATTCTCTTTCAGTCAATTGTCTTGTTTGAAATTCAAATTTAAAAAAAAACATACACTAAATAAAAAGAAAACAAAATGTTGTGGTAACTTTGCAAAAAGAGAATTAAAGATGTTTTAATAAAACAGCTCATGAGAAATAATTTTACCTATCAGTCTCTGTAAAGAGCAAACAGATAAAACATGTGGAAAGAAAGGTTGTTACAATAATGAATGTGTCTTGATAAGTGAAAAGGTAAATGGTAAAAATGTAGAATGTAAAATGAACATATTTATAAACCTGCAGAAAGTGATAGAACTTTTTTGTTAATCTGAGATGTCACTAACAGGGAGCCATTTGTTCCTTCATGGCTGTCCTCTTGTCTAACATTTAGAAAAGTAAAAATGTGAACTTCAGGTTTCAGGAAATGATTGACTCTTTCCCACACACTTAAACTCCAGTAAGTCTGGTAACAGTAATGAGTACCAATAACATATGGGGAGACATGGTATATCATTGGAGTGAAGAACTAAGTTTACTGGAAACGTGGAAATCAATACAAGTTTTATGATCACTTTCCTCAGAGAAGGATATTTTCATTATTCAAGCATTCCATTTTACTTTGTGTTTGAAACCTATCAGTATCATGTTAGTTACAGTGTAGTGCTTTATAAAGAATGCTGATTACACAAACCATTCTCTTTCATTTTAATTCCATCCAGAACAATATAACAAGTTTTCTGAAGATAATAACATTATAATTGAACCTTTTCACCTGGTATGTTGAGATAAAAAAAAAGTTTAATGAGATCTGTACAATCAAATTAAAAAAAACAAATAATACAGTTGTGAAAAAGAAAACGGATAAATGAAAGATAGGAATGGTAAAGAGAAATAAGGCAAGATGTGAGTGGACAAAAATATGGTAAAAATAATGAAAAGCTATTAGAAACAATAAAACTAGAAGATTCTGAAGTAGCATTAATAAAGAGAGTCTTAAGAAAACATGATGTAGAAACAGTGATGGGAGATTTGGCCACAGTAAAGTGTATTCAGAAGAAATGCAGCATTGAGTAATATAAATGTAAGCAGCAAAGAGATTCTACACGAACCTGTTCTGTGAAGAGCAGAGTAATTCTTTCAAACATCTGGTTGCCATTCAATGAAGTTACAGCCATGTAGAGGAAAAGTCCATTCAAAACAGCAGTTGGAATGTAACCTAGTGGGTATGGTAGCAAGAACATTGACAAGCCAATCAGGATGTGAGATGCAATACCTGTCACCCGTGTTTCTCGAACTTTGACAATTCTATAAGTACAAAGAAAAAAAACTTCAGAACTGGTATCTTTTGTTATAGCATTGCTTTTAAAGCCTGAACATAATAAATGTTTTATGTATATTTTTTACACTACTCAAGTAATTACAGATAGAAAAAAATAACTTTGTAACAACATATTAAGAAACTTTTTTTTGTGGAAGGGAGGAATTCAAGAAGAGAACTATTGTTTCTTGGAACACTGGGATACAAACATTTTTTATCAATATTTGTTCAGTTAGTTTAAAAAGTAAATATTTTTCATTATCAGTTTTTCTACTTATGGTTTTTAATAGCCTGAACATAATCATATTATGTGTAGTTGAAACTGTAGATACTACTTGAATAATTTTATATTATTCTACAGCATAAACTAATATGAAACTTTTAAAGGTTAATTGTTAAATATGTATTTTTCTGCCACAATATCATAAATAAGGAGATAAACATATAAGGACTTAATGGTACCTGTTCTGTATTAATCATTTCACATTATAACTGTGTGGAATTTAAAAAAAAACAACAGAGGTACAGCACAGTATTTACATACTACAAAATATATCATAACATTACAATTGAAATAGCATAAGAGAGATTGATACAAGATAGGGATGTTTTATTTAAAAAAACATTTCAATGACAATGATTATCATATTATATTTATGCAACTGATGTAATCTGATAGTTTCAGTATATTTTTGGAGTGATTTCCAATAGCTTTGTTAATCAAATCAAGTGTGCACCTTTAGGCCAGGTAAGATTATCAAAATTTTACTTAATATGTTGCATGAATTATGAACTGTGATGTAGAGTCATTAGGTCAGTTAAAACTGATAATTCAGTTTTTCAGCTGTTTACTACTATTATATATAAACTATGATGGAGAGAGTTCAACACTAAGACAGTTAAGACCTACTATTTGTCCCCTTATGAGAACTTCTTTTGGATAGAACTAACATTCTTCAACTGTTTATCAAAGTACAACAGTTTATAGTATTTTTTTTAGAAGCAAAAGTACCCACCTACGGTGACGAGAAAAGGTAAAGTTAATCTATGAATTTAAATTGTTTCACGGACTTTAAAAAGGTTAGAATGTGTTGCATTCTTGGTTTCATTGAGAACTAAAGTTCCGAGATACTTAAACTGCCAACTGCAAAAAGTAATTACTGAGCATTTCAGTTCTGCTAAGGGTCACTCAGCAGTGATACACGGTGAAACTACATTTTTATTACTTAAGTTATGCCACATTTTTATTTGTGAATCATAGTGTGATTAATTTTTAAAAGTTTGCAAAATAAAACTTAACATCAACAACATTTATGCATATTGTTTTGTCATTTCAAAAGTGAATGTGGAGCTTTGCCTGCGTGCGCAGCTTTTTAAATGGGAGACAAATGCTTGAACAGACACCAGGGTTTGCAGTTTATGTTCGGTTTTCCTTACCTCTGTTATTCAGGTTTTGAATCTTATAAATTGGGTTCAATGTGTATATGAAGTAATTATAACATACATCTCGTGGGTTCAATGTGTATATGAAGTAATTATAACATACATCTCGTGGGTTCAATGTGTATATGAAGTAATTATAACATACATCTCGTGGTTCAATGTGTATATGAAGTAATTATAACATACATCTCGTGGGTTAAATGTGTATATGAAGTAATTATAATATACATCTCGTGGGTTCAATGTGCATATGAAGTAATAACATACATCTCGTGGGTTCAATGTGTATATGAAGTAATTATAACATACATCTCGTGGGTTCAATGTGTATATGAAGTAATTATAACATACATCTCGTGGGTTCAATGTGTATATTATAACATACATCTCGTAGATGTGCCCTTGTTCAACTCGTTCCTCGACGTCTGCTAAACTTCGAACATGGAGTGGGGAGTGTGGTAAAACACCATGCATCCATGGTAACCCGAACAAGGAGAGAAACCCATTGAGTATACCCACTACCAACAGATCTAGGTGGTAACCTGGGCCTTTCTTCAACCTAAATGTAGGGAAAGTTTTGTTAATACATAAAGTATAAACTTTTATTGGTCAGTAAATCAATACTATTTTGTTGTTGCATACATTACAAGAGCTTCACTTATTGACTCATCTTTGTTGTCTGTACGCATTCTTGTTGTCTTTGGTGATTTCACATTTGATAAATCAGTATTGTTTTAATGTACTTCCATGAATAACTAAACAACGTGTGTTTTTGTAAAGCCACTTGTACCATACCTATACGGTTGCATTGTTATAAATGATATCAAACACTTAATCACTTATAGTGTTGTAAATGATACCTAAAATGTAGTTACTCACAGTGTTATAAATTATATCAAATACCTAGTTAAAAAAACTGAAAATCATAAGAACTGGAAATTATTTAATTTTATAAAATTTTCTTGCTAAAGCTATTTATTTATACATGTTTTAGAGGTTTTAAGATCCTTTAGTAAGAAAACAATTTGTCTTGGTTATATATAAAATAAAACACTGTGTGTATTTATAAAGAAAACTTGATGCTTCTATTATTGACTATTCCGGTATTAAAACTCTTACCGATAAGAATAATAAAAGAAAATACACTCTGACCCAGTTTATATCGTGTCCAAAGACACTTGGAGAAATTCTGATGTGGCGTTATTAATGCATTGAAATGTTACTAGGTACGTGGTGTTCCACCATCAGTGTATGTGTAAATATTCCCGGATATAAGGTAGTAGTACCACAAACAAAGTCTGCATTTACGAACGAATGAAAACATGAAAAATAAGGTGTTGCTATTTCTTTCCTCAGGTACACAAAGGGTGTCTGGGCTCTGTCCACCTCGAGAATTCGAATCTCGAGACTGTTGTAAGACCATAAACTTAACGTTAGCTCACTGAAATAAAGAATATGCTAATTATTTCGAAGTGAATATTTTTTGTCTAATGGTGAATATGTAACAACAGCGAAAGTAAAGTCGGTGACAAAACACTAATACACCCCTGTGAAAAATAAGACGCATTCTCACATATATATTAATGTTCAATGTGCACATACACACAAGTATAAATAATATGGTACCTTATTTATGGAAATGGTACTATAAATTACAGTTACCACTTTTCACGCCTCACAGACAACGTGTCAGTATAAGTTGTAATATTACAAATAAGTGGTAACTTTATTCTTGTATAATTAATTTATTACATTTATTAACAGATAACGCTACATGCGATTTACCAATAATTAAATGAAATACGGCAAAAATAGTCCCTCCTTTATTTAGTGATTTTGTTTCGTTATCGTATACCATCCGAAGAAGAATTATCACCAAGTTTTAGAATTTACTCTAAAAAAAATGGATGACTGTACTCACTTATTGCAGGGGTTGTTCACCATGGCAGCTGAGATATTCTGGTCCATGAAAAACAAGAGAGACAACGCGAAGCCCAAGCCCATCGCAGCCGCAGCGGCTGTCCAAGAAAGCTCCTCCACACGCCCTCTGGTGAAACTGATGCTGTTACTGTAGTGAAAACGTTCGGCTGGAAAATAAAATATAAGACACATCTTAACTATTCCAACATACTTCTGGAAAATACAATATAACATCTTAACTATTCCCACATGCTTCTGGAAAATACAATATAACATCTTAACTATTCCCACATGCTTCTGGAAAATACAATATAACATCTTAACTATTCCAACATACTTCTGGAAAATACAATATAACATCTTAACTATTTCAACACACTTCTGGAAAATACAATATAACATCTTAACTATTCCAACATACTTCTGGAAAATACAATATAACATCTTAACTATTCCCACATGCTTCTGGAAAATACAATATAACATCTTAACAATTCCCACATGCTTCTGGAAAATACAATATAACATCTTAACTATTCCCACGTGGCTGGAAAATACAATATAACATCTTAACTATTCCAACATGTTTCTGGAAAATACAATATAACATCTTAACTATTCCAACATACTTCTGGAAATACAATATAACATCTTAACTATTTCAACACACTTCTGGAAAATACAATATAACATCTTAACTATTCCAACATACTTCTGGAAAATACAATATAACATCTTAACTATTCCAACATACTTCTGGAATATACAATATAACATCTTAACTATTCCAACATACTTCTGGAATATACAAAATACATCTTAACTATTCCAACATACTTCTGGAAAATACAATATAACATCTTAACTATTCCCACATGCTTCTGGAAAATACAATATAACATCTTAACTATTCCCACATGCTTCTGGAAAATACAATATAACATCTTAACTATTCCAACATACTTCTGGAAAATACAATATAACATTTTAACTATTCCAACATACTTCTGGAAAATACAATATAACATCTTAACTATTCCAACATACTTCTGGAAAATACAATATAACATCTTATCTATTCCAACATACTTCTGGAAAATACAATATAACATCTTAACTATTCCAACATACTTCTGGAAAATACAATATAACATCTTAACTATTCCCACATGCTTCTGGAAAATACAATATAACATCTTAACTATTCCCACATGCTTCTGGAAAATACAATATAACATCTTAACTATTCCAACATACTTCTGGAAAATACAATATAACATCTTAACTATTCCAACGTAGCTGGAAAATACAATATAACATCTTAACTATTCCAACATACTGGGAAAATACAATATAACATCTTATCTATTCCAACATACTTCTGGAAAATACAATATAACATCTTAACTATTCCACGTAGCTGGAGATACAATATAACATCTTAACTATTCCCACGTAGCTGGGAAAATACAATATAACATCTTAACTATTCCACATACTTCTGGAAAATACAATATAACATCTTAACTATTCCAACATACTTTTGAAATATACAAAATACATCTTAACTATTCCCACATACTTCTGGAAAACACAATATAACATCTTAACTATTCCAACATACTTCTGGAAAATACAATATAACATCTTAACTATTCCAACATACTTCTGGAAAATACAAAATAACATCTTAACTATTCCCACATACTTCTGGAAAATACAATATAACATCTTAACTATTCCAACATACTTCTGGAATATACAAAATAACATCTTAACTATTCCAACATACTTCTGGAAAATACAAAATACATCTTAACTATTCCAACATACTTCTGGAAAATACAATATAACATCTTAACTATTCCAACATACTTCTGGAAAATACAATATAACATCTTAACTATTCCAACATACTTCTGGAAAATACAATATAACATCTTAACTATTCCAACATACTTCTGGAATATACAATATAACATCTTAACTATTCCAACATACTTCTGGAAAATACAATATAACATCTTAACTATTCCAACATACTTCTGGAAAATACAATATAACATCTTAACTATTCCAACATACTTCTGGAATATACAATATAACATCTTAACTATTCCAACATACTTCTGGAATATACAAAATACATCTTAACTATTCCAACATACTTCTGGAATATACAATATAACATCTTAACTATTCCAACATACTTCTGGAAAATACAATATAACATCTTAACTATTCCAACATACTTCTGGAAAATACAATATAACATCTTAACTATTCCAACATACTTCTGGAAAATACAATATAACATCTTAACTATTCCAACATACTTCTGGAATATACAATATAACATCTTAACTATTCCAACATACTTCTGGAAAATACAATATAACATCTTAACTATTCCCACATACTTCTGGAAAATACAATATAACATCTTAACTATTCCAACATACTTCTGGAATATACAATATAACATCTTAACTATTCCAACATACTTCTGGAATATACAAAATACATCTTAACTATTCCAACATACTTCTGGAATATACAAAATACATCTTAACTATTCCAACATACTTCTGGAAAATACAATATAACATCTTAACTATTCCAACATACTTCTGGAAAATACAATATAACATCTTAACTATTCCAACATACTTCTGGAAAAAACAATATAACATCTTAACTATTCCAACATACTTCTGGAAAATACAATATAACATCTTAACTATTCCAACATACTTCTAGAAAATACAATATAACATCTTAACTATTCCCACATACTTCTGGAAAATACAATATAACATCTTAACTATTCCAACATACTTCTGGAATATACAATATAACATCTTAACTATTCCAACATACTTCTGGAAAATACAATATAACATCTTAACTATTCCAACATACTTCTGGAAAATACAATATAACATCTTAACTATTCCAACATACTTCTGGAAAATACAAAATACATCTTAACTATTCCAACATACTTCTGGAAAATACAATATAACATCTTAACTATTCCAACATACTTCTGGAAAATACAATATAACATCTTAACTATTCCAACATACTTCTGGAAAATACAATATAACATCTTAACTATTCCAACATACTTCTGGAAAATACAATATAACATCTTAACTATTCCAACATACTTCTGGAAAATACAATATAACATCTTAACTATTCCAACATACTTCTGGAAAATACAATATAACATCTTAACTATTCCAACACACTTCTGGAAAATACAATATAACATCTTAACTATTCCAACATACTTCTGGAAAATACAATATAACATCTTAACTATTCCAACATACTTCTGGAATATACAAGAAACATCTTAAGTGTGTATGACGAATTTCATTATAATGAACGCTGAAGAAATGTACACATTGATCGTTTTATCTATTTTAGCAAGTTATAAGAAAATTCAGCGGGGACAATAGCAAAATATGAGTACATCGCAATTGTTTGGAGACACAAATCTAACAACCAATTAATCACAGGCTGTCCTTACTTTTCGAAGAATATTAATTATCGAGTGTATAACACAAGGTTAAAATTTCATGAGCTTCAACAAAGGAAGAAAACATATATTCCAGAAAAGTAATTTTTTAATGTTATAAAACGCATTTAAAATATTCATTATTTATAAAATAAAAGAATCAAAAGAATCAAAACACGAAATATTAATGAAATTATAATGGTGTAAACCACATTTTTGTTTCACAGTGTACTTGTATATAACTGCAAGCACTTGAAAAGTTGATTTCACAGCATCAGAAAAAATAATATCGGGATATTTGTTTAGGACTCATATAAACTAAAAATAATAATTCTAGTTTAGTTTATGCCGATGTGAGTCATATTTCTTTCTAATTATTATTTAAAGGCGCAGTTTCTAGTTTTTATGCAGAAAATTTATAAAGGAAGGTAAAAACGCTGAGGAAACAGGTTCATAGACGAGAAAATAATAATTTATTTTTGCACAATAGAGGCTGAGTACATTATGTTTCCCATAAAGTAGTTACAAACTTACATTGTTAAAATACGAAACTCGATTTCCCGCAGTGGACGAGGTGCCCACTGTGTAGCTTTGTTCTAAGAAAGCAACAAATGCTTTATACTAAAACGGCTTTGGAGTCTCGTCACATACAGTCGTATTATATTTGACAACAGTGCATTTTGATAACAGTTCTGCGGCGTAGCTTCCATTGTGAAAGGCTCCTTCATAAAGCAGTCTTGCTCAAAGCACACCCCTCCTACCTTAATGGTTTCTATAATCTATCTAGTGTAGGAATACTAGTTTCCCAATACCCATTTAAATAATACAATCATGCATAAATTCATAGGCATTGCGTGTGGCGACTTAAATAATAGTCTTTGCATTGAATAGAGTGAATACTCTTAATTCTACAGCTGCATGGGCTATACGAAAAGTGAACGGCTACTTTGTGAAAACAACTTGTGTCGGTTTTATCAAATGGCTCTACTTCTTTATTACATTGTTGCTTGGGGCACATGAACGGCTTTTGCCACTGAAGTGTTTGTGAACTCTCGCCTGTCATAAAATGTCGCGCAATACAAATTGTTAAAGGTCTTTTTCTGGACGGCTCTGCACCCAAACTAGATGTATATTCTTTTGTCCTCCACTTTCTATGTAATTCCAAGGGCATTCCTCTTTTGAAAAATCTAAGTCCCCGACCTGAACCCATTTTCATGATTTCAGAATGTGAATATTTTACATCGGAGAGGGCAGTTACCCCCTACCTCTCTTAAAAAGCAATAAATTTTCCGTGGCATCACACTACTTACAAAATAACAAACAATGTAATGATGTAGTTGTGATACATTCTGTTCGAACCACAACTTTATATAACGTAACCTGTTGATTTGCATAGTCAAAATCGTTTTAATATAATGTTATACCCAATCCTCCGTGTTGATGTTTTTATTTATCAACTACTTATAATTACTAACCATCCCATATTGTTTAAGTGAAATACTATTTTCCACGTGGTTTTTATAAACAGAAACTGGTAATAATAACGAAACATCAATAAAAGTCAGTGTAATGTGTTTTTATAACAATTACTGCAATAGTTTAAAAGAAATCTTGCAAGGTGTATTTCTGAAACACAATATTAAACTAAAAATTAAGAGAAAACAATAAGGAAAAATTTACTGAGAAGAACGCATATCAACCAAACAGGATAGACTAAAATGTGTTTTATTTAGTCATAACAGATGTAAACCATTACTGAATACTATGTAATATACTGCAAATCGATGTCTTAATATCATTTAAAGTTTTTATAGCATACAACATCAACTCAATAATCTCTTGATTAACGTTTCAACTGGCAAAGACATTCTAAATGACTGACACAGTTTAAGTCTGGGTACTTGGCTGCTGCTAATTAATTGCATCATCTTTGTTCTGAAAGTGTTCAAAGCAGCGCCATCTGTAGAATGATTCAGTGGTAATACTATCTGTTTCAGGAGCTTTAAGTACAGTACAGTAATATAACAGTCCTTTTGTTTTTGATTTGGTAGAAAGTTTTAAAATTTCGGTCACAATAACAATTAGTGTTTATAACAAAACGGTATTCTAAAACTGGTAATAACACTTTGTTTGTTTTTTTTTCCTTATCGTCAAGTAATACATTTAAAACGCACGAAAACAACATGTTCATACTTTGAATGTCCTGGAAGACGAAGGATCCGACGAAACTTAAGGATATTACAGCTACTGGTAAGGCGTAGTCTGCTAACATTTCCCGTTTACTTGCCTGAAGGTAAGGTCTGAAATATAAAAATGGCAGTTAGCAATACAACCTCACCCAACTTCAACAGAACATAAATATCTGCTTTTCCCTCAGTCCACCAACTTCGTACTAATTATTATTAGATTAAAATATAATTTAAACAAAAGAAGGCGATCTGTTTGTTTTCCAAATTTCGCACAAAGCTACTCGAGGGCTATCTGTGCTAGCCGTCCCTAATTTAGCAGTGTAAGACTAGAGGGAAGGCAACTAGTCATCATCACCTACCGCCAACTCTTGGGCAACTCTTTTACCAACGAATAGTGGGATTGATCATAGCATTATAACACTTCCACGACTGAAAGGGCAAGCATGTTTGATGCAATAGGCATTCGAATCCGCGACCCTCGGATTACGAGTCGAACGCCTTAACACGCTTGGCCATGCCAGGCCTCAAGGTGATCTGTGACTTAAGCCTAACGAAAAGTACTTGCAAGCGTACGGCCCTCTAAATACAGTAAAACCTGTCTAAGGCGGAATTGCACGGGACAGAGTAAAATTTCCGGCTTAGACGGTGGACATGCATTTCTATAATTATATATAAGTTTCAAGAGGAACGTTATACTTGCTTGACTCAATGGAAGTAAGATGTTTGTGAATAAAGTTATTCTACTGTTTATGTTATATTTATTAGAATAAAACCAAAAATAGACATTTAAAATATACATAAGTACACAAAATCTTAATGAAATTTATTTGAAGAAAGTGTCCAATTTCAACTGTTTCGTTTTTAATGGTCTTTCTCATGCGGTTAAAAGAAAACGCTAATTCTACGGCCTTTTCATGGAGTTCATTTTCCCCCTTCATATTTGCATACAATTTAATAACATTAATATAACTTAACACTTGTGATGAAGTAGGAGTTTCTATTTCCTCACTATCGTTTCCATTTTGTTCACCTTCTGAATCTCTCACACTGTTACCATCTCGAGATTGTATTATAGATTTTAAATCAATTTCAGTAGTTTCTGTTAAAACATTCTTGTCAACGTTCACAAAACTTTGTGTTCACAGAATCATCTGTATCAATCTTCTCAATCAGAGTTTGGATTTCACTAGAATCGTCATAACAAACAACTTCTCCACAATCTCCGTCATTATCAGAACAAATCCACAGTTTCGAAAGCACTTTATTACGCATTTGATTGAATGACTTTAAAATGCAATTATATCTAACACATCAATTTTCATGGTAATTTCAGATGCTTTCTTACAGTCGTCCATGTTTACAATAATATGCTGAAGCATCAATTTTCTGTATTTCAATTTTATACACTGTATAATTCCATTATCTGGTGGCTGTAGAACTGATGTTGTACATGGAGGCAGAACATATGAAAGTTGAACAATTGGGTGACAAGTTACATTATATAGGAAAAGTAGAATATTCCAATCTATTTTCCATTCTTTTGTTTAATTTGTTCAAAAATTCCTCGAATATAGCACTTATCATCCATGTTTTATTATTCGCTTTCCATTCCACGGGAAGTTGATTCTTCCTTAAGTTTCTGAAACAGTGCGGATTTTCACTTTTACTTATTACCAAGGTTTATCTAGTTTTCCATCATCAAATGCGACAAAAAGTACAGTCAATCGTTCTTTCGAATAGCGACCTCCAGAATAATGACGGCAGAAAAATAACAGAATATATTTAACAAATATTTACTGTAACAAAATGTCCAATAATTTATTAATATTTAAAGAACTTATTAATTGAACAATAATTTAGTAATATTTAAAGAAATTATTAATTGAACAATAATTTAGTAATATTTAAAGAAATTATTAATTAAATAAGAAATTAATATTTAATCAAAAACATTTTTTTCGCCTAACTCAGGTTCTAAGCCTAATTGCCTAATTGTTGACAGACAAGTTTGGTGAAAGATAGTTTTCCGTCCGCGTACGCAGGTTCCGCCATATAGAGGGCCATTAAAACAGAAATCTTAAGATAATGCTATAAAATGTTTATATTTCCGACTTGTACACGTATTCGCCCTGTGCAGTTTCCGGCTTAGATAGGTTTTTACTGTGTAACATTTCTGTACAGGTTTACACGATGAAAGATAATATAAATAAATAAAATTTTCGTAATGATTTTGAAGAAAATCACCTAGTGAGTAGTGAATACCTGCAAATGTTACCTTCAATAAGTGTATGAAGTTGTTGCTACAGTGAATATTCAAAGACGGGTTACCTTTTAGTTCTGATCTGTATTGATAGTTTGATCTGATCTAAGTAAAAAATTCTTATATAGGACGATCACAACGGTTCCAATAAAAGTGTTAATAATGAAACAAACAGAACAAAATTGTTAATTAACTAACATAAAATGATTTTCTATTTGATTCGGTTTGTTTTTTGAATTTCGCGCAAAGCTACACGAGGGCTATCTGCGTTAGCCGTCCCTAATTTAGCAGTGTAAGACTAGAGGAAAGGCAGCAAGTCATCACCATCCACTCTCAACTCTTGGGCTACTCTTTTACCAACGAATAGTTGGATTGACCGTTACATTATAACGCCGCCACGGCTGAAAGGATGAGCACGTTTGGTGTGACGGGCATGCGAACCCGTGATCTTCTGATTACGAGTCGAGTGCCTTAACCACCTGGCCATGCCGGGCGTTTTTTATTTGAATGTGTTTGTTTGAATACTTCGAGTTCCTTCAGAGCTGTTAGCTATTGGTTCTTGTTGGTGAAAATTCAATTAACCCGGGTTACTACCTTCATTGAAAACCGGGTTATGCGACATCAAGTGGCATCAAACATCATCTTTCTTGTTTAGGAAATTTACAAACAGCGGAAGAATTGCCTCGATCGATTGTAAGAAAACACGCATAAACACTTAAGAAGGTGAAAATAATTATGTCTAGCAGATAGGCCTTCTGCGGGAATTATTATTTGTTACGTTCATCACTACTGTTAATTTATTGTTGGATTAAAACACAGCAATAGATAAGGATATGAATGAGTTACTTCAAGTCAACAAATGAACGCGCTATAAAATTAAAATTAAATGAAAAAATAACGTAAACAAATGTTAATTTTAACCAATAAATTAGATCACATGTACTATACTAATTACTATAGGCAGCAATACTTACGTTTTATTGAAGTTGTACAGTGACACTGCAAGCCAGACGGTGCCGAACATCAACAACAAGAACAGAAGACTATTCTCTCGCTTGCAGTCTTGCAACGTTATTAATGCCTGAGAGCTCTTATTGGTGGAGTTACCTAGCCAATCCGAGAGTTGAGAAAGGGAAGATTCTTGTTCCATACACGCCGGCGCGTAGTAATACTTCTGAAAGTCTGTAAGAATGAAGTGTTTGGATAAATTAGTACACCGTTATTAAAACTAAGCATCGAAATCATAGGAACTTAAGCAGTTCTAACTGTAAAATAAACCAATATAATTTTCTGTCCACTTGGATGTGTTATAATATATTGATATTAAAAGTGTGACCCTGAAAATAATGTTAAACACTCGTCACATCATAAAGTATAGATTAATTTTTCGAATCACTGATTCTGGACTATTTCTGCTTACGTTTTTAAGATACAATACTACAAGGAAGATATTGCAAATAAAGTTATCTGAGACAAAGGATTCCATGCGTAAAATACCTGTAAAAGAAAATGTTTTGGTCAACGTTTTGGCAAAATAAAATCCTATTTAACATATTACCACAATCTAGTTGGAATATTTTCTACTTATGTCAGAGCAACTGGGGACCGACATAACCAAGAGGTTACGATGCTCCACTCGTAATCTGGAGGTCACGGGTTCGACTCCCCGTCATACCAAACATGCTCGCCCTTTCAGCGGTGGGGGCGTTATAATGTGACGGTAGATATCACTATTTGTTGATAAAAGAGTAGCCAAGAGTTGGCGGTGGATGGTGATGACTAGTTGCTTTCCCTCTAGTCTTAAACTGCTAAATTAGGGAGGGCTATCGCAAATAGCCCTTGAGTAGCTTTGCGCGAAATTCTAAACAAACAAACGAGGCAATTGATCCTCCCAGAGCCACTAATGCACAACCACAACTAAACAGAATAAGTGAATACTCCCAAAAATACATAAGAAAAATATATATAGCATAGACACAATTAGCAATATTTTCAAAATCAACGAAACATCAAAAAGTTCAACCCCAGCTTTACATGAACGGAGAGCTTCTCCAGACTGCTACATCTGCAAAATGTTTAGGACTAACATATGATTCTAAAGCTACCTGGATAAAACATGTAAATAACACAAAAATTAAAATTTGGCGAAGAATAAACTATGCTAGGAGTTTAACTGGTAAATATTATAGAACAACACCAGAAAACATCATTAAATATACGAAACATATACAAGACCAGTAACAAACTATGCAGCTCCTGCATGGATTAAACCAAGTAAAAAACAACTTCAAACCAAACTACAAACATTACAAAATACATTACAACAGCATATAGAGTACCCAAAACCACTTCCTCAAAGTTCGTACACAAATACTCTAATACACAAACAATACCAGATATACTTCTCCATAGTACAATAAAATATTTCGATAAAAATTGGAGAAAAAATGAGTTGTTATACGAACTCGACAGATATTGCATATATGATGAAGAGAGTCCTAAACACCTCTCCCCGATAAACTTGTACATCAGATCATTAAGATAAAATTAAGTATTAAACAAATAAATACAAAGCAATAAAAAGTAATAATAAATATAAATAAATAATATATATATATACACTAGTGCTAAAATAAAACAGGCCACCTATGTTCCAGACTTTGACAATCTGAAAGAACAATATACATGGACATTGCCTTAAAAGGGCCTGAGTTATGCTCATCACTTTGGCCCTCATGTATTTACTTTAAATATACTAATAAGTCCACTCTAGCAATGAAAAGGAAGGAGGAAGAGGTCTAGTGTACCTGACCCTCCGGGTATACAAATTTATATACCCAAACAACTAGAGAGAGATTTAGAGACCCTCCCAGGTCCACCCAAAGGATCTAAATACCGACAATTAGAAACATCGAATAACTCTGCCACATGGAAATGAGTACGTTATGGTAGCTTCGTTTTTACCAACTCATTAAAAACCAAATCAGTAAGTTTACCTGAGTCGTGTAACGCCAATGCCACAAAAAGCTTTTGTTTGCTTAAAGATGTCTTCATCTTTGTAGAGGAAAATAATTCGGTTTCTTAACTCCCCCTGTAGTAATCTTACTTTTAAAACTATATAGTTCTCCGGAGAAATTGGTAAATATCAATTTTAAAACACGAGATAAATATACAGTATTTTAGTTCTCGAACTTGACGCTCGAAGTTTTAAAGGTAGTGATAATTTAATCTTCACATGTACACTCGCTGGAGTATTTCTTATATGCAGAAACGTTTTATAACCAGTGACATATAAAACCAACTTAATACCTTAACACCTACAGAAGAGTTGTGGTGTTAATAAGAAAAGCGTGACACACTTTACAGCAGCTCGTGAGTTTTGCTTTAACGTTCGACACATTAACCATAAGAGTACTATGTGTTGCAACTCAAATAAGTAATGAAATACTGCAAATATCTGAAGTCGCTTAAAGCTTTAAACTCGAATACTTTAGGCAACATTAACCTAGAACATACCAGTATCAAACAGTATATTATACACAATATTAACCTAGAACATACCAGTATCAAACAGTATATTATACACAATATTAACCTAGAACATACCAGTATCAAACAGTATATTATACACAATATTAACCTAGAACATACCAGTATCAAACAGTATATTATACACAACATTAACCTAGAGCATACCACTATCAAACAGTATATTATACACAATATTAACCTAGAACATACCAGTATCAAACAGTATATTATACACAACATTAACCTAGAACATACCAATATCAAACAGTATATTATACACAACATTAACCTAGAACATACCACTATCAAACAGTATATTATACACAATATTAACCTAGAACATACCAGTATCAAACAGTATATTATACACAATATTAACCTAGAACATACCAGTATCAAACAGTATATTATACACAACATTAACCTAGAACATACCAGTATCAAACAGTATATTATACTTATACACAATATTAACCTAGAACATACCAGTATCAAACAGTATATTATACACAACATTAACCTAGAACATACCACTATCAAACAGTATATTATACACAATATTAACCTAGAACATACCAGTATCAAACAGTATATTATACGTTATATTAACCTAGAACATACCAGTATCAAACAGTATATTATACACAATATTAACCTAGAACATACCAGTATCAAACAGTATATTATACACAATATTAACCTAGAACATACCAGTATCAAACAGTATATTATACACAATATTAACCTAGAACATACCAGTATCAAGCAGTATATTATACACAATATTAACCTAGAACATACCAGTATCAAACAGTATATTATACGTTATATTAACCTAGAACATACCAGTATCAAACAGTATATTATACACAATATTAACCTAGAACATACCAGTATCAAACAGTATATTATACGTTATATTAACCAAGAACATACCAGTATCAAACAGTATATTATACACAATATTAACCTAGAACATACCAGTATCAAACAGTATATTATACACAACATTAACCTAGAACATACCAGTATCAAACAGTATATTATACACAATATTAACCTAGAACATACCAGTATCAAACAGTATATTATACGTTATATTAACCTAGAACATACCAGTATCAAACAGTATATTATACACAATATTAACCTAGAACATACCACTATCAAACACTATATTATACGTTATATTAACCAAGAACATACCAGTATCAAACAGTATATTATACACAATATTAACCTAGAACATACCAGTATCAAACAGTATATTATACACAATATTAACCTAGAACATACCAGTATCAAACAGTATATTATACACAACATTAACCTAGAACATACCACTATCAAACAGTATATTATACACAATATTAACCTAGAACATACCAGTATCAAACAGTATATTATACACAATATTAACCTAGAACATACCAGTATCAAACAGTATATTATACACAATATTAACCTAGAACATACCAGTATCAAACAGTATATTATACACAATATTAACCTAGAACATACCAGTATCAAACAGTATATTATACACAACATTAACCTAGAACATACCAGTATCAAACAGTATATTATACGTTATATTAACCAAGAACATACCAGTATCAAACACTATATTATACACAATATTAACCTAGAACATACCAGTATCAAACAGTATATTATACACAATATTAACCTAGAACATACCACTATCAAACAGTATATTATACACAATATTAACCTAGAACATACCAGTATCAAACAGTATATTATACGTTATATTAACCTAGAACATACCAGTATCAAACAGTATATTATACACAATATTAACCTAGAACATACCACTATCAAACACTATATTATACGTTATATTAACCAAGAACATACCAGTATCAAACAGTATATTATACACAATATTAACCTAGAACATACCAGTATCAAACAGTATATTATACACAATATTAACCTAGAACATACCAGTATCAAACAGTATATTATACACAACATTAACCTAGAACATACCACTATCAAACAGTATATTATACACAATATTAACCTAGAACATACCAGTATCAAACAGTATATTATACACAATATTAACCTAGAACATACCAGTATCAAACAGTATATTATACACAATATTAACCTAGAACATACCAGTATCAAACAGTATATTATACACAATATTAACCTAGAACATACCAGTATCAAACAGTATATTATACACAACATTAACCTAGAACATACCAGTATCAAACAGTATATTATACACAATATTAACCTAGAACATACCAGTATCAAACACTATATTATACGTTATATTAACCTAGAACATACCAGTATCAAACAGTATATTATACACAATATTAACCTAGAACATACCACTATCAAACAGTATATTATACACAATATTAACCTAGAACATACCAGTATCAAACAGTATATTATAACAATATTAACCTAGAACATACCAGTATCAAACAGTATATTATACACAATATTAACCTAGAACATACCACTATCAAACAGTATATTATACACAATATTAACCTAGAACATACCAGTATCAAACAGTACATTATAACAATATTAACCTAGAACATACCAGTATCAAACAGTATATTATACACAATATTAACCTAGAACATACCAGTATCAAACAGTATATTATACACAACATTAACCTAGAACATACCACTATCAAACAGTATATTATACACAATATTAACCTAGAACATACCAGTATCAAACAGTATATTATACATTATATTAACCTAGAACATACCAGTATCAAACAGTATATTATACACAATATTAACCTAGAACATACCAGTATCAAACAGTATATTATACACAATATTAACCTAGAACATACCAGTATCAAGCAGTATATTATACACAATATTAACCTAGAACATACCAGTATCAAACAGTATATTATACACAATATTAACCTAGAACATACCAGTATCAAACAGTATATTATACACAACATTAACCTAGAACATACCAGTATCAAACAGTATATTATACACAACATTAACCTAGAACATACCAGTATCAAACAGTATATTATACGTTATATTAACCTAGAACATACCACTATCAAACAGTATATTATACACAATATTAACCTAGAACATACCAGTATCAAACAGTATATTATACGTTATATTAACCTAGAACATACCAGTATCAAACAGTATATTATACACAATATTAACCTAGAACATACCAGTATCAAACAGTATATTATACACAATATTAACCTAGAACATACCAGTATCAAACAGTATATTATACACAACATTAACCTAGAACATACCAGTACTAAACAGTATATTATACACAATATTAACCTAGAACATACCACTATCAAACAGTATATTATACACAATATTAACCTAGAACATACCAGTATCAAACAGTATATTATACACAATATTAACCTAGAACATACCAGTATCAAACAGTATATTATACACAATATTAACCTAGAACATACCAGTATCAAACAGTATATTATACACAATATTAACCTAGAACATACCAGTATCAAACAGTATATTATACACAATATTAACCTAGAACATACCAGTATCAAACAGTATATTATACACAATATTAACCTAGAACATACCAGTATCAAACAGTATATTATACACAATATTAACCTAGAACATACCAGTATCAAACACTATATTATACGTTATATTAACCTAGAACATACCAGTATCGAACAGTATATTATACGCGATGTTAACCTAGAACATACCAGTACTAAACAGTAAATAAAATGCTTTAACTTCAATAAAATTTGTTTTTATAATAAGGCCTCCAAGAAAAAATTAAACACAATTGTGATTGAGGCACAGATGTTTACTGTAGAAACTAGTCAGTGTCGTAGTATTTATATTTTCAATCTGCGCAGGGGTTAGACAGTGACCCTTGTGCCATTAAGATGTAGCTGTTTCTAATTTTGAACTACTTACTATAGTGAAAACAGCTAGTCAGAAGCGCACATCGCCATAAGGGTTTTGTCAGGCTTTGAGCCGAATAAATGATCTGACTGTAACTTTTATAATGCACCCACAATTGAAAATGCAGAGCGCGTTCAACGGCATCTTAAAGCGAACCTTCTGGTCCGTAGTTCGACACATTAACCATTAAGCTGCACTCGTTTCCAATAATGTACACCGGACAGATATTATCGTCATGATCCTCCAGATGTCAGTGGTTATTTTATGGATTTGAAACGATAAAATTCGGAGTTCCTTTCCCTGTGGGAGATAGAGTGCAAATAGCGTAATATATAGCTGTGCCCTTATACCCAATTTTTCCGCCGTGTCCCAACACAAAACTTGAAATTAAATATTTTCTAAAACTTACTTTTATACACGTCTCTGCCTGCATCAACGCAGAAAGCAATGCTAATGAACAAGGCGAATATCTCTTCGGTTGACCTGTAAGAAACATAAACAGAAGTAATTGTGACAGAATACTTCCGGCTTGTAAAATGCTTTAATTCTTCGTCTTATCTGAATACTGAGTTTCGTTTCATTATCCAACAGAAAATGTTCTCAAAAGTACCTCGAATGAAATTAATTACATCACAATATATGATATTTACTATTTAGAACTTAATAACAATGTGATTTAACTGGACTTGCACTAGAGCAGTTGTAAGTAACTACAACACGACTCAACTTTCGTTACGGATCACGGTTTGCAACAAAGAAGATTTTCATGTAGTATAAGTTACTGAATGACCAATTCTGTTTATGTTCAGTTTAACCTGTATGCACACTAATAAATAGTTTGGTGGGGTCGTTAATGAAAAATTGATGATAACAGAAACCATTTTCCTCTAAAAAATATATATATTGTGGAAATTCAGTCATTAAGCGGACGCTAACTTGGTAATCTGGAAATTAAGTCCATTTTTGAGAAAGGGAGTAATGAACTTCTTGTATAGTCTTGGATACCATTTGATGAGTTGCTATCATCCCTTTTAGGATGTACCGAAAAAGCCCAGTAGGGTTCGAATCAGGCAATGTCACTGGACAAACCATCTTCTCTGTTCGATATTAGCAGCGAGGAAGACGGACTTTGGCTTCGACCAAAATGAAGTTTGGTTTAATTCCATCAGTATATTGTATCGTTACTACAAGTGAGGCTTCTGTTCTGGATGACATGCATACTGATTTCAAACCACACCTTGACAAACCATCTCTACAATGTCCTGAACCAAGAAACGTTTGTGTGTTTACACCTACGTCTGCTTTCTCGCACAACTAGTACACCGTTTGAGTTCATCAGTAACAAGTACTAACAGCCAATAATTGACGCTTCATTTGACGTTATCCATCCATACTCTAGAACGTCATCCAATGTTTCTGGATTTGTCATAAAGTAAGTCACCAGTGTAGAAAGTTTAATTCATATTATTTTGTGACTGGAAGTTGTCAGTTGAGTACCATTTGAAGCAGGTCATGGTGAACTTCCAGAGAAGTTGAAATTCTTCTTTGCCCCAACCATGTCGTCCCATGACCTTTCCACTGCTTAGTATTAACGAGAGACTAGTTATATTCAACAACTGAGTTACCATAACAACGTGAACGGTATTGATTAGTGGGATGTGCATGCGATATTAAAGTGCCATTGGATCTCGTAACAGGCATAAATGGCACTGATCACCTACTGGTCATCAATAAAGTGATTCTTTAAACAATTTGTTCATGGCTTTGAGTTTTCATAAAACTATATTTCTAGAGAAGGGGAGCCTTCTGTTATCATAAGTGGCTTTATTAATATGCACGCATCTTTAACCACGTATTAAACTGTTTATAAAAACAATGAGTCATTCAATAAATGGCACAGTTTGAGATGCCTTTCATTGTCGGAAACTGCGGTCCATCGCCAAAGTTGACTAGCGCTGGAAATAAAACAGATCGTTTAACACGTTATCTTAGAACATGTAGAACGTCTTAACCAATATTAATGAATTAAAAAAAAAGGACATACAGCTACATACGAACTACTTTCCACTCCACAAACGAGGGTTTTATTCAAACAATGAAAACTGATAACGCATACGTCATACACCAATAAATTTATATTTTAAACACCGAAAGATGGCGAAGCTTTAGAATCTAAGTAAGGTATTTACCATGCTGTGATGATAATAATGCACTATAAAATGGAAATATATTTCAAAATCGCGCAATTTATCTTCCAGATTTAAGATTATGGTGAGTGCATAAAAAAGTAATAAACGAAAGTTTTTGTTACAACAGAAAAATAACTTAAGCACATTTCAATTTTTATTATTAAAAGCAAAGGAGATATTATCAAAGGAATAACTGATTAATTATTCTAACCAAGCTGTAACCTGAAATATAAACATTTTATTGTCCAGACAACAGAACTACACAATTGGACTTTATTAAACATTACATTAATAGCAGTTTCTGTAAAATTTTGAACATTTCTGAGAAATTGTTGCTGTTGTTATAACACAAAAATAAATAGCGTTTCAGACGTAGTAAATAGCAGAAGCTGGTTATGGTTTATTTTACTACACATATCCTTCTACCTTTATAACAGTCACGAAACGTTCCAATACAATTTGGATATTTGTCATACCATACATGAACCTAATCTTTTACGTTCAGCGTTACATCCAAATATTATACTAAAGCTCTCTATAAGTGAGCCACACTTTTAAATGATAGAGCTTTGATATTTCAAACATCATTCAAAAAGAGAAGAATTTAACTTATTAAAATCTAGTTAATTACAGAGAGAGATCTTACTGAGACGTAAAACATAAGTATTGTTATCAGCACTATAAAAACCTAATTAATTACAGAGAGATCTTATTGAGACGTAAAACATAAGTACTGTTATCAACACTATAAAAACCTAATTAATTACAGAGAGAGATCATACCGGGACGTAAAACAAAAGTATTGTTGTCAACAGTATAATAATCTAATTAATTACAGAGAGAGATCATACCGGGACGTAAAACATAAGTACTGTTATCAACACTATAAAAATCTAATTAATTACAGAGAGAGATCATACCGGGACGTAAAACATAAGTATTGTTGTCAACAGTATAAAAATCTAATTAATTACAGAGAGAGATCACACCAGGACGTAAAACATAAGTATTGTCATCAACAGTATAAAAACCTAATTAATTACAGAGAGAGATCTTTTTGAGACGTAAAACATAAGTATTGTTATCAACACTATAAAAACCTAATTAATTACAGAGAGAGATCATACCGGGACGTAAAACATAAGTATTGTTGTCAACAGTAAAAAAATCTAATTAATTACAGAGAGAGATCACACCGGGACGTAAAACATAAGTATTGTTATCAACACTATAAAAACCTAATTAATTACAGAAAAAGATCTTATTGAGACGTAAAACATAAGTATTGTTATCAACACTATAAAAACCTAATTAATTACAGAGAGAGATATTATTGAGACGTAAAACATAAGTACTGTTATCAACACTATAAAAACCTAATTAATTACAGGGAGAGATCTTACTTAGAAATTTGATTAAAATTAGAAACAAAGATCGTTATTATCTAAAGATATTATAATGTATGCATGAAACTAATCAAACATTAAGACCTGCAGTATAAACTTCAGTGCGTGTGACACATACAAACATTACATGTTGTGACATTATGTGAATATTTGATATTTACTATATGGCAAGAAGTTTTTCATCGGAGCTTTTTCATACAGTAGTAAAACCATTTTCATGGTTTTTAAGCCTGATTTCTTATCAAGTGAAAAAACCTGACAAGTATAATTGTTTATTTTTGGTAATAGAATATCGGGTTCAGATAGATTTCAGGTAAAATCTTAGTTAATATAGAAGAAAAACTAGTTCAACAAGTTTTATCCAAAATTTGCAGGTCTTTTCAATTTAACAAAACAAACTTGTTTCTGGCAAACATTTTTTTTTTTGCTTTTTGTCGTAAACAATTTTGAAAGTCTGACTGCACTCGCCTTGTGTGAAAAAAATTAATTTCTCAGTTTATATTGCTAAGCATATTCTCAGTTTTAAAACACAAAAAATAAAATTTCTTGGTATTTGTTAACAAAACGTTTGTGTGAAAACATTAATTAAATCTGGAACCGTGATATTTTACCAACATTTATCATTGGTGAGAAAGAATAAGTGTTTAATACAAACCGCTTATAAATTGCAACAGATTTCCAAACTTCTCACCTGGTGGAAAACATCATAAGCTTGCTGGCGTCACATAGGGCGTATATTATCAAAAAGAAGGTATTCCACAGGCCCACACATGCGTACATGGCGTAGAAATTTAAATGGAAATCTTCGCATATACTGTATATGACTAAGAAATATATAATGTGTGATATCAGCTAAAGGTTATTCATAAACATATAGACAATAAAACTTACTGATATTAACATATAATTCTTTTAGAAATATATAATGTGTGATATCAACTAAAGGTTATTCATAAAAATATAGATAATGAAACTTACTGACATTAACATATAAAACTTTTAGAAATATATAATGTGTGATATCAACTAAAGGTTATTCATAAAAATATAGACAATAAAACTTACTGACATTAACACATAAAACTTTTAGAAATATATAATGTGTGATATCAACTAAAGGTTATTCATAAACATATAGATAATAAAACTTACTGACATTAACACATAAAACTTTTAGAAATATATAATGTGTGATATCAACTAAAGGTTATTCATAAAAATATAGATAATAAAACTTACTGACATTAACATATAAATCTTTTAGAAATATATAATGTGTGATATCAACTAAAGGTTATTCATAAAAATATAGATAATAAAACTTACTGACATTAACATATAAATCTTTTAGAAATATATAATGTGTGATATCAACTAAAGGTTATTCATAAAAATATAGATAATAAAACTTACTGACATTAACATATAAAACTTTTAGAAATATATAATGTGTGATATCAACTAAAGGTTATTCATAAAAATATAGACAATAAAACTTACTGACATTAACACATAAAACTTTTAGAAATATATAATGTGTGATATCAACTAAAGGTTATTCATAAACATATAGACAATAAAACTTACTGATATTAACATATAAAACTTTTAGAAATATATAATGTGTGATATCAACTAAAGGTTATTCATAAAAATATAGACAATAAAACTTACTGACATTAACATATAAAACTTTTAGAAATTGAAACTTTCTTCTCTGTCGCTTTGTTTCAGTTGAAAATAACGTATTTTTAACCTGTTGAACACCAGAGTGTCTTAAAAATAAACACAAATCAAAATTTCACTAAATATTCAGACGGAATTTTTAGCCTGTCAAGGCTAAAAATCATAGTCTGAATCAGTTTATTTTATAAAATTTTACTAGTATGGTCTGCAGGTACAAAAAAAGAAAGTTTTATTCTTAGTATGTGAGAAATAAATAAACATTTTAAACTTTTTGTCACGGTCTTAGTTACAAGTAGTGAAAGGGATTCTAGCTTTCTGAAAATGAAAAAAAAGTATACAGTTTGTTTATATCAAATGATAGCATAATGTTTAGGGACACAAGGGACGTGTTGGTCCATCTCGGTTATCCCGTCCTCTAAGTGGAACTAAAATTATTAAAAGATATTTAAAGCCAGTCCTTTATCATTCACGTATCTGCCAAACCCGAAAGCAACCAATTCCATAGACTAACCACTCTATTTTGCCTAAATCTATATTTGTGCCCCCTAGTTATATAATCCTCACTGTTAAGTATGAAATAATAGGGACCGTTGACAGTGGTGTAGAACTTAGCCTATGACAAGGTGTTTTTCCACCAGAGCTCTCTCATGCAGCAGTATAAACAGTTCTACAGTTCTTAAGCCTGATTTCTATCAACTGAAGTCAACATTTAATTTCTTTCGAGAAATGCAGTTCCGTCTCCGTTTTTGGTTTCTGAATTCTACTCATGGCCACTCATGTCTGACTGAATTGCACGATCCGAGCGCCACTCTTATATGGCACTCCCAACCACAAATTTTGGAACACATGTCTTCTGTTTGACACGCTAACCGCTAGGTTACAGCTGTCTTAAATGCCGTTATACAAAAATAACACGAGATACCAGTAAAATATCCTCAAAGTTATAGAAATGTATTAAATAAGGCTTATACAACACAAAACGTCTTTACGTATATCTTACTATTTGTATCAAAATTGGCCATATTAAGTTTCTTTTAAACACTGAATATACCAAATGAAAACAAACCGGAATATTACTACTGCGCAAGTCCTTACATATCAATATATATTACCACAGAAACGTTAATATACTAACCATTAAATATTTTACTTAATTTTATCTAATGTACATTGTAGTAAAATAGTTTATTGTGTTTATTTAAAGCATTGTCTAGTAAGCAATATTAAATTTATGAAGTGTACTATGCTTACAGTAATATTGAATTTGTTATATATATTGAGGTATTAATGAATTGCCATTAGGATTACGATCCTGAAAAATAGCATTTGACCGAATCTTTAACCATTAAATTTATATTATTAATAAGATTTTAAAAAATCTTTTTTATACTGTATTATATACTTAATTGTCGCTAGTGTATTATTGTAGAAATACTTAATTATTTAAAATCGCTGACAAAATAGTTTATTACAGCCAGTTCATTGTAGTGAAATACTTAATTGTCACCAGTTTAACATTATTGACGAAAAATTTAATTGTTCATTTTAATACTGTTGATGAAATACTTAATTTGTCACAAGTTTAAGATTGAACGAAAAGTTGTCGACAGTTTAATATTGTTAACAAAATGCTTAGTTGTCGACAGTTTAATAATAGTTGTCGACAGTGTTGATGAAATACTTAGTTGTCGATTTGTTAACAAATGCAACAGTTTAATATTGTTAACGAAATGCTTAGTTGTCGACAGTTTAATATTGTTAACGAAATGCTTAGTTGTCGACAGTTTAATATTGTTAACAAAATGATTAGTTGTCGACAGTTTAATATTGTTAACAAAATGCTTAGTTGTCGACAGTTTAATATTGTTAACGAAATGCTTAGTTGTCGACAGTTTAATATTGTTAACAAAATGATTAGTTGTCGACAGTTTAATATTGTTAACAAAATGATTAGTTGTCGACAGTTTAATATTGTTAACAAAATGATTAGTTGTCGACAGTTTAGTATTGTTAACAAAATGATTAGTTGTCGATAGTTTAATATTGTTGACAAAAATGATTAGTTGTCGACACAAAATGATTAGTTGTCGATAGTAGTTGACTTAGCTACCATTTATGTAGTAACGTCTTAAAATACAATCGAAAATACTCCTTGTTTTATCAAGGTCTCATTTCTTGTTTTAAAATTCAAAATAAAGAAGATATGTTTTAAAAGTTAATTTTCTAACCATAACACCTGATTTAATTAATATCATAGTAATGTATTAGAAGGAGTTCTTCCACATTTCACACAGAGTTCCATATTTTTATCGAAATATGTCTGTTACATAAATGGCAGAAAAAATTTAATAATTGTCATAAGTGATAGAAATTACAGTAATAACAAAAAAACTGTATTATTTGACAAATAATATTAAAATAGAAGTTAATGCTCATGAAAAATATCAAACATTTATATATATATATATTTTATATATTATTATTATATATTAAACAGCTGAGTGCTTCACTAAAGAAAACATGATGAGGGTTAATTAAAGCAATAGCGCATATGGAAATTACACAAACGCGTTTAATTTCTCCACTGATTATAAATATTCCATAATATCATAAACGGAGTTTTTTAGATTAATGTTTCAACTCGTATAATAAGCAATATAACGTTTGCTTCTGAGTCCGTGAAAAGACTTGAGAAACGTTAACGTATTGTTCTTGGTGGGTGTTAACTTTTGGGATATAACAAGAAGGAGTGAAGGAAGTTTTCCATCAACTCGTTCTTTAAAGAAGCGAGATGATAGCACTTCCACACATTCGCTGTCTTCAACAGATCCATAGGAAGCGCTACACACACAGTGAATCGCAAGGCATGAGAGCGATAAAAACATAGGTTTTATTTGTTTGGTTGATTAGAATTAAGCACAAAGCTACACAATGGGCTATCTGTGCTCTGCCCACCACGGGTATCGAAACTCGGTTTCTAGCGGTGTGAGTCCGCAGACATTCCGTTTTGCCACTGGGGGTCGTAAAATTAGAAAATGCGATTTGACGACACAGTAGGAACTGAAAGATAGATGATAATTACGAACATCGTCAAACGTTTGAGATGGTTTTTATACCTAGTGATGCAGGTGGTAAGTAATATTCTTAGTTAAAGCGTAGTAGAAAAATAAGACATTAAATAAAATGCAGTTAATAAAAGAATGTTTTGCTAGCGAGGAAAATGTTCTAAATAAAGACAGTGGAAGACAGAAATGAAGATAGAACGTAGTTAGCGGACGGACAAGATTAAACAGGGAACTGTTTGTTTTACACTTTTCTTTCATCAACAGCGATAAGTAGAGAGATACATTAGAAACGAATCGCAGGTCCTACCAACTGAAAGTGACTTACCACGAAGGAAGTGAGGTATAACAACAACTTGAAATGCACGTGTAAGGGATTGTGTTTAAAACTGTTTCACCTACTGTGTAATAAAAAATAAAGCCAATATGTCGTACATAGCTCACCAAATTCTATTCAGACGTAAGTTTAAAGTAAATTTGTTATGGCCGTGGTGTTTGGAACATCACCAAATGATCATTTCTATAATAATAATTACATTGTTTTTAATCCATAACGCTACACTTTCCAATTTAACATGAAGGTAATATTAGATAAAGTTAGAGTTTATGTGGTAAAAACAGAACCTTTGATTTCAGATTCTAGAAAATGGTGTTTGCTCTTTCTATTTCAAAATAGAAATCCTGAAACTCCACATATTACAGTAATTTAAAAAGTAAGTAACGTAAGTCGTTGCTAATGTCTTATTTTTTGTCTCTAAAATATAAATCTTTTAGAAACCAGTTCACAACTATCAAATACTTACCTTTAATGTATAGTGCCAGTGGTGCTGTGGTCATTATGATAACTAATGGCTGTCCACCAAGAAGGGCAAAGAGCAGACCTCCAAGTGTTTGACCAATGATGCTTTTCTAACATCTGAAGAAAATAAATGTTGAACTTAGTTCCAGACTAAACAAATCGGTTACCACCTTTTACCTGTTACTGTTACAGTCTGTTCATGAAGAGTTCCTAAACTAGACCTTCTTTGCCATATTAATTGATCTGTTTAACAGATATTCCAGTACTTGTAGCTTTTTCTTCA
Organism: Tachypleus tridentatus; assembly: GCF_004210375.1. Lineage (NCBI taxonomy): Eukaryota > Metazoa > Arthropoda > Merostomata > Xiphosura > Limulidae > Tachypleus > Tachypleus tridentatus. Next base: position 144,101,898 of record NC_134832.1, on the reverse strand, counting down.
TTTTATCCTCATTAACCCTTTGACCATTGCTGTTTGTAATTAAGTGCAAAGCCACACAATGTGTTATCTGCGTTCTGCCCGCCAAGGGTATCGAAACCCGGTTTTTAGGGTTGGAGTGTTTGTTTGTCTGCTTTGAATTTCGCGCAAAGCTACTCGAGGACTATCTGCGTTAGCCCTCCCTAATTTAGCAGTATAACACTAAAGGTAAGGTAGATAGTTATCACCACCCACCACTAATTCTTGGGCTACTCTTCCACCAACGCATAGTTGGATCGACCATGAAATTATAACGTCACCACGGATGAAATGGCGAGATTGTTCGGTGTGACAGGGATTCGAACCCGCGACCCTCAGATTACGAGTTGAGCGCCCTAACCCCCTGGCTATGTTGGGCTTCTAGGGCTGGAAGTCCAAAGACATGCCACTGGGGGGCTAACACTTGAAAAGTATTGCACGCTTGTATTATGACGTCAGATAGTTTCGCAGTCTAGAATTGTTTCCCTTTCATTTGTTTTTAAAGTGTTCAATGTGAATAATGTTGAACAAAACAAACCACACGACAACAACTAACGATCATATGAGAAACTTTACATACCAAAAGTCTGTTTCTAATTTTTCTCTTTTTTTTTCTTTCTCTGTCTTAAGCCTTGTAAACTGTACATATATATATAGAATTAACATAAATCTCTTAATCGGCCGAATTTTGGGAGACATTATTGGAATCATGGACAAAAATATCAGTAAAAGAGCATTCAAGCGATGACACTAAGTACTACAAAGAGTATGTTATACAAAGTGGTCTTCATTAAATTACAAGTTACTTAGTTGAGATCTTACTTGTGACACCAATATTTTAATAATACAGAAATTAGCCAATACACGACATAAAGATATAATACACAATTCAAATAACAATAACCAATTTGGGATCACAGAAAAGTCTTCCACGAATACTTATTTGTTTACAAAAATGTGTTTGTTTAGTTTATAAATTTCGTGCAATGCTAAACAAGGCCTATCTGCGTTAGGCATCCCTAATTTTGCAGTGTAAGATTAGATGGAACGCAGATAGTTATCGTCACCTATCACCAACTTTTGGGCTACTCTTTTACTCATGAACAGTGTGATTGATAGTAATATTATAACGTCCCCACCGCTGTAAGAGCGAGTATGTTTGGGTGAGTTGGGGATTTGAACCCTAGACCCTCAGATTACGAGTCGAGCGCCCTAACCACCCGGCCAAGCCGGTTGCAAGTTTACAGAAGGTCACCTAGAGACGTGTCTTACCAATCTTTCATTGGAAAAAAATCCATTTTTTGAAGTTTTATATATTGACGTAACAAAATTTTTAATATAAAACGTTTCACAGTTGCTACACTATATGCCATTTATATTTTCATATTAGCAATGTGGCCCGGCATAGCCAGGTGGTTAAGAAGATCGACTCTTAATCTGAGGGTCGCGGGTTCGAATCCCTGTCGCACTAAACACGTTTGTCCTTTCAGCCGAGCTGAATTATAATGTGACGTTCAATCCCGCTATTAATTTGTAAAAGAGTAGCCAAAGAGTTGGCATTGGATGGTGATGACTAGCTGCTTTCCCTCTAATCTTACACTGCTAAATTCGAGACGGCTAGCGCAGATAGCTCTCGTGTAGCTTTGCGCCACATTAAAAAAATAAATAAATAAACACATTAGCAAAGTTTGTTCCTCTTTTCAGGCAACGCGAAAAACTGGGTTTCAGTACTTGTGGCTGTACAGCTTTGTGCTTAACATCAAAGAAAAACTTTGAATTAATTCATGAAACATTTGATTTCACTCTTTGACATCTCTCCTGTTGACATCGGTGTTTGTATGGGATAAAACAATACGTAATTCATCAGAGATAAACAACATGGTTATCTGTGCGTTTTCTTCCTGAAGAACTTTAAAACATGTGATTTCCATCTCAAATACGTAATAAAGAGCTTCATTTTCTCAACACAGCCTTTATATTAAAAAAATGTATATAATAAATAAAAAATGAAAAAAAGAGAAGCAGTAAAATAATATTAATATAATAAAACATATGAAGTTTGCAGATAAATATTTGTATGAAACTGTTTTTTTCTTAATCCCTTCTTTCGGAATTTTCAAGTCCCTTGCGAGCTCAGTTAAGAGGCACGTTAATAACCCGAGCGGCTTGCACGAGCGGTATAATAGTCACAAGTTTGACGTCACCAAAGATTTATGACGTCACTGATGCCTATCGATTTGGAATGAAAGTGTGTGTTTCAGAGTAAGCTCGGAAAAAAATTACTGCAAGTCTTCCTCGATGAACACGTTTCTAGAACCGGGTTCTCTTGTAACAGATGTCTATATGGGAATATTTTATTCACCAAACAGTATTACCCCTTGTATAGATATATTTCCTGAACCGCATACGCTTCTCATGTACCAGGATAAATCATCATGGTCGACTTCTGCTGACATCATAACTGACAACATCTGATGCTGGCTATTTCAGAACTTAGCTCTAGGAACATCTGGTTGGATATATATTTGTGACAAAATTATTTTTATAACCAACTCGTTTATTTTGTTACATTACCTTCAGGTTCAATATATGTGATTTCAAATTATTGCTAGCTAAGCCATTTCGGCTAAGATCACAGAAGCACGCGGTTATTTGGAGACATACTCACACAACTGTTTTCATTTTTTTTTTCCTTTTAATACGAGGTTATGTTACGTGAATTAACAAAAACGCAAAATGTCACCCATAATATCCGTCCAGCATGTTGCAACATAAACTTTTTTATTTATTTTTACACGAATAGTAATGTTATTCACAGACTTACATGTTTCCGAACAACTGATTTTTATTTTATTTTCCTTTTAATACGAGGTTATGTTACGTGAATTAACAAAAACGCAAAATGTCACCCATAATATCCGTCCAGCATGTTGCAACATAAACTTTTTTATTTATTTTTACACGAATAGTAATGTTATTCACAGACTTACATGTTTCCGAACAACTGATTTTTATTTTATTTTAAGTGCGTATAAGCAGTTGTTATGTATAAACATCTTTTTACTTTACCCAGCACAGCGGAATGTCTGCGAATTCACACCGTTAAAAACCGGGTTTTGATACCTGTGGTGGGCAGAGCACAGATTGTCCATTGTGTAGCTTTGTGCTTAATTCTAAACAAATAAATAAATGAAACTTTAGCCAGTGGAAGTGGCTAAAATCTGGTTTTCGAGTCCCCGCGGTGGACCCAACAAATAGTCCAATGTGGTGTTGTCCCAAGACAAACTATTAACAGTCACCACGATAACAAGAGATGGAAAATAGGTTGCGTGGTTGTGATCTTGTGGAGCATTTTGGAAAATCCTAAAATAGCACGCGATGAATTATAAGTTAATGACATCCCTTTTATCAGCTTAAGTTAAACCTTTATTTATTTTATGAGTGTCTCGTGTGCTGTCCAATAGAACTGAATGCAGTAGTAATGAGATTACAGAAGCAGGTGATAATAGAAGATATAAACTATAAAGTAAAGATAAGCTTCTAGTTATCAACATTATTATGGAAAGGTTTAAAATATGAATATATAATTTACTATTTTATACTTACGAAGATTTCATTTTAGCTTAAATAACGTCACGAGTTTTACAGTGTCTGTCGTATTCCAGCCTTTGTCGTACTGGGTTAAAGACTTCGTCGACACTGAATTTCGCAGACAACGCTTGATTGGCATATTGTTATATGCATATATCACTTTCATTTTGTTTGTTTATTTGGAATTACGGTATCGAAACCAGAGTGGTGAGTCTGTAGCACATACTGCTGTGGACGTATTGGAGAGGGGGCTTTCATTTAAAGTTTACTTACTAATTACAGACATTATTTGATTACAAGTTACAACTTTTTATAGTAAGGATGATTGTTATAAGAACAGGCACGACACTTCGATCACTCTTGTGATCTTTCACTAGCACACTTGTGTTCTCAAAATACTCTTCCTTACAGTAAGTGCTGCAACTAGTAAACAAATAATACCTTTTTACCTTTGTTTATAACCTTTAAGTTTGTTTGTTTGCTTTGAATTTCGCGAAAAGGTACACGAGGGTTATCTGCGCTAACCGTCCCTAATTTAGCAGTGTAAGACTAGAGGGAAGGTAGCTAGTCATCACCACCCACCACCAACTTTTGGGCTACTTTTTTAGCAACGAATAGTGGGATTGACCATAATATAATAACGCCCTTTTATGTGCGGTAATTTTTTTATGAAACTTTAATAATTACAATTTAATGCGTATGTTGTTCATTGAGCTTCAACTGGACTTCTGGAGCAGTTAAAACACTAGTTCCAATAAAATAATTTAGACAGAATATGTAAATATTGTGAAAAACCGTTTTAAGAACTATCATCTTGATTAAGATATTTGTTTCTCGAGAAAGTGTTCTCGACTGAAAAAAAAAAGCTTTTTCGAGGAACGAAACGAAATATCTTAAATTTGCACATGCTTTTCATAATAAAAACTGTCAAAATTAAATGTTAATTCATTGTAGATTTCCTCAAAGAATAGAACAAGTTTACTTCTAATTTCATTATAGAATTGTAATGTGCATCTTGGGTTAAAATAAGAATATATTTATTACAGTGGTCTCACCTTTCTTATATTAGAATGAACCGTTACCACGGTAATCCTTCCAACAATTTCGACACACTAGAGATAATAAATACACATCAACAAAGAAAGACGCTCTACTGTCAAGATTACACAGGGAACTGTTTGTTTTATAGTTTTCTTTTATCAACAGCGATGAGTAAAGAGATACATTAGAAACGAATCGCATGTCTTTCCAATAGTTATTCATTAAATAACCCATTTAGTTCAAACAGATGTTACGGTGTTGTAACAAAAAGTATCATACGGTCTAAGACATATATACCGGCTCGGTATGGCCAGGTGATTAAGGCACTCGCCTCGTAATCCGAGGGTCGCGGGTTCGAGTTTCACCAAACATGCTCGCCCTTTCAGCCGTGAGGGCGTTATAATGTTACAGTCAATCCTATTATTCTTTAGTAAAAGAGTAGCCCAAGAGTTGGCGGTGATTGGTGATGACTAGCTGCCTTCCTTCTAGTCTTACAATGCTAAGTTGAGGACGGCTAGAGCAGTTAGCCCTCGTGTAACTTTACGCAAAATTCAAACTAAACGTATTATTGTTTCTTATTTTTAAGAAACGTTTATAAAAACCAAAAATAAATAAATGATTAATTTAAAAAATGTAAAAAATTAATAAATAAAGAATAAGCCAATCTGCACTCCACCAACTACGGGTATCAAAACCTGAGTTTTTGCGTTTTAAGCTAGCGGTCATACTGTTGAACCATTTGGGAACCAACAGCACACAACTCAACAATAAACTGGCCATTCAGAGTGACCTCCGTGACCTCAAAAATGCCCCCAGAAGAAATAATACTCATTTCATATATTTTTAAAACATGTAAAAACCGATAAAACAAGGCCAAATAGTTTTAAACAGTAAATTTGACTAAATTATTAGTTTTTTTTAATAGTTTATTAATTTTCTTGGTATTACAAAAAGATATTTATTACTAAACAAATAGGCTAAAACTTACCTCCTGCGATGAAAAGCCACAAAGAAAGCAAGAAAAAAGTGAAACCCTTGTTTTAAACACAATAATAAGTTTGATATAACAGTAGACTAAGAAACAACATTTCAACTTTTACATTCAAATCACACACACAAAAAAGACGTTATTCATAAAGTTGATAACCAATCCTCTCACGTGTTATTGTTAATTAATATTTAAGATAACTTGTGTTCTTGAACAATCTACCAAAACTTACAAAATTCCACCTCTGTAGAACTTATATAAACATTGGCGCTTTGTTACAATCAACCGAAATAAGATTAACTCTTCATTTAGTTTTCCATGTGACATGATATATATATATATATATATATAACAATACTTTAAGTAGCTTGGTACCAGATATGGATGTTTGACACACAGATACGTAGAACAGCATGTCAGTGTAAGACTGGCAAAATTAATGGCAAAGGTCAGGTTTAGTGTTCGAGTAGTAACTGACTGAAATACATGAAAGTAATAATTTTTGGCGCCAATTTCAGGTCAGTGGGGTCAACAGAAACAACATGGTTTGAGGTTATATTTTGTTGGGAGGAGCTATGGTTACAAATGATACTTTCTATATGCAAATAAGATAATTATGAAAAGCCATTCAAGCTTGTTTACATTCTAACTATACGAGAGTTTCACGTTTATGATGAATATATTTGAATTTTGTGATTTTTACAGTATTATTTCTGAAAAAATAAATAAAGGTACTATTCGAAAGAAAGAAAGAAAGAAAGAAAAAAAAACACATCCGCTATTTCTTCAACATTTATTGTAATAGCAAATCCATAATGCCCTTCTTGATGACGAGAAACCCACTTGAAATAAAAATGTATCTCAGAATGGCTGGTATGGGTATTAACATTTTTGTTTATAAGGAGATACATGATGTGAGTGTTCGAAATCGCTGACAAATAGACATCTGTTTTACACGCTTCATTACACATCAAAATATGTAATAAATACAGGTTGAGGACGGGTTGAAGGTCAAGAAATCTATGCGAGAAAAACGATATGTTAATGTGATATCAGAATTAAATTTCTATTAATTGGGAAAGGCTTTCTGTTTTATTTTTGTATTACATGCAGATCAGGTGTTTAAGGCACTCGATTTGCAATCTGAGGGTCGCGGGTTCGAATCTCCGTTACACTAAACATGTGCGCCCTTTCAGTTGTGGAAGCGTCATAATGTGACGATCAATCCCACTATTCGTCAGTAAAAAAGAAGTCAAAGAGTTGGCGGTGGGTAGTGATGACTAGTTGCCTTCCCTCTAGTCTTACACTGCTAAATTAGAGACTGCTAACGCAGATAATCCTCATACAGCGTTTTCGCGAAATTCATAAAATAAACCAAACTTGTTACATGTTCTATAATAGATAAAATCAATTTCGTCAGCGGATACCTTAGGGTTCATAAAAGTCACTCTGACTAATCACGTTTTTGTCCCGCTTGTCTTGGTCTCATTTGTTTGTTTAGTATTTTCTTTTGTTTGTTTTTAAATTATTATAAATAATGATAACAAAATAAGTTTTTCTTATAGCAAAGCCATATCAGGCTATCTGTTGTCTCTATCGAGGGGAATCGAACCCCTGATTTTAGCGTTGTAAATACGAAGACTTACCGCTATCACAGCGCCACAAATACTTTACTGAATAATTTATTTTTCATAAAAATAAAAAATAAATGATTAATTTAAAAAAATGTAAGCAATTAATAAATAAAGAAGAGGTCAGTTAGGTGTATTTGTTTAGCACAAAGATACATGTTACCTGCTTTCTCCCACCACGGGTATCAAAACCCAATTTTTAGCGTTTTAAACCTACGGACTTATTGCTGAACCATTGGGGAACAAATAACATACAACACAATAAATTGGCCATTAAGAGTGACCTCCGTGATCCCAAACGTATCCTCAGATAAAATAACACTCATTTTACATATTTTCAAAAAATGTAAAAATGATAAAAGAAGACCAAATTAGCCTTAAATAGACCAAATTCGTCTCTTATATCGTATTCAGAGTGCTATATCCTTTTGCCTTATTGTGCTGGCATAGATTTCCTGACCACTGACCATACATTAACCTTATTAAACTTGTATTGCTCGAATAATTTAATATGCCATGAAATACTGTTAGAAACTAGTTTGAACATTTTAATATTAGTTATAAGCAACGTTATTAAAGCTTACATCATAACGTTTAGTGCAACGTTCCTGGAGAGGCTGTAAAACGACACGTTGAATGTCCAATTAAAAAAGAATAACAAATTTGATATTATGAGATCGTTTATTACAACTATTCAAATGTCTTTTATTCACCATTGTACACTACAGAAGTTAAAAGAAACTAGTGCAAAGGCTCAGAGACGTAGATTTGGCGTTATGGTAAATAATGTTTCTGGTGTGTTTTTTCATTAATTAATCAATAGATTCATTTTCTTTCTTTGAAAAATAACATAAATAGATAAAAATACACCAGAACAATAATAAACAAAATGTTAAAGTCCCATTACTTTGTTTCTATTGACCTTATAGACCTGAAATTCGTGTCAAAAAACGCAGTTTTCCTTACCCATTACTGTGAGACACTACTTATTTATCAAATGAAACATTGACCTCTGTCTAGCCTTGTCGGTTCAAGATATTTAAATAGTATACTTAACAGCTTTTGATAAAACAGTTTTTAAGTGAGAAAATCTAAACCAACTGCTTCTTACATGATTCGTGGAAGGAGCTGTGGTTGAAATAGTGTCTTAGTTTTCAAGAGGCTATATTGTTATGAAAACATTTAGGGACATGTGTACGAAATAATGGTGTTTATAAAAGTTTTGAATTTGAGTTTGAATAAGCAAAACAAGGCAAAAGAAGGAGTTATTTAAGGATGTTAGAAACAGACACCGACGAAGGAAATGTTACTAAGAAAGGTTTCTAGAAACTGGTTTTTACTTTATAAAGCGTTAAATATTAAGAAATTGACAATGGTAAGGAAGTAATTATTGTTAAGGATTATAGAGACTGTTTTTGTTTCGTAAAGTGTTAATTAAGGGTTACAAAAACTAGCAAAACAATGCAAAAGGAGGAGTTATTTAATGATATTATAAAGCGAAACTGGTGAAGAAAGCGTTGTCGAGAAAAGTTCTAGAAACTGGCTTCACTTTCAAAAATGCAAATGGCTAAGCAAATGACACAGATAAGGAAAGTGTTATTAAGTGTCGCAGAAACAGGATACATCAGAAGAAGTTAACTAAGATTCAATAAAATTAATATTGAAAATAACTTGACTTTCGAAACGAAGTTTTCTGCATAATGAAGAAATGTTATCTCCTGTAACCGATCTGTTTATGGCCATACGAAGAAAATTTTAAACGCGTTCTAAGGGTAATGGGCTTTAGACCCTTGCTAAGGGCTTGAGAAATTGTTCTTTGATGCATGCTTTGGTGTAACCATGTGTTTAATTAACCATTACATCCATATAAACGTCTGGGACACTTGAAGTGAGCTTATTAAAGTCTCTCTGAACAAAAAAAAAGTTTCTCAGTTGGATGTAATAATTGAGAATTTTAAAATTAATCAATAATACTAGAGGTAATTTGTCATCAACAAACAGTAATATAATGATATATTCTTTATTGTCAAATCCTATATATCTTCTCAGTAAAGCAGTAAAACACATAAAATTTTAAACAGAATTCTCTAGATCTAAAAATATTTAAAAAATCAAAATTTAATATCCAGATAAGGAAAGACACAAACAAAAATGATACTCTGTTAGAAAAATATGCTTATTGTATTCACAATGTACAACATATAATTATCCTACACATCCTAACGACAATGGAATAGATTATAGTATATTCTGTGACTAAACGCCCTATCTGTCGGATAACACTAACAACCATACACTCTGAGATTAAACATCTGAAAGTTGAAACTAAACATTCTAGTAACTCTTCATTAGTATGCTGTATTGTACAGTCTAAAAGACTAAACATCCTAACAACAGCGTACTGTACAGTCTAAGACAAATCATCTTTGCAGTGTTACAACAAGAAATAGTGTACAGTATATGATTAAACATTTTAATAATGTAATAACCCTAAATACTGTACAGTCTAAGACTAAATATTCTAAAAATGTAATGAAAAATACTGTAAAATCTAATACTAAACATCTTTATAGAACGAAGTACCACAGAGCCTAAAACTAAACATCTTTACAGTGTTATAGCAAAAAGAACTAACAATGTGATAAAGAAGAGTTGCTATGCAGCCTAAGACTAAACATCTTTATAGTGTTATAGCAAAAAGGACTAACAATGTGATAAAGAAGAGTTGCTATGCAGCCTAAGACTAAACATCTTTACAGTGTTATAGCAAAAAGGACTAACAATGTGATAAAGAAGAGTTGCTATGCAGCCTAAAACTAAACATCTTTACAGTGTTATAGCAAAAAGGACTAACAATGTGATAAAGAAGAGTTGCTATGCATCCTAAGACTAAACATCTTTACAGTGTTATAGCTAAAAGGACTAACAATGTGATAAAGAAGAGTTCTATGCAGCCTAAGACTAAACATCTTTATAGTGTTATAGCAAAAAGGACTAACAATGTGATAAAGAAGAGTTGCTATGCAGCCTGAAACTAAACATCTTTACAGTGTTATAGCAAAAAGGACTAACAATGTGATAAAGAAGAGTTGCTATGCAGCCTAAGACTAAACATCTTTATAGTGTTATAGCAAAAAGGACTAACAATGTGATAAAGAAGAGTTGCTATGCAGCCTAAAACTAAACATCTTTACAGTGTTATAGCAAAAAGGACTAACAATGTGATAAAGAAGAGTTGCTATGCAGCCTAAAACTAAACATCTTTACAGTGTTATAGCAAAAGGACTAACAATGTGATAAAGAAGAGTTCTATGCAGCCTAAAACTAAACATCTTTACAGTGTTATAACAAAAAGGAATAACAATGTGATAAAGAAGAGTTGCTATGCAGCCTAAGACTAAACATCTTTATAGTGTTATAGCAAAAAGGACTAACAATGTGATAAAGAAGAGTTGCTATGCAGCCTAAGACTAAACATCTTTACAGTGTTATAGCAAAAAGGACTAACAATGTGATAAAGAAGAGTTGCTATGCAGCCTAAAACTAAACATCTTTACAGTGTTATAGCAAAAAGGACTAACAATGTGATAAAGAAGAGTTCTATGCAGCCTAAAACTAAACATCTTTACAGTGTTATAACAAAAAGGAATAACAATGTGATAAAGAAGAGTTGCTATGCAGCCTGAAACTAAACATCTTTACAGTGTTATAGCAAAAAGGACTAACAATGTGATAAAGAAGAGTTGCTATGCAGCCTAAGACTAAACATCTTTACAGTGTTATAGCTAAAAGGACTAACAATGTGATAAAGAAGAGTTCTATGCAGCCTAAGACTAAACATCTTTATAGTGTTATAGCAAAAAGGACTAACAATGTGATAAAGAAGAGTTGCTATGCAGCCTAAAACTAAACATCTTTACAGTGTTATAGCAAAAAGGACTAACAATGTGATAAAGAAGAGTTGCTATGCAGCCTAAGACTAAACATCTTTATAGTGTTATAGCAAAAAGGATTAACAATGTGATAAAGAAGAGTTGCTATGCAGCCTAAGACTAAACATCTTTACAGTGTTATAGCAAAAAGGACTAACAATGTGATAAAGAAGAGTTGCTATGCAGCCTAAAACTAAACATCTTTACAGTGTTATAGCAAAAAGGACTAACAATGTGATAAAGAAGAGTTGTTATGCAGCCTAAAACTAAACATCTTTACAGTGTTATAGCAAAAAGGACTAACAATGTGATAAAGAAGAGTTGCTATGCAGCCTAAAACTAAACATCTTTACAGTGTTATAGCAAAAAGGACTAACAATGTGATAAAGAAGAGTTGCTATGCAGCCTAAAACTAAACATCTTTACAGTGTTATAGCAAAAAGGACTAATAATGTGATAACAAAACGTACTGTACAGTGCAAGATTAAACATTCTAATAATGTGATAACAAAACGTACTGTACAGTAAAAGATTAAACATTCTAATAATGTGATAACAAAACGTACTGTACAGTGCAAGATTAAACATTCTAATAATGTGATAACAAAACGTACTGTACAGTGCAAGATTAAATATTCTAATAATGTGATAACTGATAACAAAACGTACTGTACAGTGCAAGATTAAACATTCTAATAATGTGATAACAAAACGTACTGTACAGTGCAAGATTAAACATTCTAATAATGTGATAACAAAACGTACTGTACAGTATAAGATTAAATATTCTAATAATGTGATAACAAAACGAACTGTACAGTATAAGATTAAACATTCTAATAATGTGATAACAAAACGTACTGTACAGTACAAGATTAAACATTCTAATAATGTGATAACAAAACGTACTGTACAGTATAAGATTAAATATTCTAATAATGTGATAACAAAACGTACTGTACAGTGCAAGATTAAACATTCTAATAATGTGATAACAAAACGTACTGTACAGTACAAGATTAAACATTCTAATAATGTGATAACAAAACGTACTGTACAGTACAAGATTAAACATTCTAATAATGTGATAACAAAACGTACTGTACAGTACAAGATTAAACATTCTAATAATGTGATAACAAAACGTACTGTACAGTACAAGATTAAACATTCTAATAATGTGATAACAAACGTACTGTACAGTAACAAAACGTAAGATTAAATATTCTAATAATGTGATAACAAACGTACTGTACAGTATAAGATTAAATATTCGTACTGTACAGTACAAGATTAAACATTCTAATAATGTGATAACAAAACGTATTGTACAGTGATAACAAAACGTACTGTACAGTACATTAAATGTTCTAATAATGTGATAACAAAACGTACTGTACAGTATAAGATTAAATGTTCTAATAATGTGATAAACAAAACGTACTGTACAGTTCTAATAATGTGATAACAAAACAACAAAACGTACTGTACAGTAGAAGATTAAATATTCTAATAATGTGATAACAAAACGTACTGTATAGTACAAGATTAAACATTCTAATAATGTGATAACAAAACGTACTGTACAGTACAAGATTAAACATTCTAATAATGTGATAACAATACGTACTGTACAGTACAAGATTAAATATTCTAATAATGTGATAACAATACGTACTGTACAGTCTGAGTCAAAATATCTTTACTTCAGTATGTACATCTGTAAGTAAATGTATTCCAGGCGACAATGGCCTGAAATAAACTTTGACAGGATCTTTCTCCTACTTCTAAATACACTGACACTACAGTAGCATGTGAAGCAGTGTAACCCTACCAGTGCACCGAAGCAGATTCCCCAGTTTTTCTTGAGATGGTGTGCGTATGAACAATTCTAAATCCTGACCATCGTCCCATGTAATGAAAGAAGTACCGAGGATAAAAACACCCGCATCATAATAATGATGGCGGCCTACTACTTCCCAGCGTGACTGGCATGCAGAACCAAACGTGTGTCTGTTTCCTTAGATCAGAGCAAAGCTCCTCCATCGCTGTGATATACCCAGCTGCTGGTGTTTACACTGTAGCCGTCTCTTCAACTGGAAATTTCGATATTCTACAACGTGTTCATGAATGTTCCCGACAAGCTCTTCAAAAAGCCTATTGTGAAAGTGATTATTCTATATATTTTTTCCTGCCTTTGTGATTTTTTATATGACTACCGTTTCACATAAGTGAATGTATTCCTTCATGAGATTTGTCTACCTCAGCTGGTGGCTTAACAAGCCTTATAGTAGGACTTAACAATGTCAGGAACCCAGTATAGGCTTCATAGCAATACCTAACGATGTCAGGTACCTAGTATAAGTCTTATAGCAGGACTTAACGATGTCAGGTACCTAGTATCACTCTTATAGCAGGACTTAACGATGTCAGGTACCTAGTATAACTCTTATAGCAGGACTTAACGATGTCAGGTACCTAGTATAACTCTTATAGCAGGACTAACGATGTCAGATACCTAGTCTTATATTAGGACCTAATGATGCCAGGTACCTAGTATAACTCTTATAGCAGGACTTAACGATGTCAGGTACCTAGTATAAGTCTTATATTAGGACCTAATGATGCCAGGTACCTAGTATAACTCTTATAGCAGGACTTAACGATGTCAGGTACCTAGTATAACTCTTATAGCAGGACTTAACGATGTCAGATACCTAGTATAAGCTTCATAGCAATACCTAACGATGTCAGGCACCAAGTATAACTCTTATAGCAGGACTTAACGATGTCAGGTACCTAGTATAAGTCTTATAGCAGGACTTAACGATGTCAGCTACCTCGTATAAGTCTTATAGCAGGACTTAACGATGCCAGGCGCCTAGTATAAACCATATAATAGGACTTATGGTACAAAGCTTCTTTCGCTCCTAGGTCAGTATGTTTAATTTTCTAAAGCATCTTATACTGTTTCATATCTGCAGCTCTATTCATGGCAGGTTCAGCTTCATATACGACACACGATGCCAAACTCTCTGATTTATTTTCATGGGTCTATACAAACCTCCTGGTGCCTATCAGTCCTATACTAACAGCACATGGTTTAGCAATCTGCTGGTGCCTGTCAGTCCCTATACTAGCAGTTTAGCATCATGACTATTTCCGGTAGAGGGCAGATCGGTTGGCCTTTTTGATCCTAGCGCTGATCATAGCAAAGGTTTATAGTTGGGTTGTTCCAGTCCTGAAGTAGCAGAGCCACCAGTCATCTTCTGGATACTGGTTCCATTTTTAGTTTGTTTGTTTCTCGAACCATTTCCTGGCATTCACTATTGTTGTTACATTTCAAGGCTTTTAAAACATGCAACTCAGGATGAGTTATCACGGTTAGAGAATGGGATTATGTAATATGAGTTATCACGGTTAGAGAATGGGATTATGTAATTAGGGTACTATTCTATATATATGTAAAAACGGCTCGTTTGGGTTGAGAAGATATTTTACGTAGAGGAGCGAACAACGTTTCGACCTTCTCCGGTCATCGTCGGGTTCATCGAAAAAGGTCAAACATTGTTCGCTTCTCTACGTAAAATATTTTCTCAACCCAAACGAGCCGTTTTTACATATATATTTCTCTACAAGACGGTACTATCCTATTTCTCTAAATAATTGCACAGCACACTCTTTCTCTCTGAGGTATAGGGTAGAACATAACTCGTATTTAACTCGTTTACAAATTACAAAGTTTCTTGAAACCTTCGAGAGTAACTTCCTTCTTCCACAATAACACGAGCACAGCAGCTTGTAAACGCTGCCACTTTGAAATAGCCCCTCAGTATGATTAGTTAATTTGTGATTCAGAGTCGAATAAGTAACTAGGGTTGATTACTAAACGAAGACTTTATATGGACAAAGAACAAGCATTTCGAAATGCCAATACTAATTAACGTGTACATATTTTCCCAAAAAAACATTATGTTTTGGCAACATCTGGCAGATGCTCTACTTATTCTAACCTAAAGATATTGGTCCCCTCAGTTGTTAAAATATAGTTAACATTTTCTTCGTATGTATGATCCACGGATTACTGCAACAGACTATTTTCACCTAATTCACGGCTCATCTGTTCTGCTTGGAAGAATTTTTTAAAGCCTGTTCATAATATTTTCTTTACTGGAATCCATGGTTTAGTGAGAAGACGGAATTAGCAAATATATATATATAACTAGTTGGTATACCGAAATATAGTGGATAATTGATTGCAATGATGCATCACGTGTTATTTAAACACCTAAAACACTTTGGGTTATTTGTGATGAGTAAAAGACATCCAAACTACACAAAACTAGTTTTAGACACCATTTATACTAACTAGTCTTCGTTACGAATTGTAGTTTAATAGCAGATTATCTAAAATAAATCAGTTCGTTTAATTGATGGTAATGTTTTCATAAAGCAGCATTCTTCCATTACTTGAGCTAGTTACTCTGTTATTTCTTTAACCAAACCACTTTCACGACATCTTCTAGTTTCTATAATAAAACAAAGAAATGTTAACAAGAATCTTACCGATTTTTCCATTGGTATTGTTGTCATTGAGAGCTCCAAAAGCAATCGTTGGAAGAATGCAAGCAAAGTACAGGAAGAACGTAGTGGACACTGTCTTATGGATTGTCTTACGACCTTTGACTCCTAGTAACAAATATGAAGTTTTGATGTTTAGTAACTCTCACACACAAAAACATATTATAGTCTATGTTAAACAGTTTTCTGCTCGAGTTTCAGGTTTATAAACACATTTAATCTACATGCATTTCAGAAGCTAGAGTTGCAAAATATTAACAGCACAAACTCTACTGTCTGTTGGTGATTCGAAAATGAAATAAAATATATTAATTTTGTCTTTGATAACGTTCAATAAGCGACTTAGTAAAGAAGCATACTTATATACAATACAAATATTGGAAATTAATGATAACTATTCCAATCGTGAGTTGTTATTTCAACCTACCATCCGTGAAATCACTGACATAGTGAGAAGCTCTTCTTCGGATATCATCCCATAATCCTTTGGCACACCAACATTTACGGCTGGACTGAAAAGTACAAACAGAAAAGAGGTTCTTGACATATTTACAACATGAACCATTATCGCTGGACTGAAGTTCAGACAACAATAGATTAGTTGTTACGTTTAGGCTAGTGATGTTAATTTAGCCTAACGTATAGCTTGAGTGAGTATATATACACGTCACTCAAAAGTAAGCTAAAAGGTTAAAACCAAATGACACAATTGAAACCAGTCTACGTAAGTAATATAAGTATGATAATTAAAATAAGCAAAACCTTTATTTCTCATCTCGTATATTTACATAATATTATAATATTTCATAATTAACTAAGATTATAAAACAATAATTATTAGTTTCTTAAAATTCTAATAACCTGAAAACTGGAAACCAGTTTTCAAAGAGTTAGAAGCAGTTTTATGACTTGTATTTCAAATTCCACCATCCACTACTAATCCTGTTATTAAAAATGGCGAAATAAATACGTATTTCTAAGGTCACTAAATTTTGGCCCGGCATGGCTAAGTGTGTTAAGGCGTGCGACTCGTAATCTGAGAGTCGCGGGTTCGCATCCCCATCACGCCAAACATGCTCGCCCTTTCAGCCGTGGGGGCGTTATAATGTGACGATCAATCCCACTATTCGTTGGTAAAAGAGTAGCCCAAGAGTTTGCGGTGGGTGGTGATGACTAGCTGCCTTCCCTCTAGTCTTACACCGCTAAATTAGGGACGGCTAGCACAGATAGCCCTCGAGTAGCTTTGTGCGAAATTCAAAAACAAACCAATCGCTAAATTTTTATTGTGTATCTAAGCAGCATGATACTATGTTAACATTCTAACAGAATGACGTCACACATTTTCGAATAATCAATTTATTGGTTTTGTTTTAACTTGTAGTCGAAACAATTACTGATTTTGTCATCAGTAATTTGAATTTTAATGTTTGTACATTTGTATTACTAGTTATTAAACTATTATAAAGGTTTGTTTTTTTAAACATACGAATTTGTTGGTAGAGACACTATTTTCATTCGGCTTCTCTTTCAATAAAACATTACTTATTTGCAGTGTTCAAACCCAAGGGTTTTGGTAAGGTTTTTAAAAGTGCTTCGTCGGATTGTCTGAAGGCAAAGAGAGCTTATTTTATCAAAAGCGCATTTCAAACTAAACGGAATGTGCCCGTGACGAAGCAGCCGAGCTAGAGGTAAACTTTATTCAAGAGGGCGTCATTCCGGAAGTTATTGGTCGAAGATCCACCTTAGGGACGACACATGTTTGTCCTGACGATGTCCTGGAGTGCGACGGTGGAGTTGCAACACACGCTACTCTCTGTTCTTATTTTGTTCGTCGGTTGAGCCTTGAAAACTGCTGACAAGAGTCGTAACTTCCACTCAGAATCTCCATGGTCTTCAATTTTCAGAGTATTTCATTTCATATTGCCCGTTATATTTTTCGGTATTAATGCCAAAACCAGGCTAGGTTGGAAACACGAGAAGCTATAAAAAACAGTAGTTCAGTATGAGGGGGGGCATAGAACAATAAGAAAAGGAAGAGGGTAGTGGAAGTGTATTAGAATACAAAGGAAAAATAGACGAAAAAAAGAGACAATTGAAGGAAAACAATGATGTGAATAAGATGTAGTATACAGCAAACAAGACTGGTGCAATAGCCTGATGTCATCCATTCAGACAAGGATAGCAAGTTTTTAAAGTTGTAAGCTAAAAATATACCAAATATTGCACACATTTTCAGATTTGTTGAAAAGTTTATCAAATACCCTAGCCAAAAAAAAAAATTCCAAGCCTTAATAGCAGAAAATTAACAGACGCACCTAAATTGTATCAAATTAGAAATTTATTGTGCATGATTTAATAAAATCATTACCACAATGCCAATTAATTTTAATAGACTATAAAAAGTAAGCAATAGAGGCGGAAAATCGAGAAAAAAATGCCTGTTACTTTGACGTAGTACCTAAACACCATTAGGTTTTGCTCTAGCTCACACTGAGTGATCTCTGATTTATACTAATACCCTGACTTACTTTGCCCTAGTCCACAATGAAGGGTTATGATTCACAATAAGACTGTGCTTGTCAAGTATAAATAAGATACGTACAAAATGAATAGGGCGAAGTAAAAGAAAAAATAAATATAAGGAAAATAATGACAAATAAAATTAAAGGAGAGATAAATAAAGGTCAAAAACAGAGAGAAAGAGATAGGAAAGAATAAACGATAAAGAAATAAAGAGAGAGAAGAAACAAAAACAGTGGAACAGGAAGAGAATGACATTAGAGTCTGTGAAGAAGAAAAATAAAAATGATTGATGAAGCAAAGGAAAGAAATATCAAGCTTGTTGAACAGAAGAATATAACAAGAAATAGAGAGAATAAGAAGTGAAAAATTAATAAATCAGAGAAGTATCAAAGTGATAAAAAACCCGATAAACAGAGAAAAAAGGAGGGAGGAAGATATACAGAAAGTATTTAAAATAGGTAACATAGGAAAGTGCAGTATGAAAAACGATATGAACATGAGTGACAAATAGAGAGAAACTGGTTTAAAGTAGAGAAATAAGAGTATGACAGAGAGATGAGAGAGTGAAAAAAGATAAAGAGAAAAGGAAGGAATGGTTGTGGAAGTTAGAAAAAGCAGAGGAACTTGGAAAAGGTCCAAAAAATATAGAAAAGGTAAAAACAAGAGAAGAGAGACAAAGTATATAATGAGAAACAAGAAAAACTGAGAGAAACAAAGACAGTGGAGATGTTTCAGGATTCGTAAACAACACTGAATAAAAACGACGAAATAAATCTATCTGTGTTACTCATCCCTAATCTTGGGCTGATAGATTATAGGGGAGGCAGCTAATTTAACACCACTCACTGTCAATGTTTGAGCACTATTTACCAACAAAAATTGGGATTGATCTGTCGCATCATAACGACCACGCGGTTGAAAGAGAACGTTCGGGAAGAAGAAGTGTTTATAGTTTCAGTGACTTTGACCCGTATAACACATTCTAAACACAACGAAACGAGAACGGAACAGGTTCATTGAAAGAGAAACAAAATATGTATTTCATCACGACGCAGTTGTTTACAGTTATTACAAATATTATTTGTAACAAGGTAGTTCAAACGTTCGAAATGTCCTCTAACTTATATGCGTGGTATATCACACTTGCCTGCATTGCTTGTGTTATTTTAATACCATAAAGAAGAAAGATAAAATAACAACTACGATAACTGATATTTACGATGCAACAGAGACCTACCACTTAGAGGACCACTCTAGGTGATAAATATCTTGTTTGTTTTATTCAGATTTATTGAACATAACCCGGTATTTTTCCCGAGTTGAAATTCACGATACAAACGACTCGGGTTGAAACTTTATGTTGCTGTCAAAATTGGTTCTTGATAAGAAATGTGACTTATGTTTCATGCAGGATGAACAACTCACGTTTTATGTTATATTGACAGCTTCAGTTCATCTCATTTATCCAATAGTTTCCGAGTATTTCTGATAACACTGAAGAAAGTGATCATGGTATGGCACCTCTTTGGTAAACAAACAAACAAAGCTATTTCTTCACCCTGTGTCACTATATAAAGACAATACAATTGTCCTTTTCTTTATCATTACTGCATCATTGGTATGTATTACAGATGTTTGGAACGAGTTTCTAAAGTATATAATTACATTCATTAACTGAAACACCTACATAACACTCGGAATTTCCTGTTTAAAAAAAGCTGTTAACACTTAAGAGTTTTTTGAGTGAAATATCTATGTAATACACAGAGTTTTCTGTATTCATGTGATGCGTAACAGTCAGAATATTCTGGTTGAAATATCTACTTGATAATGAAAGTTTTCTGACTTAAACAGTTAATTAATACTCTACAGTTATTCAGTATGAAGTAAAACAATGCGTTTAAATAAGATGAAAATATTGTGTTTAAAAAAAGGACCTTCAACTCGTTATACGGTTTAAAAACTTTCTTTATGAATATTATTTCTCTTCCAAATAATCTCGTGGTATGATTAATGCTATAAAATTGTTTTTATGCGTATTTTTCTTATAGCAAAGTTACATCGGGCTATCTGCTGTGTCAATCGAGGGGAATCGAACTGCTGATTTTACATTTGCAAATCCGAAGACATACCGTTGTCCTGCAGAGGGGACAACTGTTTTTTTTATATTACAATTTAACGATGTCTTGTTGTTGTGTTGTTTTTTTCTGGACCAGTTTCGTAATTACTATGTTGACAACAATTATTAAAAACATTGTAGAATTCCAGGCTAAAATTGAGATTTTAGATTATCCACGAAATTTGTGTCAAAGAAGTGATGAACCTTCTCTTTCTTTATGTTTTAACTTATTGTTACGTGTTTAACTTTGCAGCTTGCAAGTTAACATATTTTGTTGTTATAGTGAATAACTTAGTAATTTGTTGCTTAAAGTTTTTGTTGTATTGGTTAACCTAGTAACTTGTTACTTAACGCACTTGTTGTTATAATGGTTAACATAGTAATTTGCTGCTTATAGAGTTTTTGTTTTGTTTTGTTGGTTACCGTAGTAACTTGCTAATTAGCGTACTTTGTTGATATGGTGGTTAATGTAGTAATTTAATTTGCTACTTAAAGTGTTCTTTTCTTGTTTTGTTGTTTAATGTAGTAACTTGCTAATTAACGCACTTGTTATATTATTTTAACCTAGTAATTTGCCACTTAAAGTAATTTCTTGTTTTGGTTTTTAACCCAGTAACTTGCTAGTTAACGTACTGTGTTGTTGTGGTGGTTAACCTAGTAACTTGCCAGCCAAAGTATCATCCTCTTTTTGTGATTAACTAGTAACTTGTTACCATTCGAGTTTTCCCTTTTATTAACAAGTTTTTATGGGACTGGAAGAACACGACGTCGATGCACGATCTTTGAGGTACTGATAACCGTATAATACAGCAGAAACAAGAACTGAACAAAATCACTCATTCGTCTCGTATAGCTAATTTCTTCCTACGTTTACTATCATTTCTTCTTTCTTGAAAGCCTTCTCATAGTTACGGCAACCAATTTTACGACTCGCTGCAGCCAAAGATAAACTAAATTCCTAGGGTAAAGCGAACTTCGTTCAGCTCCTATATAATAACTCACACAATCGATTATACTTTCTAACCAGATACTACAACCATGAAACTAATAAAGTTAAGTATAAATTTCCCTGAATTGAGAGTTATACAGTAAAGTCCCCAATTTGACAGAACTTAACACAGTATTCGTTATCATTTCAAAATATAATCTTGCCTTTCGTACTTTTTACTTCACTTTCAGATATTAATGCGAGGAGAAACACACAATCATAATATATGAAAACGTGGTCATTGTTCTAAAACTTTAGCAGCAGCAAAGTTATGTAGAGCGAACTATTTCTTGAGGATGTATGTATACTGCAGCAACTCCTGTAGTAACAACACCCCAAACTTATTTTCTCCAAAATTAAATGTAGCGAAAAGCCAACTAACAGGATCGCCAGACACTTTCTCGGCAGTTGTAATCACTTTTTTCCAGCAAATCGTTCTTTTATGTGAGATTGGTTTCTCTACAGGCATTTTTTGCCAAACTAAAGATTTTCAAAGTTACTGCTTGATGTTAATACCATTTTGTTATCGGTTAACGTTAACGCCGTATTGTTATCGTTTGATGTTAACTATATATATTTTTGTTTCATAATTTTAAATTTCGTGACAGGTGAAAATTTCGATAATTCAGGGACAACTGAATGAGAATCTAGGTTTATATTATCAAGAGACTGAATTATAAACGATAACAGTGCGTTACGTTTGGGGTAGATTGTGTTTCAACTCACACGCGTGTACTCCTGTATAAAGACGTTTAAAGACATTCTGACATGTAGTTGTGTGGTGGTCGAGTGGAAAACATAATGGAGAGCAAACCCATAACGTCATGAGCTGAGAGATCCAGGATTTGGAATTGTGATAACACTTTCATCAGTCCCACTGGATCAATATCATCGAAACTAACTTTGTACATCTGTAAGTATGGGAGAAAACTTCGTTCAATTTTTATTTCGTTTACAAACGTAGTGAAGATTACCACTCACCTGGTACAAAGTTACTCGAAGGCTATCTGCGCAAGCTGTACCTAATTTAGAAGTTATAGGTTAGAGGGAAGGAAGCTAGTCAACACTATGACCAGCCAACTCTTGGGCTACTTTTTACGAACAAATAAAACATTCTTAAAACTCTAAATATTGCAGAAACACTTTACAGTCTAACTGATAAACATGCAAAACAAAACAATCTTGCCCAGTTTCTAGTGTGACGCTGATCTATGAATTCGAAACGTTACAATATCGAGGAAGGATACGAACCCTCAATTTAGAACCACAGTTATGTGAGTTGATTGTTAACTGCTTCAGATTGTGTCTTCATAGTTGGTGATAGAACCAATAGACAAGATAGACCACGTGTTAAGAAATCACGGCCACTTTTCGAATCCCATTTATTTGTTCTTATCTAGTGCGTTAGGTCTGACTCGTGTCTGTTTCAATTCATATTAATGTATAAACCTGATTCTGATATCTTATTTTTTTTTGGCTCAACAGTGATTTTTCAAATTATTTCTACACATGTCAAAAGAAAAAAAAACAAAAAATCCAGACGTCTGCGATTTTCTTTTGTTCAAAAAATCGATGATCCTAAATTATTCCGAAAGAAAAATGCATTTACATAAACCAATGCCTATCAGCCAATATCTATCAGTGCTTTCCTAAGACAGTGGATACGATAAATATTGCTCAATCAGAATTTCTAACACTTCAGTGTTCGGCTATTACTTACACAATACCTTAAGAAATGTTCTATATGTTTTATTATTCAATCTTGCGCAATAGTTAAATCAAGAATACACATTATGATAAAACCTCACAGCAGCATATATGTTATACGGTCAGGTAATTTACTTGAATAGGGAAGCATATTATTTTAATATAATAATAGGTTGTCAAACTGAAGAAGACAGACCAAGGTTTTGTCGAAACTTATAATATGTTTCACCATAAATAAATCACTTTATTATGCAAATAAATCGTTGTTTGTTTACTAATTCTGGTCGTGCGGAACAATACATACAGTACGTATCAAATGGTCAACCTGTTCTCATTGTTTGTTTCAAGTTTATGTCATATAATCAACCTGTTCTCATTGTTTATTTTGAGTTTATGTCATATAATCAACTTTTTCTCATTGTTTGTTTTGGGTTTATATCATATAACCAGCCTATTCTCATTGTTTGTTTTGGGTTTATATCATATAATCAACCTATTGTAATTTATTTCAAGGTGTTTGATTTCAGCGTATATCAAATGATCAACCTCTCGCCCGGCATAGCCAAGTGGTTAAGGCACTCGACTCGTAATTCGAGGGTTGCGGGTTCGAATCCCCGTCACACCAAACACGCTCGCCCTTTCAGCCGTGGGGGCGTTATAATGTGACGGTCAATCCCACTATTCGTTGCTAAAAGAGTAGCCCAAGAGTTTGGGATGGGTGGTGATGACTAGCTGCCTTCCCTCTAGTATTACAATGCTAAATTAGGGACGGCTAACGCAGACAGCCCTAGAGTAGCTTTGCGCGAAATTCCAAACAAACCTATTATCATTGTGTCTACGTTGTTCATTTTAAGTGAATATCATACAATCAACCTATTATTATTGTTCCTCACTTATTTGTTCGTTTCAAGTTATTATAATCAACATTGCAACCAAGGCACGTGTTTATTTAAATTTAACTCACAATTCACTTCGCTCTCTTTCTTGCTTTTCAAGCCGTTTGTTCGTTTTCACATACCTCGTAATCAACTTCGTTTTCATTGTTTCCAAGGCGTTTATTTGGACTACTCTGCTCAATTGCCAGATCCTGGGCGTGTTTTAACAAAACACTGTTAAACTCATCTTCGTTGTGCACCTCTAGAAGACGTTGTCGGAAGTCCATGTCGGCAAATATGGTGGAGAAAGTCCTTCCGGTCTCAAGAGCGTTCTTTGTTCCTTTCTGTGTGCGAAACATGGAATAAAGCAGGTGTTATTGAACAATACTACAAACTGTGAACGTTTAGGAAGATATTATTTCTTACCAACAAATAGGTTCGTTGGTAGAAAATAACAATAACTTGCTCATAAATCAAGAGTTACGCTAGTTCCGGTATCATGACACTGTTGAGCCACCAACTAACTTTACGCAAGTTTAATATTAAAAATTCAAAAATACATTTGTTCAACTTTTCATGATACTAAATTTCTAGAAATATTTGTTTTTATAGAACATTAATTCTAATTTTAGATATCCAGATCAATCTCTCTATCGTTCTCAAAACTTAATTAAAATTAAAAGTTTTCCTTCTTCGTATTATCCATTTATGATTTTTTTCCAGATCTTAAAATACCTGTAATTTGTAAATGTTAACTTTACGTTTCATTTCGAGTGGCGTGTTTGTTGATTTAAACACTCTTTGATAAAAATAAAACCCAGCAGCACAGCAGTATCTCTGCAAACCGGGTTTTGATACCCGTGGTGGGTAGAGCACAAATGTGTAGCTTTTTGCTTAACAAACAAACAGGCATACTTTGCTAAATAAGAATTATCAAAATATTTATATATTTGATTTAAGAATAAATACCTTGTTTTATATCACTTGTTCCATAAAACTGGTTCTAAAATTATCTTTTACAATGAAATAAATGTATTTTATCTCATTTATTTTACCATCTACTACACGAGCCAGCCCGACTTCTTGATGTGGATTAAAAAAAAAGAAAAAAAAGAGAGTCATTCCGAAAAGGTTTGGATTGTTTTGATTGGACAAAAATGTTTAGCATTATTTTCGAGGTCTAGGTTACCAGATCAGATCTGTGACCATGAGAGCCAAAAAGAAAAATTTAACTTGTAAGTCTAAATTAAAATGATTTAGCAATAAAACATGCTTGAAACGTTCTGGCTGTTGTTGTGAATGTGATGGTTTCAGTGCGAAGCGAATAAGCTAAAAATCTTGGATCCAAGTCGGATGATGGAAGAACTTATTCAAAGATATTTCAATCGATTTAATATACCAGCTGAATCAGTGATTTGTCAGTTGACTACTGCATTGACAGTGAAACATAAAACAAGATGCACAATAGTATTGCTATCTTCAAGAATGGGAGAATGGAATCATATGTGAGAAATCATTAGTTTCAATATTGTTTGAAACTGACGTCCCAAAGATGCAGCATCGATTTTGAAACAGATGCAAAATGCATTAGAAAATGATTTCCCTAGCGAATTCATAAATTAAAAATGTCATTTATACGATGAATAATAAATATAAGGTGGACGGTATAATCCATATAGATTTCATCATGTCATATTTTCATTAATATATATATATCATGACCATACATTTTTAAGCCACAAACAACACACTCTAAAATACGCTGCAAATTTTAAAAATATCCTAGGGTAAAAGTTGCAACGTGGGATTATAAAATATATCCTAGGTTTTGGAGGTAACTGAAGAAATAGGGCCCACATTGCGGTGGGGATACACTCTCAATCAGTCTTAAGCCCCAATTCGCTAGTCTCACACAAGAAGATTAAAGATTTAGAAATTAGGAGAGCGAGATGTGGGTGCTCAAGTCCACAACATCCCACATCTATATCATCCTTCACTGCTTGCAGACAGTTGTGGGAAGATTACAGCTCTCCCAAGTTAAAATAACAATAATAAAAATATAAATATAAAAAATATGAAAAATGACTAAAATAAAATTTTAAAAAGGTACTATCATTTAGGGATAGATAAGATACAACTTACCTCTTAAAATTATCATTCCTACTCCCAATATGATAGAGACACTAACACGACATCAGTAAAGTGATAATTTACTGTGACTGTCGTGTTTTTATATGCAGCTCAAGGAGTATATCCGCATAAAGTAGTGCCATGTTTTTAAATGACCTTATTTTTAACTAAAAATAATTATTAGTAATTACCATTGAGCAGTTTACTGATGTCGTGTTAATTAGTGCCTCTACCATACTGAGTGCAGGAATACTAACTTCAAGAGGTAAATTTTATCTTACCTACCCCTAAATGGTACTACCTTTTTAAATTTTATTTTAATCATTTTTCATCTTTTTATCTTTTTCTTATTCTTATTTTAACGTGGGAGAGCAGTCACCTTCCCATAAATGTCTGCAGACAGTGAATAGTGATATATATTATGTGGGATGTTGTGGGCTTGAGCACCTACATCTCGCTCTCCTAATTTCTAAATCTCTAATCTCCTTATGTAAGACTGATAGACAGTGTATCTCTACCGCAATGTGGATCCTACTTCCTTAGTCATCTCCAAAATCTAGGATACATTTTATAATCCCACGTTGTAGCTTGTATCCTAGGATATTTTTCAAAAATATGCAGCGTAGTTTGTTTAATTGTATGATTATACTATAATTAATCATAGAATGGGATTTGCTGTTTTTAATGCAGTTTTTCCTGATGATTTTGTTTACTTACTTGGCTTCATTTGGATGTAATTATTTAACTTCACTATATATAAATATGTATTCGTTTCAGAGGTTGTACCAAGATTCACTGATGGAGACCTATCGAAACAACCCTGAACCACTCGTTTCTGGAATGACTTCCTTGTTAACTACCCAAAGTTAACATCGTTTCAGAGGTTGTACCAAGCTTCACTGATGGAGACCTATCGAAACAACCCTGAACCACTCGTTTCTGGAATGACTTCCTTGTTAACTACCCAAGGTTAACAATGCCGCAATTTCCTTCTGGGTTAATCCTTTCACTGCATAAACAAACAGTTTCTATTCTAATAATATTCACATCTTGTCTGTCTTGAAAATGCGCATGTATGCGCACTTCATTTCAACCGATGTAAGCAAAAAGCAAATTTAACTATTTTAGTTGACGTATACATTACTAGTATACACTTAAACATTGCTAAGTGAATCAATCGCTCAAACTTATATGAATATTTCATTTTCATCCAAGTGAAAGCAACAACAAAGATTTATTGCTAGTGTTTTATTACTGTTATCAATTTCACTTTGGCATAGTATACCAATTTGAAAGGTTTTCGCTGCTTATGGCTGACACAGTAAATGGTGTATTCCTGTACATTTTTCTTGCTCGTTAACAATATTTTAACTACAAAACAAGATAGTGTTTCTCTATCAGAACTGTAGTCCAACATTTTAAGAATTGCAGGATTTCATTGTACCTTAGTTAGTCTAGTTCTAAAACATTTCAAACATATCACCACCGTTTCTTTAAATCCGATGTATTTCTTTTCTTTTTACGGTTGATGTCGCAACATTTAAATCGTTTCAGTTTTAATTGACCGACGAGGACGTACTTGCCTGGTTGCTCAGTAACAGATAGACACCTGACAGAGGACCTAAACCTGCTTGTCTTTCATTCTGGTTGAAGGGTCAGCACAAAGGATCACATACAAAAGACGCAATGAATTAAAAAAAAATAAATCCAAAACTCGAATGTTTTTTAACAGTAGGCTATCTATCTTCGGGAGAAGAATAGTGAACTATCTGAAAGTGCTTGTGTTTTAGGTTTGATCTGGAAAATTCATTGAATCTTTGGCCGGTTGATCAGTAACACAAACCTTATGTTATGAACAACCAAACAACGTAAAGTCCCGAATTTATTGCTTTTCTCATTAATAGCACTATAACCTTTCCGTTTGAGGAAACTGCTGTTATTTAAATTAATAATAAAACAGTTACGTTCACTCATGGAACCACATTCTTATCAACTCGTACCACAGAGGCCCAGCCCTCTAACGGCGCTACTTACTGTCTGCTTGATGTTTTGTACAGATAACTGCACCACAAGGTTGTCTGCTATTACTTAAGCACTTCAATATATTTCCTGTTGGTTATGTCACGGACGGTTGTGCTAACAATACAGAATGCACAGTGTTTATTCTCGCTCACAACAGTTTCTTGTATGTGCATCTTACTTGAAATATGAAAATCTAGAATATCTTATATTCTAGTTTTGAAATGTTAACATTTCTCCCTTTGAAAGGACACTAACATTTGTTTTGCTTTATTCAATCTTTGAGTGTAAGTCAATATCAAATCCCACCTTTTTTTAAATGTAGGTGTGATATAAAATAAGATATTTCTAACTTCATACAAAATGTTATCAGATCACAAACAGCAACAGAGAAGAACATTCTTTCTAAAAAATAAACACCACTTTACCTTGATAGCAGCAAAGAGAAAGTAATAAAATGACAAAAAAGAAAATATTCAAGGAATTATTCGAAACGTTTCCTACAAATATTTTCCTTCTACTTCAAGACACACAAAAAGTGACTTTAAAGTACCTTCTTTTCCAATAAACTTTTCACCAAACTTTGCAGTCAACCAAAATATTACAAAACTGTGGCAAAAAATTTCACATTATTGTTTAGCGTCTTTTGGTCACTCTACAGTTCATTTCCCACATATAAATTCTTTGATAATTATTTACGATTATCTTCGTTAACAGAAAGAGCATTTCAGATTGGACGGCTTTGTTATTGTTCCTCCTATTATTTGCAGCAATTAATATAAGAACCTTTTTTATATTACTGCGCTGGTAACTGGAGCATAATTCATATTGAACTTTAACCAGGGAAATCAAACTACCATTCCCTAGGGAATGTTCAAAAATCTTAAAGGTTACGTTCTTTTCACTATATTTTTGGGGAAATATTTCCAAGAAAGCATCTCCGAGGAAATGTTTGCTTGAAAATAGCAAACACGTTAACAATGATTACGACTTCCTGAAAAATGTGAAAAATAACATGATCTTACTATACACTGGCGGAAGCGTTTCCTGAAAGGATCTAACGACACTGATAGACGATTATCTCTTTGTTAAACCTTTGCAGATATATTTGTTAGAAAATCTTGAATATATGAAAAAATGACATTCATTTTACCATACTTTCGAGGAAGTGTTTTCTAGAAAACAACAAACAGACAAACAGCAACAACGGAAAACGAAATAAATTTTACAATACCTTCGTATAAATATTTCCTAGAAAATATAACAAATTATTTTGGTTTGTTTGGAATTCAGCACAAAGCTACACACCACGGGTATCGAAATCCAGTTTTTAGTGCTGTGAGTCCAAACACATTTCACTCTGTGGAACTAAGAAAGTCTGAAAAACATTTGTTTGATTGATATGTGTCATGACATCACTTTGTTTCGGTGTGTAAAACGTTACTACTGATTCACACAAAGGTTCTACTTAAGGTCTTTTTGTTTCACGATATTTTTCGTCTAGGGACAACAAAAATATCTTTTATAGACTTTCACCATTCTTTTCACGACAAGTCTAATATTTCTGGACGAAAATAATAATGTCTTCAGTGTTTATTATACTTTAATGTCCTGACTATAATTCAGAGTTGAGCGAAATAAAATCAAAGAAATCAGTTGCTCACTGTATCGGTGGATTAAATGTTTATAAAGGCAGATAAACAGATAGATAGTAGATGGATAGGTAAGATTAGTATACAGAAAGAGAGTAGACAGCCAAACAGCAGACAGATGGGAATGACTAGTATAAGACAGGCAGTAGACTGATGGGTAAGACTGTTATGCAGATAGACAGTAGACCGGTGGGTAAGACTGTTATGCAGATAAACAGTAGACCGATGGGTAAGATGAATATACAGATAGAAAGTACACAGATAGGTAAGACAGGTACACATAGAGACAGTAGACTGGTGAGCAAGATTATTATGCAGATAGACATTAGACCGGTGGGTAAGACTGGTATACAGCAAATAGTAGAGAGATTGATAAGACACAGCCATACAGCAAATACATGGGTAAAATTGGTATATAAGCAGACAGTAGATAGCTGGGTAAGACTGGTATACAGACAGACAGTACACAGGTGGTTACGTCTGGTAGAGAGACGAACAGTAGATATATGGGTAAGACTGACAGATAACTAGTTGCATGAAAATTCTAATATAAAACAGTTTGATAGTTTAATGGACTGAAAGACAGACAGACAATACTCTCTTTTTAAAAACACGTTCACGGACAGTTATATTATTATTATATAACTTTCGAACTTAATTACGACCACATATATAGACAGAAAAAGTAATTTAGCTGAACTGTCAAATACCCACTTTTTCCCAATAATCTTACTTCATCTATTCTTATCTATCTTACTGTTGCTTCCACATACACTGAATTCAAGTTGAGAGTGAAAATAGTAACCGTCACGAAGAGGTTTATACCACTGTAATGTAATATTCGTTATATATATATATATATATATTTATAGAGAGAGCACGTATCTGAATTCCACGGTATAAACAACTAGAGACAGCCACCCTAGATAAAAAATAAATCAACTTCCCAGAACAAGGTCACACAAAACAACATCTGTGGACGTTGAGGAGCCAAAAAACACCCCATGGCTACAATTTGTCACTAAAGTTAAAAGGACATCGTGAAAAAAAATAAATTAAGATTCTATGAAAGAAGCATCACAATTTTTCGTTGTCACTTGAAACAGATTACCACACAAAATGAAAAGATAAACCACGTGTTTCGGCTAAAGAGGAAAGCATAAAAATAATTCTGTGACATATTTAGGACGATAAAAATATCAAACGCAAACGCAATAACAAATTAAAACCTAGCAAAATATAACTACAAATGTAAACAAGTTTGTTTGTTTTACAGAATGAAAAATATAAACGTTGATTATTTTAGAAGATAAATGGCTTTCTGCGCACGTCTATTTAAGTTGTGTTGTTCGAAGAGGCGTCACACGCACATCAACCACCAACGACGTGAGATCTCTAACTGTGTTAGTAGAACATTCTTTTCTCAGCTTTGTACTGTTACAGCAAGAGGAAAAATATCTACTCGGCACAGTCTGATAGTCGAAGTAATAATCTGTAATCATTAGGTTTAGATAACTTATTCTTATAATCTAAACATGACGAAAAATGATTAAACCAAAAAGAAAAACAAGTGACTGGTTTCACACAAATCACTGCTCAGAATTTCTTGAAACAACTAAATTCATTATCTTGAAAATTCGAGATATAGTACTTAATAGCTTAGGCACGCGATAACAGTTAACTTACATAAGTAGGAGTCATTAAACGATTTAAGTACCAGATGAATTAAACTCATATATTTATGAGTCAGTAAACTATTTAAGCACGAAATGAATTAAACTCACATACTGAGGAGTCAATGAATGATTTAAGCAAGCTGTACATTGTACACAGCAAACTTGCATTCAGCTGTCAGAGGTTGATCATACTCTATGCAGCGAATCAGCAGCGATTGAGCTAAACTCAAATATTCAGAAGTTATTAAATGATTGACACACGCGATAAGAGTTAAACTCATGTAACTAAGAACTGTTAAAATACTTACACAAGAGATTAATTAAACTCATGTAACTAAGAACTGTTAAAATACTTACACAAGAGATTAATTAAACTCAAGTAACTAAGAACTGTTAAAATACCTACACAAGAAATTAATTAAATTCATGTAACTAAGAACTGTTAAAATACTTACACAAGAGATTAATTAAACTCATATATTGGGGATTGATTAAACAGTTTTACACGAGCTACAAAAGTTAAACTCATATATTTAGGAGTCAATAAAACAATTCATACAGAAGATGAATTATGTTTATGTACTTAGGAATCAATAAGCGATTTAACAAAAGGATAAATTAGACTTATATATTTAGGTTTCGTATGCTATGAATTTCGCGCAGAGCTACTCGGGGGCTATCTGCGCTAGCCGTCCTTAATTTAGCAATGTAAGACTAGAGGGAAGGCAGCTAGTCATCACCACCCACCGCCAACTCTTTTACCAACGAATAGTGGAATTGATCGTCACATTATAACGCCCCCACGGTTGAAAAGGCGAGCATGTTTGGTGCGACGGGGATGCGAACTCGCGACCCTCATATTACGAGTCGCACGCCATTTAGGAGTTATTAAACAATGTATGCATGCAATAAGAGTTATATTCGTATAATTAGTAGTCAATAAACAACTTATGCAAATGATGAATTGACCTCGTATATTTGGGAGTTTAAGCCGTTTACATACGCAATAATACTTAAACTCCTACATTCAGGAGTCATTACAACTGTTGACGAGGTTGCGGGTGTAAGAAATAAATACATTGTTAATGTTAAAAGTGTGTGCATATTGTAAATATAAAACTTCCGGAAAAGAAGAACACCACCAAAACTGTGATGATGCTATGTTGGTTTCAGAAGAGATTTGGTATAGGAAAAATACGAAATAACTGGGCCAGACTTAAACAGGAAAATCGACAAGTGACAATTTAAAAAAAATCTAACAGAAAAGAATATTCTTCTACAAGAAAAATAAAACAAGAATGGTTTAGTTACATTCATCCATACCTATCTAAAACAAGGAAGTTTGAAACAGAATGGTTTAGTTACATTCATCCATAACTATATGAAACAAGGAAGTTTGAAACAGAATGGTTTAGTTACATTCATCCATAACTATCTGAAACAAGGAAGTTTGAAACAGAATGGTTTAGTTACATTCATCCATAACTATCTGAAACAAGGAAGTTTGAAACAGAATGGTTTAGTTACATTCATCCATAACTATCTGAAACAAGGAAGTTTGAAACAGAATGGTTTAGTTACATTCATCCATAACTATCTGAAACAAGGAAGTTTGAAACAGAATGGTTTAGTTACATTCATCCATAACTATCTGAAACAAGGAAGTTTGAAACAGAATGGTTTAGTTACATTCATCCATAACTATCTGAAACAAGGAAGTTTGAAACAGAATGGTTTAGTTACATTCATCCATAACTATCTGAAACAAGGAAGTTTGAAACAGAATGGTTTAGTTACATTCATCCATAACTATCTGAAACAAGGAAGTTTGAAACAAAATGGTTTAGTTACATTCATCCATAGGTATCTGAAACAAGGAAGTTTGAAACAAAATGGTTTAGTTACATTCATCCATAACTATCTGAAACAAGGAAGTTTGAAACATAATAGTTTAGTTACATTCATCCATAACTATATGAAACAAGGAAGTTTGAAACAGAATGGTTTAGTTACATTCATGCATAACTGTCTGAAACAAGAAAGTTTGAAGATATTATTTATATTATTAAAAAGTGAAATTTCAAATTAAATAACACTAAGGAGTGAAAAACTATTCAATATATATATATCGATTCATTCCTATTAACACTATTCACAATCTAAAAGACAATACATCATTGCAACATGATAAGCGCTAACTGTAATCGGAGGTTCTCTGTTACACAGAACTAATTCAAGATTCGATGTAACACTACTTGCAACTAAAAAACCACGTATCACTTGTTGTGATTTAAGACTCATATCACTAATAATAATTTATGTTTCAAAGTAACGCTAGAAAAAATTCAAGATTAAGTGAAGTGGTAGAAGTAATTCAAGGTTCACTCTATCGCTGGTACGTAACGCTAGTTGTAATTCAGTATTCTGTTTAATGCTGGTTGTTTCAAGATTATACGTAACACTAGTTCTAGTGCAAGATTCTGTGTAACGTTACTTTAACCCAAGATTCCATACGTTACTGGTTTACATGCGATATTTACATTTTAACTCAAGATGGCACACATTACTGGATTACTTTTAATATCTTCAGAGGGGTGTTTACAGTCTAGATAATTAACTAAAAATATCTAAGTTCTACACTTTTAACCCTCTTCTCCAATCACCGATAGTGTTCTATATGATAGTACAGGTTATGTTTGAACTATTGTTAGCATAGTTTCCACTGTGTTTTATATGGTAGTACAGATTATGTTTGAACTATTGTTAGCATAGTTTCCACTGTGTTTTATATGGTAGTACAGGTTATGTTTGAACTATTGTTAGCATAGTTTCCACTGTGTTTTATATGATAGTACAGACCATATTTGAACTATTGTTACCATAGTTTCCACTGTGTTTTATATGATAATACAGGCTATGCACGAACTAATGTTGGCATAGTTTCCACTGTGTTTTATTTTAACAGTACAGGTTATGAAGGCAGAAAAACTATTTTCAGTATAGTTTCTAGTGCAGGCTTTGGAGCAAGACACGGAGATCACTGTTGTCCACTCCTCTTTCAAAGTCCACCAACCATCACTTTCGAGGGTATGTTTGTACATATTAAAAGTATTGGAACTTATAAGAGATAAAAAAGTCTGATAGTAATATAAATCCAATTTCTGGTTGAGCTATAAGCTTGCGGAAAAACTAACATTTTAATTTGGACGTGTGGCTAGATGTTTTGCCTTGATGAAGTCATATTTGGTATCCTGTCTGTATTGAAATGGCATTTCCTCTCTGCGTAGCGGTGTTAACACGCTATCCTTGTTGTTGTTTTTTATTTGTTTATCTGATTTTTAAACTAATCATAGTAGCTGTAATATGCAACTATTAAAGATACTCCAAGAACGATTTTGCGACTTCTTATGTACCACCTTTTTAAGTGTCGTATCACCACGAGATCTGGAAAAGTCGCCAGTGGGGAATGATGACGTAATTAGATTTGTCAAATATCGTTCATACAGCTTTCGATTGGTGTTTTTTTTTTTTTTGTTGGAGTATGTGCTTGGGAAGAAACTTGTGAACCTGGTTATCGTGTCGAATTCATATGATTTAAATCAGCGTAAATTATCTTGCTTAGAGTTCCAAAAGATGTTCCCACTTTAGTTGTAACGGACTTATGCGTTTCTGAGTGACCTTTGGTAGCAATTCATTTAACTTTCTCCACTTTGGTGTGCGGATGGTATCCCCCCTAGTGCAGTAGTTTGTGTTTCCTGACTGGAGTTATCCCTTCTCCTACTATCCCTATACGATATAATGCTACAGGAACCAAATATTTCGTACTGTCCAGTAATAGCAGAACCCTCCTTATCCTTTGGTTTAACCCTTTCACAAGGAGTCAGTTTTAGATGCCACTTTCTCTTGTGAATCACCACACTTCGACTGAATTACGACAAAGTGGTAAAGGCTTTTAATTTCGTTTCTTACATGTTGTGGTGATTGGATATTCAACATGAGCAACACCTTACGTTAGTGCTGGAACATCCAGCTTCTTAATATGCAGATTTCTTTTACACATGTACATGCGTAGTATGTACATACATGTGTGACTTTCTAACATACACGATTTTTGTGAAGACGTCTACATGTGTGGGATTTGTGTCACAGTAAAACAAAGGAAAGTCTAACTTTTTTTCTTTCCTTCTACCTCTCGAACATACAGAATAGATGAGTTGACTGTTAAGTTACAGCCGGTTCGAACTGCCGAGAAATAGTCCGTTCAGCTCAGTGGGAACGTTAACATTTGTAAATTCATTTCATATCTTTCTCTGTGGCTTTATCGATTTGGACTAAATAAAGGCCTTGCTTATTCAGATAACACGAACCTATCTCGTTATGTAAACAGTACTCACAGCTACAACAAAATAACATTATTAAGATAACACGAACCTACCTCGTTATGTAAACAGTACTCATAGCTACAACAAAATAACATTATTCAGATAACACGAACCTACCTCGTTATGTAAACAGTACTCATAGCTAAAACAAAATAACATTATTCAAATAACACGAACCTACCTCTTTATGTAAACAGTACTCATAGCTACAACAAAATAACATTATTCAGATAACACGAACCTACGTCTTTATGTAAACAGTACTCATAGCTACAACAAAATAACATTATTCAGATAACACGAACCTACCTCTTTATGTAAACAGTACTCATAGCTACAACAAAATAACATTATTCAGATAACACGAACCTACCTCTTTATGTAAACAGTACTCATAGCTACAACAAAATATCATTATTCAGATAACACGAACCTACCTCGTTATGTAAACAGTACTCATAGCTACAACAAAATAACATTATTCAGATAACACGAACCTACGTCTTTATGTAAACAGTACTCATAGCTACAACAAAATAACATTATTCAGATAAC
Source organism: Tachypleus tridentatus (assembly GCF_004210375.1). Classification (NCBI taxonomy): domain Eukaryota; kingdom Metazoa; phylum Arthropoda; class Merostomata; order Xiphosura; family Limulidae; genus Tachypleus; species Tachypleus tridentatus. The sequence goes on along the minus strand of NC_134832.1, from coordinate 144,065,493 downwards.
ACGAACCTACCTCGTTATGTAAACAGTACTCACAGCTACAACAAAATAACATTATTCAGATAACACGAACCTACCTCTTTATGTAAACAGTACTCATAGCTACAACAAAATAACATTATTCAGATAACACGAACCTACCTCTTTATGTAAACAGTACTCATAGCTACAACAAAATAACATTATTCAGATAACACGAACCTACCTCGTTATGTAAACAGTACTCATAGCTACAACAAAATAACATTATTCAGATAACACGAACCTACCTCTTTATGTAAACAGTACTCATAGCTACAACAAAATAACATTATTCAGATAACACGAACCTACCTCTTTATGTAAACAGTACTCATAGCTACAACAAAATATCATTCTTCAGATAACACGAACCTACCTCTTTATGTAAACAGTACTCATAGCTACAACAAAATAACATTATTCAGATAACACGAACCTACCTCGTTATGTAAACAGTACTCATAGCTACAACAAAATAATATTATTCAGATAACACGAACCTACCTCGTTATGTAAACAGTACTCATAGCTACAACAAAATAACATTATTCAGATAACACGAACCTACGTCTTTATGTAAACAGTACTCATAGCTACAACAAAATAACATTATTCAGATAACACGAACCTACCTCGTTATGTAAACAGTACTCACAGCTACAACAAAATAACATTATTCAGATAACACGAACCTACCTCTTTATGTAAACAGTACTCATAGCTACAACAAAATAACATTATTCAGATAACACGAACCTACCTCTTTATGTAAACAGTACTCATAGCTACAACAAAATAACATTATTCAGATAACACGAACCTACCTCGTTATGTAAACAGTACTCATAGCTACAACAAAATAACATTATTCAGATAACACGAACCTACCTCTTTATGTAAACAGTACTCATAGCTACAACAAAATAACATTATTCAGATAACACGAACCTACCTCTTTATGTAAACAGTACTCATAGCTACAACAAAATATCATTCTTCAGATAACACGAACCTACCTCTTTATGTAAACAGTACTCATAGCTACAACAAAATAACATTATTCAGATAACACGAACCTACCTCGTTATGTAAACAGTACTCATAGCTACAACAAAATAATATTATTCAGATAACACGAACCTACCTCGTTATGTAAACAGTACTCATAGCTACAACAAAATAACATTATTCAGATAACACGAACCTACCTCGTTATGTAAACAGTACTCATAGCTAAAACAAAATAACATCATACAAACAACTCGTACCGACCTGGTTACGTAAACAGTACTCATAGCTACAACAAAATAACATCACACAAACAACTCGTACCGACCTGGTTATATAAACAGTACTCATAGCTACAACAAAATAACATCACACAAACAACTCGCACCGACCTGGTTATAGAAACAGTACTCATCGCTACAACAAAATAACATCACACAAACAACTCGTACCGACCTGGTTATATAAACAGTACTCATAGCTACAACAAAATAACATCACACAAACAACTCGTACCGACCTGGTTATGTAAACAGTACTCATAGCTACAACAAAATAACATCATACAAACAACTCGTACCGACCTGGTTATGTAAACAGTACTCATAGCTACAACAAAATAACATCATACAAACAACTCGTACCGACCTGGTTATGTAAACAGTACTCATAGCTACAACAAAATAACATCATACAAACAACTCGTACCGACCTGGTTATATAAACAGTACTCATAGCTACAACAAAATAACATCATACAAACAACTCGTACCGACCTGGTTATGTAAACAGTACTCATAGCTACAACAAAATAACATCACACAAACAACTCGTACCGACCTGGTTATATAAACAGTACTCATAGCTACAACAAAATAACATCATACAAACAACTCGTACCGACCTGGTTATGTAAACAGTACTCATAGCTACAACAAAATAACATCATACAAACAACTCGTACCGACCTGGTTATGTAAACAGTACTCATAGCTACAACAAAATAACATCATACAAACAACTCGTACCGACCTGGTTATATAAACAGTACTCATAGCTATAAAAATGTAACGTGAAAAATGAAGTATGATATTTACAGATAAATTAAAAAACAAAGAAACATTAATGAATTTTCCTGAATGGTTAAATTTATGCCTACGTATCTCAAACAAAGTTTAAATATGTTTAACTTTTAAAATATGCATGTAGGAATCATCGGCGTCATTGGACTGGTTCACACCACTAGATAAGGTTACTAAAACGTTACCAAACAAACGTTAAAGAACTAAAAATTAACAGAAATACGTATATATAGTATATATCTAATGTACAGGTTAATTGTTTGCTTCCCGTCAGCTCAACGGTACGTTTCAAGGCATATAACACTAAATGGGGTTCATTCCCTTTGTTGGACACAGTGAAAAAAAAAAAAAAAAGTCCACTGCTTATCTTTGAGTTCAAGGAAAGCCAAAATAATTTTAACAAATAATTTGTCTCAAGTCGAAAACTGAAAACTATTGCAAAGTTTTCAGTTCATGGATATGTTAAGCTGTGAACATTATTGTATTACTAAAAATAAGTAGTGTTCTCAAAACAGTCCTTGATTCATCAACAAATGCACGTAAGCATTAACGGAAACAGGATGATACAGGTTTTTGAGAGTTACATGTACTTCTCGTTAAGCCTCGTCGATGTGAAAAGACTATAAACAACCGAAATGGCCCGGCATGGCCAAGCGTATTACGGCGTTCGACTCGTATTCCGAGGGTCGCGGGTTCGAATCTAGGTCGCACCAAACATGCTCGCCCTCCTAGCCGTGGGGGCATAATAAGGTGACGGTCAATCCCACTATTCGTCGGCAAAAGAGTAGCCCAAGAGTTAGCGGTGGGTGGTGATGACTAGTTGCTTTCCCTCTAGTCTTACACTGCTAAATTAGGGACGGCTAGCACAGATAGCCCTCGAGTAGCTTTGCGCGAAATTCAAAAAATAAAACAAACAACCGAAAACACAGAATTAACTAAGACTTGTTTCCAGATGAAACTCGTGATATCGGTGACTGGTACTTGGTTGACTACGATTAGCTTCGAAAAATGGGAATGAAAACGTGCTGTTATGTTTCTTATGTTTCACTTAAAAATCGTATCCATAGCATTGAACTCGTTTAACTTTCCTATGACCAGCTGCTAAGTAATCTTTATCTTCTGCTAATATAGATTGAAAGTAAAACAAAATTAGGTGTCATTTAGCAGTGTAGTTGATTTATATTCCTTCATGAAAACAGGTGATTGTACGAGACCCACAAACTTCTATTGCTGAGGTGATGCGGTTCAGTAAAAAAGCTCAATATGAAGAAGATAATTCTTTACTAATCTCATCCAACACAACTAGTACCAACTTTACAGGAGAGAAAAGACTGTAAACAGAGACGCTCGGGGGATAGCTAGTAATGACTTAAAAAAAAAACAACTGAAGAGAATTACTCAATAATCGTTAACACTTTTTATTTTCTGTTAAGCCTGGCACGGCCAGGTGGTTATGGTTCTTGATTCGCAATCTGGGGATCGTGGGTTCGAATCCCTCTAATACTAAATATGGTCGCTCTTCCAGTCGCAAGGGTGTTATAATGTACGGTCAATCCCACTATTCGTTCGTAAAATAGTAGCCCAAGAGTTGACGATGGGTGATGAGGACTAGTTGCCCGTTGCCTTCCCCTTAGTCTTTCACTGCTAAATTAGGTACAGGTAGTACAGATAGCTCTCGTGTAGCGTTGCGCGAAAATTCAAAACAATCAAAATATTTTCTGTTAACTTCAACTGTTTATTAACAGATCACAAGCTGAGCTCCAGTTTTGAAAAAATAAAAGATAATTTTATTTTGTATTAGTGATATGTAATTACTCAAATTAAATTACGGATTTTTATGTACATATATCAAAGTTTCAGCTGACTTAAAACATCAGGAAACGGTTTTACACATGAATCTGAGGTTACACTAATGCGATATCGAAAAAAACTAATTTGTCACAAATATTGAAAGTTTTCACTAAAACTTTGATTAGAAATCGAATAGAAATTTGCAAGGGCTGACAAACAAACATTTTTGTGTGTGAAAAAAAGGGCACTATATGTTTTGAAATAAATATATAATTGTATTTTAAAAGTGTATAACATACTTTGGAACTAGACAATATTTATGCACGTGTGCATATTTTCACGTGAAAATTAGTGAGACAATTCCACTAGGTACTATCACCATATTTTGTTCTACCAGTTGAATATACAGATGTTATTTAGGAATTAGTACTCTTTTTACAAATGTTACCGTTTTTATAACATTTCGCTGGATTTAACAATAGAGTTCACAAAAGGAATTACATTATTAAGATTAAACTAAAGTAATAAATATCAGCGGACATGGGAATGAGTAAATAGAAAATAGTCAAAGTCGTACAGCTCCAATATTTTCAGAATAAAGGATTTATAAAGACACGTGCAAAATACGAGAACTAAGACTGGTTACAAGTTTATGTCTATGGACTAATTTTGTTCTTTTCTTTAAATAACACTCGTGAAAGATATTTATTTATCCAGTTTCAAAAATGAAAGCAAACAGCAGGATATTAAAACCACATATAAAAACAACATATAGCAATGGGTTAGAATCTCAAATCCTTGTGTGTATTTTTCTCATAGCATAGTCACATTAGGTTATCTGCTGTGTCCATCGAGGTGAATCGAATCCCTAATTTTAGTGTTATAAATTCCAATACTTACTGTTGTCCAAGCGGATACCATCCTGTTATAACAATGGGCTAGAATTCAATACCCTTGATTAATAACGATCTCAGTTGTCAGTTATAACAATGGTCTGGAATGCAATACTCTTGACTGTCTCAATATCCAATTATAATAATGGACTAGAACCTAATATTCTTTGTTAACGGTTTCAGTATCCAGTTATAACAATGGTATTAATATCCGATACCATGATTATGATTTGCACTTCCACTTGTGACACTAAATGTTGATCTGATATCCCTAACTAACTGTTTCATTACCAACTCTAACAATGGACTAGAACCCAACTCGTGTTCTTAATATCCAGTTAGAATAAACAGTTAGAACCTGACTAGCGGTCTCAGTATCCAGTTAGAACAATGGATTAGAACCTCGAAGCTTGGACTAACAGTTTCACTTCTATTTATAACAATGGATTTATAACAATAAACAGAAATTGTTTTGTAGCATTTAAGATGGTTTGAAACAAAGTAAGGTCTTAAAACAGAATGTATGATAATAAACGTTTTGAACTTTGTTAACCAATCAACGACCGTGAAAAATGATGCAGTTTCAGCAAGTAAATCAACGTTGCATTTTGGAAAAAGAAGAAAGAAAAATGAACAGGTTTCATTTCCTTAATTTAATATTTAAAATGTTAAACGAAAAGAAGCAAAACATTTCTGAATGAAATTGGAAGCTCGTTAAACGTATAATTAAACCGTGTAGAAGGAAGATGCTGAAGGAAGATGCAATTTTTTCTATACGAGCTGGTGATGAAAGATACTTTACTAAATAAACTGTAAACAAGTTTGGCATAAGATAAAAGTAAAGAAAACCTGTGGATCTGTGAAATTCGTTAACTCAGTGGAAAAATACTTTATTACTATATTCGCGTTTTTCACGGATGTGTTATAATTTATTAGCAGACGACCTATTTTCATACCGTAACACTTTCTTCTATAACAAATGGATCATATAAATAATACCTTTCCCACCACTCTGTGTTTGGTGTATCCAAGCCGGTCTGATGAACTTTGTCATTGAAACGTATCGTTGCAAATAGAAGTGATGGACACAGTTTGGTTAAAATACTATTGTGCTCTTTTTCTCTTGACAAAATACTAAGTGGCCGAAAAAAGAGTGTAGTGTTTAAAAATACAACCAGCCTCATACAAATATAATTAGTTATTCTTTCATTTTAGTTTGTTATATAATTTAAAAGTGAATGTTAGTCCCCCTGGCGAGTCAGCGGTAAGTTTCGGACGTTCATTTTTCCACGATAGACAAGAGTGCAGATAATCCGTCTTGTTTGTTTGTTTTGGAATTTCGCACAAAGCTACTCGAGGGCTATCTGTGCTAGCCGTCCCTAATTTAGTAGTGTAAGACTAGAGGGAAGGCAGCTAGTCATCACCACCCACCGCCAACTCTTGGGCTACTCTTTTACCAACGAATAGTGGGATTGACCGTCACATTATACACCCCCACGGCTGGGAGGGCGAGCATGTTTAGCGCGACGCGGGCGCGAACCCGCGACCCTCGGATTACGAGTCGCACGCCTTACGCGCTTGGCCATGCCAGGCCAAATCCGTCTTGTAGCTCTGCATGAGGGAAATAACAAGAGAATGTTAACATATGCGTTTTTTCATGTAATTTGTTACAGTGTATTTAACAGGCATCGCACGTGTTTTTCGTTTCGTTAGATCAGATGACGGGATTCTTACTAGTACCTTTGTCGTGGACTGTAAAACAGTTTATTGTCAGACATCGTACGTGTACGTTTTGTTACATCAATTTATCAGGATGTTAACGCAACCGACGCGCTTTTTTGTACGTGTGTGTGCGTGTGAAACGCGTTACAATGTTTTATGCGTCGTGTGTATGTTTTGTTTTATGAAATTTACACAACGTATTAACAGGTATTCCATGTATATTTCAACTAAAAAAAACGTAGTGTATATACTAAATAAACCTTACAAAACTTTAATTTTCATGCAATGTGTATCTTTCTAGGAAGGCTTTCACATTTTCTTTGGCGACATAAGCACAAGGGATACGACAAGAAGTCTCGAGTTTTGTTATATTAAATTACAATCCTATAAATGGTTGTGCAAAGTACTTGAAGAGTATTCTTCCAAAGCACGTAAAGAATATTTTGCCGATTATGTGCGTCGGCAACAAGACAGCCTGTCAATACTAACAAAACAAGTCGTATGCTTGAAAATGCACTACGATAAAATAACAAGTGAATACATTAGCTGTAAGAGAACGTAAAATAAGTAGTCAAGATTTTAGCCAAACGACCTCCGCTGATATCCAGATTCTTTGGACTGTTCGTTGATCAGTTTGACCACTTTTTAATACCTATTGTCCTTTTAAGGCAAAACTACACAATGGGCTACCCGAGTTCTGCTGATCGCAGGAATCTAACTCTGGATTATAGTATCGTAAGCCTATAAACTTACTTCTGACCTACCAGAAATATTTTAGCATCTATTGCTATTGTTCTGGCAGCGAACTACATAGTGGACTATCTACGTTCTGTCCAATGTGGAAATCGAACGCCGGATTCCAGCATCGCAAGTCCATAAACTTACCGTTGACTTACCATGAGACTGTTAACGTCTGTTGCTTTAGCTCTGACAGACGATTTTGCACCTTTTGACATCAAATTATTCCTTCACTGTGGCCAAATTTATTTCATATTTTTGTTTGCATTTCCAAATTTCTACAATATGTTACTCAACATACGTAGTAAAAAGTGTCTTTAATTTTTTTCTTTGTCATACTTTTCTTCTCGTGTTTAGAAACAATAAAAGAACGCATCAAGACGATGCCGATATACGTTCACAGGATTACAGGTATTTGTTGACATTTTCGTAAAGAGCTGAATGACTGTTCTTCCTCAGAGATACGATCCCAGAGAACAATTTGAAAACGTTAATTTTTAGTCAGTCCATTAGCAAATTATACGGTTAACAAGCCAAAAGAGTGAACTTTACTTATTTAGGAAAGTAATAAAAATTCTTTTTTTGTGCTTTAGTTGTCTCTGATGAACTATATAAAGACAACTACAGTCGTAACACAGAAGGAACTTAAGTAATAAAATCAAACACATAAGAACTTAATAAAAAATTGAAATAATGTTTCTTATTTACACGATTATTTTAGTCAAATTTCAATTTCCCATTCGAAGATAGAAATATAAAAAAAACGAATTTTCTTTACAAAAAATTGTTGAAAAATAAAAGAAGTTAGTTGAATAAAAAGGCTTGTATACACAGTGAGCTGAGATATTTTCACAACAAGACGTAAATCAGAGTTCACTTCAAAAATCAACCACTTAGGATAACTATAGTATGAAAAAAGAAACCAAAAACTATGATTATTTAACCAATAAACCTGAAAATAAGATAAGTACTTAGTTATTGTATTTACTTAGAAAATTGAAATTAGGCTGAAAGCAAACTTTTATAGCCTGCGACTCGTCAAAAGCCGCTTATAACAAATAGGATTTCTGCTTACCCAAACTATAACTTAATAAAACAGTTTATAAAACATAATATAGTTAATTCCTTATCTTGCAAAAACAACAAGAAATAATACAGTAGAGTCGACTAACAGATATAAAACAAGGAGCTCCTTTACTTCAAGAAGTTGTTAAATATTTTACAAAACAGATAACTTAATACAAGAACTTTATGTACTACAGCCCCCCCCCCCAATTGACTCAGCGGTATGTCTGCGGACTTACAACACTAAAAACCGGGTTTCGATACCCGTGGTGGGCAGAGAACAGATAGCCCATTGTGTAGCTTTGTGCTTAATTCAAAACAACAACAATACTCAAGTACTACATTTTACGAAATAGATAACATCATACAGTGCTTCAGTGCGTTGTCAAAAGTTTCATAAAACAGATAATGTAATACAAGGACCTCGTATACTTCAGGATGTTGTTAAATATTTCATGGAAAAGATAACAGTACAAGGACCCCGTATACTTCATAGTGTTGTTAAATATACTCTTCAAAACAAGAAACCCAAAAGGGATATTTTTGTTATTTTAAAGAGAAATATATGTAATAATGTTACAAGCTCAGAGTATGTGATGTTACACATGTTAAGGCACTGATTGTCAGACCAAAATGACAATAAAAGTTGTGCACTTTGAAAACGGAGGAAAACATCGGATTTTTCGCCAAAACGCATGCGTGTCCAATAAATTTGTTTGAGAGACCTGCATGTTCTGCAAGTGCAACATGTGCAAAATCCCTCTAAAAGTGACGGGTTCTCGGTTTCCATAGCTCAGTGTTAAGCCACCGACACGCAATACAGTTACGCCAAGACTGACTGAAGCACAACGCAACAACGCCATTGGTCGCTTGGAAGCAGGCGAATCTCGATCAGATATTGCTAGAGCTGTGAATGTCCACCCAAGCACCATCACAAGGCTATGGAATCGTCACCAATAACATGGATCAGCTCGTGACCGTCCACGATCTGGCAGACCTCGTGTGACCACGCCCGCACAAGATCGCAACATCCGATTACGTCACCTTCGGGATAGGACCACAACTGCGACGTCTACTGCCTGAACCATACCAGGGCTGCGTAGGATTTCCGATCAGACCGTACGCAACCGTCTACGAGATTCAGGAATCCAACATCGACATCCAGTCAGAGGCGTCATCCTCACCCAGCAACATCGTCAGGCACGGCTGCAGTGGACTCGGGCACATCGGGTATAGCCTCATCGACGATGGAGGATTGTTTGGTTCAGCGATGAATCACGTTTTATGCTTCGTAGGCAGGATGGAAGGACACGTGTTTACCGTCGCCGAGGTGAACGTTTTGCTGCAAACTGTGTGTAGGATGTTGACAGATTTGGTGGTGACAGCGTCATGATGTGGGCTGTCATCGCCTACAATACCAGAACAGACCTTTTGCACATTTGAGGGAATCTTACGGCTCAACGATACGTCGACGAGATTCTTAGGCCCCATGTGCAACCCATCATGGTGAACGTCAACGATGTTTTTCAACATGACAACGCCCGTCCTCACACAGCCCGACTCACCACTGTCTTCTTAAGACACTAACAACATCAACGTTCTTCCCTGGCCCTCCAGATCACCAGATTTAAACCCTATCGAACATCTTTGGGACGAGTTGGACCGACGTCTGCGACGGCGACAACCTCAACCTCAGACTCTACCTCAGCTTGCAGCAGCTTTGCAGGCTGAGTGGACAGCCATTCCACAGGATGTGATTCGTCATCTCATCGCTTCCATGGGTAGGAGATGCCAAGCAGTTATTGATGCTCACGGGAGGCATACTCGTTATTGACGCTGAGTGACGTTAAACTTCACCTAGTGAGCGTGGACTTCGCCTTTGCAGACTTTGGATGTTCAGCAGTGAATTTGCAAAGTTTCACACATGTCATACAGAACTACCCGGAATAAACTTGTTAACAATTTGTCTCATATTTTGCCTTTTGCGTTTCTATTTTTGAAGAGTATAGTTCAAAAAACAGATAACCTAATACAAGAACCTCATGCACTGAGGGTGTTGTTAAATATTTCACAAGACAGAAAACCTAATACAAAAACATTCTGTACTTCTGGGTGTTGTTAAAAAATTCATAAAACAGATAACCTAATACTAGAATTTCGTGTACTTCAGGGAGTTGTAAAACATTTCACAAAGCATATAAACTAATACAAGAACCTCCTATTTCAGACTGTTGTAACAATTTCAGAAAATAGATAATATAATACAAAAACCACCTATTTTAGGGTATTGTTAAATATTTAAGAAAAGAGATAACATAATAGAAGGACCTCTTGTACTTCAATACTCCAGGGTGTTGTTAAATATTTCACACAACAGATAACCCAATAAAAGAACCTCCTGTACTTCAGGATCTTGTTAAATATTTCACAAAACAGATAACATAAAACAAAAACCTCCTGTATCTCAGGGTGTTGTTAAGTATTTCACAAAACATATAACCAAACGCAAAAACCTCCTGTACTTAAGGGTATTGTTAAGTATTTCACAGCACACATAACCTAATACCAGGACCTCCTGTACTTCAGAGAGTTGTTAAATACCTCATAAAACAGATAACCTAATAGAAAAACCTGCTGTGATTGAGGGTGTTATTAAATATTTCATAAAACAGAAAATCTAACGACTGCTGATACAAATGATGCCTTTAAGGCTAGTAGAGGGTGGTTTGAAAAATTTAGGAAGAGAAGTGACATACATAGTGTGGTGAGACATGGGGAGGGTACCAGGCAAAAAACAAACCTCATAAGACAAGTTTTTAGTGAGAAATAGGTTCAGTGAGTCTCAAGCAGGTTGTAGCGGTGCAAAGAGACAGAAAAGAGAAAGAACCCAAGAAGGAGAGTTACCTGACGTTGAAACGGAAGATGACTCCCCTTCTAAACAATAATAGCCCTCCTACTCTCCATGTTCCTCACCACCTTTCACTTACGCCATCAGCTCTCCTCAGCACAAGTAAAGTGCAGTTAAATTTTCATTTATTGTTTTTTTGTTGTGTTTATAGTTTTTGTGGTTGACTTTATGCATGTAAGTATTATTATACAGGTAAAAATAAGCAACATTTTTACTTAAAATGTTTCATAATGGGTAATTTTTGAAGGTCTCTAACGGAGTAATTTAATTTACAGTATTTCTTATGGGAAAAATTTATTCGGTTTTCGAATAGCCTTCTGGAACGGATTAAGTTCGAGAACCGAGGTACCACTGTACACGAAACTGCTGTATCTGAGGATATTGTTAAATATTTAACAAAACAAATGCCCTAATACAAGGACAACCTGTACAAAACAGATAACCCAAAACATGAAAGTTTTATACTTCAGCATGTTTTTAAATATTCCACAAAACAGATAACCTTCTATATTTGAGGACGTTGTTAAGCACTTAATAAAACAGATAACATAATACAAGGACCTCGTATACTTCATGGTATTGGTAAATATTTCATAAAACAAATAACTTAATAAATTTAATAAATTTCACAAAAGATATAATCTAATATAACGACCTCCTGTACTTCAGGGTGTTGTTTGATATTTAACAAAATAGATAACATAATACAAGAACCTCCTGTAATATAGAGTGTTGTTAAAATTTCTCAAAGTAGATAGGTAACCTAAAGAGGACCGACTGTACTTCAAGATATTGAGTGTTTCATTACACAGTTCACCTAACACAAGAACCTCCCTCCAGTGCTTCAGGATGTTAATTAATATTTCTCAAAACATATAACCTAAAAACAGGACCTCATGTACTTCAGTGTGTTGTTAAATACTTCACAATAGAGATAACCTAACACAAGAACCTGCTGTACTTAAAGGTGTTGTTAAGTATTTTACAACACAGATAACCTAATGCAAGGACGTATTGTATTTCAGGGTGTTATTAAATATTTCTCAAAACATATAACCTAATACAAGAGCTTCCTGTAGTGCAGAATGTTGTTAAATATATTAGAAAATAGATAACATAATGCAAGGACCTCCTCTACTTCAGACTGTTGTTAAATATTTCTCCAAAGAGATAACGTATTACAAGGACCTTCTACACTTGAGGCTGTTGTTCAAGATTTTACCAAACAGATAAACTAATAGAAGAACCTTCTGTACTTCAGGATGATGCTAAATATCTCACAAAACAGATAACCTAATACAAGAACCTGCTGTACTTTAAGGTGTTGTTAAATATTTCAAAAAACAGATAGCTTAACACTCCTACGAAAAGACGTTTCTAGTCCTGATTTCTCCAAGCCCGTTCCCCTGGCTGTGGTTTCGCTAGATAGTAGATAGGGACAGTGGGAATCTCGTTAATCTATTCATTAATGGATTTAAATGGCAATTTCATTTAAATACAAAATTATTAGCCTAATATTAATAACCTTTCAAGTTGCTCTGCGGCCTATTAGGCCCCACTTTTCGTAGGAGTGTTAATAGAAGGTCGTCCTGTACTTCAGGGTGTTGTTAAATATTTCACAAAACATATGACATAATACCAGGACCTCCTGTACTTCAGGGTGTTATTAAATATTTCACAAAACATATAACTTAATACAAAGAATTACTATATTTCAAGGTATTGTTAAATATTTCAGAAAACACATAAACTAATAATAAAAGAACCTACTGTACTTAACGATGTTGTTAAATATTTCACAAAACAAGTAACCTAACACAAAAACCTCCTGTACTTCAGGATGTAGTTAAAATATTTCACAAAACAGATAGCCAAATAAAAGAACCTTCTGTACTTCAGAATGTTGTTAAATATTTCATAAAAAAGATAACCTAATACAAGAACCTTCTGTACTTCAGGATGTTGTTAATATTTTACAAAACTAATAACCTAAAACAAGGACCTTCTGTACTTCAGTGTGTTGTTAAATACTTTACAATAGAGATAACCTAACACAAGAACCTGCTGTACTTAAAGGTGTTGTTAAGTATTTTACAACACAGATAACCTAATGCAAGGACGTATTGTATTTCAGGGTGTTATTAAATATTTCTCAAAACATATAACCTAATACAAGAGCTTCCTGTAGTGCAGAATGTTGTTAAATATATTAGAAAATAGATAACATAATGCAAGGACCTCCTCTACTTCAGACTGTTGTTAAATATTTCTCCAAAGAGATAACGTATTACAAGAACCTTTTGTACTTCAGGGTGATGTTAAATATTTCACAAAAGAGATAACCTATTACAAGGACCTCCTACACTTGAGGCTGTTGTTCAAGATTTTACCAAACAGATAACCCAATACAAGAACCTTCTGTACTTCAGGATGTTGTTAATATTTTACAAAACTAATAACCTAAAACAAGGACCTTCTGTACTTCAGAATGTTGTTAAATATTTCATAAAAAAGATAACCTAGTACAAGGTCATAAAATATTTCTTAAATATTCTGTACTTCATGATGTTGTTAAATATTTTACAAAACTGATAACCTAAAACAAGGACCTCCTGTACTTCAGGATTTTGTTAAATATTTCAAAAGACATAAACCTAATAAAAATCGTCCTGTACTTTAGTGTTATTAAATACTTTACAAAACACGTAACCTTATACAACGAATTCCTGTATTCGAGTGTGTTGTTAAATATTTAGAAAATAGATAACCTAATACAAGAATCTCCTGTACTTCCAGCTATTGTTAAATATTTCATAAAAAGACATAACCTAGTACAAGAACCTATTGTACTTCAAGGTGTTGTTAAATATTTCACAAAATACATAACCTAGTACAAGAACCTACTGTACTTCAGGGTGTTGTTAAATATTTCACAAAATACATAACCTAGTACAAGAACCTACTGTACTTCAGGGTGTTGTTAAATATTTCATAAAAGACATAACCTAGTACAAGAACCTACTATACTTCAGGGTGTTGTTAAATATTTGACAAAAGACATAACCTAATCCAAGGACGTCCTGTACTTCAAGGTGTTGTTAAATATTTGACAAAAGAAATGACATGACAGAAAGATATTTTAGTACTACAGAAAACTGTTAGAGTTCTTACTAGTCTTGCAACTGTGAAAAAGTGTCACCTGGACTAAAATTTCCTTGAACAAATACAAAAAATAACGGCTTAAATAATGAAAAACAAACAATATTGTTTTTTGTCAATTAGTTAAAAACCGTAGTTAATAAAACTGTGATAAGACTTACAATTAGAAAAGTTAGTTTCAGCAGGTTCATGCGTTTTGTTTAATGTTTCACAGAAACCTCCGAGCCGTCTAAATGTTGTTTTGCACATTTATTCTTTAGATGTCATCGAACCTTCAATTGAGCAGCTTGTTAAGTTTTCTCGGTTTGTCTTATATCTTAGCTTGTTTAAATACCCTAACATGGTAACTATGTCAAAACCTTGAAATGAATAAACTTAAGAAAGTCATGTCAGTGATTCACTTCACGCTTTTTAATAACTATCTTCGACAACACTGACTACGGATTAAGAAGAGAAAGAATAAGGCGTAGCACAATGATAGGTAGGGCAAGTATTATGTTACATTTAATTCACTTACTGTGAGACGAGTGCTTTCTTTTAATTACAGAAAATAACTTCACGGTCTCTTATAAGTATTACTCATCATTCAACGGTCAGTAACAGTGACTGGTAGAGGGTTTCACTGCAAGACTCTTACTACTATCCTACTAACACCGTTAATTTACTGTTCGTTCTATCTGTATTAGTATTACTTCTCTTGTAGAAACAAGTGGTTTATAACAGTTCAACAGAGTTTTTAACTAATTTGTTTTGCCTCAGTAGGTTACCTGGGTAGTGAAAATGGATTTGGTTTGTTTTGAATCTCGCGCAATGCTACACGAGGGCTATATGCATTAGCTGTCTGTAATTTAGTAGTGACAGACTACAGGGAAGGCAGATAGACATCACCACCCACTGGCAACTCGTGGGATACTCTTTTACCAACGACTAGTGAATTTGACCGAAACATTATAACGCCTCCACGTTTGAAAGGGCGAGCATATTTGGTTGGACGGGGGATTCGAACCCACGACCCCCAGTTTGCGAGTCCAGCGCTATAGTCACTGCTATGAAAACAGATTTAAAACTATTCCAGTAGGTTTTTCTACATATTAAGTTACCTGGAAAGTAGAAAGCAAGGTGGTAAGTTGGTTAACTAAATCAGAGTTGTTTTCATTGTTTCTCTTTCGGTTCATCAAAAATTTAGGCTCATGCCTTAAAAAGTATAAACGTAGCAACGAGTTACTAAAATCAAAAGCATATGATTAATAACTACTATTTCCTATGTGCTCTTGAAATGAAGCGTACAACTTAATTTCTTACCTCTTTACTTGGTGTCAAGACCAAAATGAAGAAGCGAACCTCGTGAGACGTGCGGCCCATGTTTGCTGGAGTCTTCAATCTAGCTATTGCCACGTGTCTTCTCTGCAGCGAGGGAAGGTTACACCTAAAGATAAATATGTGAGAACGGGTTAGCTAACCGCTAAACGTCCCTAATTTAACAGTGTAAGACTAGAGGGAAGGCAACTAGTCATTACTAGCCACTTCCAACACTAGGGCTACTCTTTTACCAATGAATAATGAAATTGATAGTCACATTATAACGACCCCACGGCTGGGATGGCAAGCATGTGTGATGGGGAATCAAACCCACAACTCTCAGATTACGAGTCTCCCTAACCACCTTGCCATGCCGGGCCCAGGTTCGTTTAGTATGAGTAACTTAAAGTTGAAATGGTATCTGTATTTTACAGCGCGTGAGAAGAAATAGGTGATAAATCGTTGTATCTATAATTGCTATACTTGTATTAGTACTTGTGAAACTAGGGTTATGATTCTGATGGGTTCCAGTAGGCTTACAAAAAATAAAAAAGTACTACTACTCATAAACTGTAGCCACGATTCCTGTATTAAAAACATATGAAGAAATAGTGCAAAATAGTGCTGTTGTTTAGGTATTATATCAACTATTCTTCTCTAACGAAATGGTTTTGGAATAGTACAAAAATTATTAATATTGAAGCATACATTTTCGTAACGATTTTTTTCTGAGCAAAGTATGGAGACATAAAGTAAAAATTAGTGTTACTCAAGTGTTGTAACCATGCTTCTTCTCTTCGAAAATGATTTGGAATGGTTTGAAAATACTAATATTAAAATATTGTAACCACATTCTTCTCTTAGAAAAAAGACGTAGGAATAGTAAAAAAAGTAAAGTTTTTCACGTACCGTAAACGTGTTTCTTTTTTAAGAGTTCATCAACCGTCTTCGAATAGACTTAAATCAGTTTTGAAGCCGATTTTAAATCTGTGAATTTCTTTAAAAATTACAGATGTTCCAACCAAATCTGTCAGTTGGCGTATCGTAATTTTTTTCTTTAGTCGAGCTTTGTAAACAAACATCTGTCTCTCTCGTAGGAACTCTATTTAGTATAAATTAACCTGTAAAGTCTGTAACTTAGCATTTATAATGTTATTCGTTCTTCCTTTCCCTTTACGCCTCATACAGACGAACATTTTCCAACGAATTCGCCCAATTTTTCCCTATTTCGTTTTACACCACAAAGAGCAATTGACACAGAATACAGTCGTACCAAATTTAATTAAGTTACATGAAAGAGCTGTGTCGCTATTGGTACAGAATAGTCGCTTCAGTCTCTCTCTCTCTCTCTCTCTATATATATATATATATACGTATATTTGCGTCTTTCTTAACTTCTTAACTTTAGGACTTTATCTTTGTCAGAGAATTGTAATATGCTTCTCAAAGTTGTGGTTACGGTTTTAAAAGCGCTGTAATAAAAGAGTCATTAATCACGACTCGGTAAATTGTAAGAAACTTAGCTTATTGTAGGAACAGCGGGGAAACTTTTTGTGGTGTGTCGCATTTTCTTCCGTTAATCGATTCGCTAGAAAACTAAACCACAGCCAAGTTTCGTTGCTGTACGAAGGTAATGGAGGAACAAGTGTTGCACCTCTACAAATATGCTCCAAATCAGGTCAGCTGCAAATACAATTTGGTAAACGACCGGCAAGGAACACGTGCTTCAGTGATTCGTTGTGATTGGACTGACGTGTCATGAAACGATAGCTCATGCTAGTACCGTTGTGCAGAAGACGATCAAAATCGACCGACTCAGTTGTCAGTATGTAAGCTGGTTTAGTATACCAAGGTTCACAACAGGTATTGGTAGGGTTAAAGAAAGGCACCGTCTTCTCTCTCTTTCTCCAAGAAAAGAATGGAAACTGAATAGGCTAATTCCTCACTTTTCCTTTCCACTAAATAGTTTTCCACGTTTGAACATTTACAGAAAACAAATCGAAGGTTACTTTTATATATGAAGGTAAATTATTCTTTATTAATTAAGAAATACCATCTAAATTCGAACACGTTGCACTGATGAAAGGTGATAAACTGTAGCTATCATTTCCACATGGTGATAAACTGTAGCTAGCATTTACACGTGGTGATAAACTGTAGCTTAAATTTACACGTGGTGATAAACTGTAGCTATTATTAACACGTGGTGATAAACTGTAGCCATCATTTACACGTGGTGATAAACTATAGCTATCATTTAAATGTGGTGATAAACTGTAGCTATCATTTACACGTGGTGATAAACTGTGGTTATCATTTACACGTGGTGATAAACTGTGGCTGTCATTTACACATGGTGATAAACTGTAGCTATCATTTACACGTAGTGATAAACTGTGGTTATCGTTTACACGTGGTCATAAACTGTAGCTATCATTTACACATGGTGATAAACTGTGGCTATCATTTACACATGATATGGGTTTCGTAACGAAGTGTAAAGTATTAACTTGCATATTTAAATTATATTTTTTCTTTTCTCCGCTTATACAAGCCACTAACCTACCACCATTATTTCAAATTCCTCAGTAAAAAAATATGCGTTAACGTTTATACGAAACAATAATAAATACGCGGATTATAAACTCAGTGCTTGTAAGAGAGGGCGAGAATAGAGTGGTAACCTTAAACGAAAAGAAAAATCACCCTATTTTCATTGGCTTGTCATCTTCTCAGTTGATCACTCCTGGTAGTAAAGCACGAATGATATTTGATTAGAAGTTTTGGGTTGTGCGTGTGTTTTCTTATAGCAAAACCATGTCGGGCGACAGATATGCTGAGTCTACTGACTGGAATCGAACGCCTGATTTTAGCGTCGTAAATCTGTAGACTTACCGCTGTAACAACAGGGGACGGTTTTGGGATGACACAAATAAGGTATATTACACGCATGGAAGTTACTGTTCTGTGCCACCTACGTACAGCTAAGAGGTTAGTTAGAATACAGTGTTCGCCAAAACTCATAATATTTTAACAGGACTTTCAAAAATGGGGTTTCTGTAACACATCTACAGTGTTAGTATTAAGAGTGATTAAATATGACTAGTATTTCATTTTGAAATAAACAACGTTTTTATTCGCTTGATGTTAAGCACAAATCCACACGATGGGCTATCTGTGCTATTCATAATCTGGTTGTTAATGTTATAAGCCAGCTTTAAGATTTCCCGCTGAGCCACTGGAGGGTAAATATCTCTTTTCATCATGAATGTTTACAAACCAAGAACAAGTGGAACGAACCGTTACCAGCGGCAATGATAACATAAGTATGTGTATGTTTTCTTATAGCAAAGCCACATCGGACTATCTGCTGAGTCCACCGAGGGGAATCGAACTCTTGATTTTAGCGTTGTAAATCCGTAGACTCACCGTTGTACCAGCGGGGAACAGCAATGATAATAATGCTAGAGTTTCAGACTTTGTAGTTAGCAAACCGGGTTTGAATCCATGTAATATCAACAAATACCCCCCACTCATTTGTTTTAGCTGTGGGTGCTCTATAAGAGCGAACCCCAATCATTTAACAGCTTGTAGTTGGCTGGCTGCCTTCCCTCTGGTCAGCAGTTCAAAATTCAGGACAGCTGCAGATAGCTACACGAAACTACACGTAAAAACTAGACGTGAAACAAATAATCATCTCAAATTATAGTTTAAAAAATCTAATGTCAGAAGTTTTGTATTAGTAAAATCGAACACATTTGACGTGCTAATTTAGCAGCGTAAAGGAGAGAAGGCAGCAAACCATCACCATGGGCTACTCCTTTAACAACGAATAGTGGGATTGACTCTAACATTATAACGCCCCTACAGCTGAAAGGGCGAACAAGAAAGCTTTTATATTTATTGTTAATGGATACAACACAAAACCAAGTCTATGTTCACAAAGTATATTTCTGATGTAGTAGTCTAGATGGAGGGCAGCTAGTCAACAGCATACGTCGCCAACTCTTGAGCTACTCTTGTTTGTGAAGAGTTTTAATTTCATTATAGGATAGAAGAATGTTTTGAGAATGAATAAAATATTTTAACTCACAATGTATCAACTGTTGAGGTGAATTTAAAGTTTTGTTTTATTCATAGGATGGTGTTGTGGAAACAAAACGAATTGTTTTCGTGAGACTTGTGTACAAAGCTCATAAGTTACACTTGTAAACGTTTGCGATAAAACAACGATTTTTGCACTTTTCATTGCGAGGTCAAAATGGAGATAGGAATGTTGACCTTTGTGTTCATTAACATTAAGGACACAAAACAAGATTTTAGTCAAATAACGATACTATGATCGAATGCAGAAGCTCGCGTTTCCTATTGGCAGTGGCGACGCCAACACCAAACATTTGGGGAAACGAAGCAAATGTTTTGGAAAAAACAAGACGTAAGTTTAAAAAGACTCATTACTCCCCCTAAATAGTAGCGTAATAAATTAATTTCATTGAGACAATGTTGGGTTTGAAGCCTCACAATACTCAGAGACCATGGAAAAGGGCCCGGCATGGCCCGGTGGTTAAGGCACTCGACTCGTTATCAGAGATTCTTAGATTAGACGTTGTATATGTGTTTTGGTGGGTATTATTCATAACAAAGCCACACTGGGGTATATGCTGTGACCACCGAGGTGAACTGAATATTTGATTTTAACGTTTAGATCTGTAGACTTACCACAGCCCCACCGGGAGACTAAACTAGACCAGACGGAGAGCAGCACAACCCTTATATTATTACAATTGAATAGTGGAATTTGACCATTACATTTATAACTCGCCAATAGCAGGAAACGGCACGCTAATTATTTGGCCACGTCTGGCCATATACAGTAGGTTAATGGTATTCTGCTAAATATGGATTTAAACCTTAAAATAAAACTTTTAAATGTTTTAAAAATTTTAAATATTTTCATTGTACAAAGAGATAAGAAAATCAACATGTAGTTTAACAACCAAATTTTAAATTGTACGTTTAGTAAATTGCTTGATTGTCTTACGTGAAAGTAAAAACAACTATTATCTAAAGTTTGTAGAAATTATTACTGTATACTTTGAAGTAAAAACTTGTTGTTGTAATAGATTAAACAAACTCTCCGACCAACACAACAAAGCCTTCTTCTATCATTAATCCAACTTAAGAGTTGTGCGTTCCACGATTTTCCCCACTTGTGGTTTCTTTGTTTTTTATATTTCAAATTTTCTTTGTGGATGATAATCTATGTGTCCTGCACGAGCCAAAATCGAAACGACACACAGCAGACTGAGGTACCGGCCTCTTCTGTTAAACCCGGACATCAGTTTCGTAACCCACAAAAGGTGTAAGGCCTAAAAATTATCTGTTGTCTGCAAAATTCCTGATATGTAGAAAATCTGCATATGTAGCAGAAGAGAATAGCCTTTTCTACTCGGATACGAAATTACGTCTTCTATAAGATCTGATATAAAACATGGCGGACGTATTGAGCTACAGCCGATCAGTTTCTGAGTCTTGGTTGCCGACTTAGTTACGGAAAGATCAATAGATGTGAACTCTCAGAGTAAATCCATTTCTGTGTAACATGCTTTCCAAAATCTAATACAAAGGCTGTGAATAGAGCAGAAAGAACCTGCATTGGATAAGACAATAGTTTAGGTTTCGGGAACAAAGAAATGAATAATAGTTAAGTATATATATTAGTTAGAGAGGTACAGGGATTTCTTTCATTCTGGTGACAAACACAGTTTTTAAAAAACGACAACAACATTCCTGCCATTTTAAAGTGTAGAATATCAAACTAAATACACATATAACGAGTGTAGTTTAAGAAACAAACAAAGGTAACTATTATCACAGCTAAGTTACACTATCTAATGTTATTATATGCACATCCACACGTGAAAGAATTCGAAAGAAAACGTACACGACTCAGTTCAGAGAATACACTAGCTTTAATTAACCTCAAGTGAACATTTAAGTTCGTTTCTTGTTCCTTTTCTGTTGAAATTAAAGCTCACATTTGTCAAAGATAATTTATGTACATGATGAATTAGAAGTTTTTAATTTCTTGGTGAGTTACTTATTTGTTTGTTTTTGTAATTTCGTGCAAAACTACACAAGGACTTTTTTCTGCGCTAATCATCCCTAATGTATCAGTGTAAGACTAGAGGAAAGATAGGTATTCATAGTGGGACTGATCGTCATATTATAACATCTGAAAGAGCGAGCATGTGACAGGGAATTGAATCCGCGACCCTCAGATTACGAGTCGAGCACCTTAACCACCTGGCCATGCCGGACCCGGTAAATAATTTAATGAAGTTTATAACAACTTATTTTAAACTTGAAAAAACATATTTTCATAAAATAAACCATTTATCTCGTTTAATTAAAGAAGTGAAGCTATGAAGCAGCTGATTTGATGCTTTGTTTCTGTAAAATACACTGCTTTTAGAAGCAAGGTTTTCGAGATCCACTTTCACTACTTAGGGTCTGGATTTTAAATGGCTTTGTCAAAATCAACAAACAATTTCTGATTCATGTCTTCACTGCTCCGAAAGTAAAAAGTCACATTATCGGCATCAACACATCACGACCCTGATGACCTAAACTTAAAGATAATCTTCTATCTTAATTCTGATTGGCTTAATAGTTACTTTAATCACACGTATTATGTTCTAAGTGGTGAATAAAATGCTACCAATACCTTAATGAAAGCTAAAACGTTGATCTTATAAAAGATATTCTTTCTGGTGAAGTTGGTTTTGATTAGTTTGGCAGATTTTATTGTTATTAACAAATTAACGAAAATTACAACGATTGATAATTCAATCAAATGAACAATGTTCGGTCTGGCAAATAAAGCATGGTAAACAATAATAATTAATTTATAACAATGGTCATTCAATCATATGAAATGTGTTCAGCCTGGTAGAAAAAGTTGATTGTCTTAACAATTAAATTTATAATAATTTTTATTCTGTATATTGCAATCTCTGTATTCTACCCAAATAGTGCATTGTTCAGAATTGTTTTAATTTTTGACCGCTTTGAAGTGTGAATTTTAGAGCATACTTGTATCCAAGCTAACTAATTCAGAAACTTTTTTTCCTTGAGTCATATCATAGACAACTTTTCTTGGCCCAAGTCGTGTGAAATTTCTTGTACATTAATGTTCAAAAATTTTAATCATCATGACAAATTATAACCAGTTAACATCCGATACATCCTGCCAGAACATCTGATTCCATTACCAATTTTCGGCCCGGCATGGCCAAGCGTGTTAAGGCGTGCGACTCGTAATCTGAGGGTCGCGGGTTCGCATCCCCGTCGCGCCAAACATGCTCGCCCTTTCAGCCGTGGGGGCGTTATAATGTGACGGTCAATCCCACTATTCGTTGGTAAAAGAGTAGCCCAAGAGTTGGCGGTGGGTGGTGATGACTAGCTGTCTTCCCTCTAGTCTTACACTGCTAAATTAGGGACGACTAGCACAGATAGTCCTCGAGTAGCTTTGTGCGAAATTCCAAAACAAACAAACCATTACCAATTTTCATCGCGACTTTCCATTATGTAACGCTCAAATGTTCACCTAAGATTAAATTCAAGTCAGTGTTACTTGTCAACCTGCTATCATAAGAATGCCAAGAAATGCTGTTTGGTGAGATATGTTAATACATCTAGTTTTATTCAGTTTTTAATAAGAAATTTTTGCTAATTCTTCTGGAACTCATTTATATTATGAACCAAGCGTATATAGTGCTGGCAAAAACTAAACCCATTGTATTTTCCATGAGATGTTTAAATGAGTAGTGCAATTACACTGCAGACTCTAATGTAATAATAAACAAATATAATAATTTATTTATTTGTAGTATCACTTATTGTCACAAAATACAGTGAAACAGTTAGAACAAAATACTTTGGGGCCTAGTTGCTAATGTGGTGAATATGGACAAAAGGCGATGTGCGTTATAAAAGTGACATTCAATTCTATTATTCGGTTCAAAGTCGCACCCCACTAGTACAGCGGTATGTCTCCAGATTTACAACGCTAAAATCAGCGGTTCGATTCCCCTCGGTGGGCTGAGCAGATAGCCCTTTGTGGCTTTGCTATACGAAAACGACACGGTTTAAAGTCCGACAAAGTTCTTGTGGAAGCAGTTGCTGGTAATTGGCGGGTTTCCACCTATATAATATAAGATGGAGGTGGTTGCTGGTAATTGGATACTTTCCACCTATATAGTATAAGATGGAGGTGGTTGCTGGTAATTGGATACTTTCCACCTATATAATATAAGATGGAGGTGGTTGCTGGTAATTGGATACTTTCCACCTATATAATATAAGATGGAGGTGGTTGCTGGTAATTGGATACTTTCCACCTATATAATATAAGATGGAGGTGGTTGCTGGTAATTGGCGGGTTTCCATCTATATAGTATAAGATGACTTTCATACTGAAACTGTTAATTTCTACAAAAAAACTTTAGTGTTGGGACATTTTAGGTGTAACCGAGTTAAACAATTTACTGCATTTTTGTGTATTCAATCACAAAATTTAAAATGTAATACGTTGTAGAGTAAATGACTCCAAATGACCACTTCAACTCTTGGCTCGATTGTTATTAACCAGAAAGTAACACAATGGACTACCAACGTTGTCCTCACCACCCGTATTGAACTCCTGTTTTTTAGCATCATAAGCCTTCAGACGTACCTCTAATACACTAGAGAGCTTTATTCGTGGTATGAAGCAAATACGTGCTATAAAGGGGTGTGACAAAACTGGAATATGACGAAACGTCTGTAAAAATCTTAGAAATCATTTTCCCGTGAGTGGGAAGAAATCGTCCCATTTGTTTTATCCCTTTATTTTCGCTAGTGGGTCAAATATAAATAATTTTAATTTCTTGTAAAAGTTCTTCTATTGCAGTCCCACGTATAAGCTCTTGCAAGCAGAACTGTTTATAACTATGAAGTTAGTTAGTTTGTTTGTTTGTTTTTGAATTTCGCACAAAGCTACTCGAGGGCTATCTGTGCTAGCCGTCCCTAATTTAGCAGTGTAAGACTAGAGGGAAGGCAGCTAGTCATCACCACCAACCGCCAACTCTTGGGCTACTCTTTTACCAACGAATAGTGGGATTGACCGTCACATTATAACGCCCCCACGGCTGAAAGGGCGAGCGTGGTTGGCGCAACGGGGATGCGAACCCGCGACCCTCAGATTACGAGTCGCACGTCTTAACACACTTGGCCATGCCGGCCCTAACTATGAAGTACTTGTAGTGGCTCTCTGTTGGTACTTTTATTATTAGGAAAGATATATGATGCAGGCATTTCTGAAAATCCAGAAAAAATGTTTGGTTTTATAATCACTCGAAGAAGAATGCACTATTAAAGTTATAAGGTAATCACAGAAGATATTGGTTATTGTTTAACAATCCTCCTTTTATATGTTTATTTTGTAGTTTAAAAATATCTGGAGAAACCGTGTGACTAAAATTAAACCTTTAGGAAAATAGTCATTCTTGATTAAACAAACAAATTACCAGTGTTTGCTAAAATCTTTAGCAATTGGTCAACGTCACGTCTGAATCTTTAACAGAAAAGGTCATTGATATCTGATATCTTATATTGTTCAACACTGTATCTGTTAACTTATTCAATAGAGTTCAACACCATATCTGTATCAGATAACGTTAAACAGTGCTCAACACTCTGTTTGTATCCAGTAAATTATTCAATAGCACACAACGCTATTTCTGAGTACTGTAATGCTCAACACTTCTGTGTCCTGTAAATTATCTAACAGCTCTCACCATAGATTATTCAACAGCATACAACGCTATTTCTGAGCACTGTAATGCTCAATACTTCTGTGGCCTGTAAATTATCTAACAGCTCTCACCATAGATTATTCAACAGCACACAACGCTATTTCTGAGCACTGTAATGCTCAACACTTCTGTGTCCTGTAAGTTATCTAACAGCTCTCACCATAGATTATTCAACAGCACACAACGCTATTTCTGAGCACTGTAATGCTCAACACTTCTGTGGCCTGTAAATTATCCGAAGGCTTTCAGCATAAATTGTTCAATAGTGTTCAGCACCGAGTATGTTTCTTTTAACGGTCAGCATACTGTTGAACATCGTGACTGAATCTTAATATAAATAGTTTATCAGTGGTCAACAGTATGACTGTATTCTATGTACAATATGCAACAGTTTTTAAACAAACACTGAGAATTTTATTTAAACTCAAAATCAGGTTCGATAATATTAATTGAATAAAAAATAGAGTACACCGTTACCTTAATTAATTTACTGTAATAAACAAAATGTTTACGGAATAAATGAAAACATTCGACACTGGGAACGTACTTACATTGCGCAAATCCAGGACTGGTCATAATCGAAACCTCCTCCTTCACTAATATACGTTCCTTGGATAGTCCTCGACAACATATGCACTGCAGAAAAAAATCAACACTGATGAAATGAAGATTACTATTTTAAAAAATAAAGAAGGGATAAAACTGAGTAAATGTTACCTTCCAATGAGATGTTACTTTGAGTAATACGGTCGACACTATAAATATATTTGAAAAAACTTCATCTGTTTTCCTGATGTTAAAAGTGTTGTAACTGTATGCATAATTAATAACAATCGTTTGTTCGTCTGTTATTAAGCACAAACCTACACAAAGGGCTACCTGTTGCTCTGCCCACCACGGGTATCGAATCTCAGTTTCTTCAGGTATCACTGTGCCACTGGGGGAGGGGGGTGACTAATAACGACACTATTACTTCAAAATATACTATATAATGATGATTATTTTATAATAAAATTTGAATCAGTAAGCTTAAAACAAACACAAAAACAGCGGACTAAATTTTAAAAACCAAAAAAAAAATCGTCTTCTTAATAATACGATGTTAAGTTCCCGTATGTTGTTGAAAAAACTTGGTCAAGCAGCCTCACTGCGAGGGTTTTGTGAACCACAGAACAGCTTTCTCTGCAGTTCCTTGAACAGTTTACTGCAGGTTGATCGATTTCAGTAGCACCGCTACAGGAAACGAACCAGCGGGACAAACAGACTATTTCTCTTGTGTAATGGGTCATCACTGTTGAGCTAGCATAATGTCTAGTTAGTGGGACGTCATTCTGGGAGCACGTAACAAGTCTTGGAAGTCATTACTTTTCTAACTAGCAGATCCTTACTGGGCCACTTGAAATAAAATCTGCTAATTTAAACTTTTCTTGTATTACGTTAATTCTATATCTGTCATTATAAGTAATGCGAATAATTAATTCGCCATGTTTTAAAGCTAGAAGGGCGTCTACAATTATGGGTATATTTAACAGATCATCTTTGCTACAGTTAACACACTCACCTAGTAATTAATAACTGTTACAGCTTATTAGTAGGACTTAGTGAAAACGAGTTTAATTAAGTATACAATTAACTAATTATATTTCAGATAAAAAATTCAGTAATCTGTTTATAGATGCTAGTATCAGAAAAAAAAAGAAAATCCAATATTATAACATCCTTCCAAACATTAGTTTTGGGTATGTTAATAAGCATGGTGTGTGTGTTATGGCTAGGTTTCCTTTTGCACATATATAAACATCATCTTTACTGAAGTTTGGCTTAGTTACTCCAAGATCAATAACATTATTCCCAAGCCCCAATAAATTGACTTAAGTTTAATTATTTTAAACTTAATTTATAACAGATGGAAAACGTTATCCCTATATCCCCGAAATGTTTCAGTTGTGATGGTGGGAAACAAAAACAACAGATAAAATACTTGGTCACGATAAACTGCAGACCTTAATACATAGAGATTAGGGTAAAGGTTAATTTTTCGTTACGTCCGCTAGAAGAAACAACTCCACGGACAAATTCACTGTTTCATCAGATGCGTATAAAAGTAAGAAAAACAGCAATCCAATTACAAAGAAATTAGAGTATAAAGTACCGAGTTTAAATTATATACTAGGGTAGATGTATTTCTTATTGGTTGAAGTGTTTGGAAACTTTAGGTACAGCTAAAGAAACAGTTGTTGTTTTTTTTACTTATTCTGTGAACCTACAGTGCCTACGAAAACAGCAACTTGAATTGTTAGTGTTGGTGATGGCATCACGAACACATTTCCGTATCATCCGTACTTATTGTTTCACTGAACAGCACTGTTCCTTTAGTTGATATCCACCTTGTTACTAACCGATTCGATGGCAAATATCTACCGCTTACGTTTCAATGGTTCGAGTATCTACAACAGTAAGAAAACCGAATTCCTAACAGGAGGAATGTTTTACACACAACATAAAGTTGGAGAGATATAAATGGGATGGATAACAGTAGATACCTTACAAAATGCTGGCCGCTAACATTTCAACTCTTGAATGAGTTACGTAGAGCTGACGTTGATAGGAGCAACAAGTAATTCGGCGTAGGAACAAGACGCCATTTGCTTTCAGTAGTTTTTAAAGGAGTGGAGATACAGCGTTACGACACGATTATCGTATCGTGAAGTTGTGGTACGATTTTGTCTATACATCGTTCAGTACGATACAGTTTATGTATCTTTATGAAATTTGCCAAACTTTCAGTAAATATTATAAGTCTTTTGTACAGAAAAAAATGAGAATTTCTAATAAAGTATTTTTAATAGAAATTAATGATTCTATAAAGTAAGATGGATATTGAGTACTACATATTTTATCAAAAACATTACATGTAAAATAACACAACAAATTAACAACAACAAAATATATAAAGAGATATTAATCTTTTTATTTTACTTCTGTTGTCAGGTGCTATTTAGTTGATCAAACATGATACTCTCAGAAACCACTGTAAAGTGTGAAGCCTTTGACTGAGACTATGTTAGCAACATACATGATAAATTACAGACAAGACTGTTAAACTTTGTAACAAACCGTCGGTAAAACTTTTGTATATATACACACATATCGTATTGAAAACTATGACAAAATAGTTTCAAATATGCGTTCAGTATCAGTTCTCTAGAAAGGTTATGTTAGAGGAAATTCATGCACGGTAAAAGTGACATCGTCACTATAACAACATTACAATATACGGTAAAAGTGACATCGTCACTATAATAACATTAAAACATACAGTAGGTTATTATATAAAATGTACTCTATTTATTTATTCACTGTGGTTATGAAATAACACAAGATAGTACTTGTTGCAATACATCTAAAGGACGCAGTGTACCAGAAACTATGCAAGATTAACCATCTAAAATAAATTACGGAAATAATTGAATCTTAGTGTAGGAGGTAAGATGTCATTTTTTCCACTTACAATACAGTTTACGATCAACAAGCTACTGTGTCTGAACAAAAACCTGTATTCAATGTTTTCAACACCAACACAGTATCAGATGTACAAGCTACTCTGTTTGAATAAACAAATCTATCCGGTGTTTTCAATAGAAATACAGTATCAGATCTAGAAGTTACTGTATCTGATAAACAAATCTATCCAGTGTTTTATAAAGTAACATAGTAACAGGCCTACAAGCTACCATATCAAAAAATACAACTTTTTCTTTTAAATAGCTTTCAATGTTTTGTATAGGCAGCCGAATACTACAATATTAAGAGGAAATTCTGTCTACCACACGACCTCCCTCAGGAATATTTCTATATTCACCTTATACGCCTTACAACAACAGAATTATGTGATACACAACTACATTACCTAAATAGATATATATTACTTAACTATATTCCACCAATATTTATCTATTTACTACTTAACTATATACTACCTCTACATATCTATTTGTTACTTAACTATACACTACCTATATATACTTATTACTTAACTATACTCTTCCAATATATATCTATTTATTACTTAACTATATGCTACCTCTACATGTCTATTTATTACTTAACTATATTCTACCTCTATATATCTATTTAACACTTAACTATATTCTACCTCTACATATCAATTTATTACTTAACTCTATACTAGCTCTACATATCTATTTATTACTTCACTATATAACACCTCTACATATCAATTTATTACTTAACTATATTCTACCTATATATATATATATATTTATTACTTAACTATATACTACCTCTACATATCAACT
This sequence comes from Tachypleus tridentatus, assembly GCF_004210375.1. Classification (NCBI taxonomy): domain Eukaryota; kingdom Metazoa; phylum Arthropoda; class Merostomata; order Xiphosura; family Limulidae; genus Tachypleus; species Tachypleus tridentatus. The sequence goes on along the minus strand of NC_134832.1, from coordinate 144,035,634 downwards.
TATTACTTAACTATATTCTACCTATATACATATCTATTTAATACTTAACTATATACTACCTATATATATTTATTACTTAACTGTATTCTATCTATATATATCTACTTATTACTTAACTATATACTACCTCCATATATCTATTTATTACTTAACTATATACTACCTCTATATATCTTTTTATGATTTAACTATATTCTACCTCTACATATCAATTTATTACTTAACTCTATACTAGCTCTACATATCTATTTATTACTTCACTATATAACACCTTTACATATCAATTTATTACTTAACTATATTCTACCTATATATATATATATATTTATTACTTAACTATATACTACCTCTACATATCAACTTATTACTTAACTATATTCTACCTATATACATATCTATTTAATACTTAACTATATACTACCTATATATATATATTACTTAACTGTATTCTATCTATATATATCTACTTATTACTTAACTATATACTACCTCCATATATTTATTTATTACTTACTATATACTACCTCTTATATCTTTATGATTTAACTATATTCTACCGCTATATATCTATTTATTACTTAACTATATACTACCTCTATATATCTATTTGTTACTTAACTATATACCACCTATATATATTTATTTGTTACTTAACTATATCCTACCTATATATATCTATTTATTACTGAACTATATACTACCTCTTTATATCTATTTATTATTTAACTATATTCTATCTCTATATATCTATTTATTACTTAACTATATTCCACCTATATATATTTATTTGTTACCGATATATATTTATTTGCTAGTTAACTATATACTACCTTCTATATATCTATTTATTATTACTACCAATATACTATATATCCTACCTATATATATCTATTTATTACTTAACTATATACTACTTGTATATCTATTTATCTTTATGACTTAACTATATTCTAGCTCTACATATCTATTTATTACTTAACTATATTCTACCTATATATATCTATTTATTACTTAACTATATACTACATCTATATATCTATTTATTAGTTAACTCTATACTACATCTATATATCTATTTATTAGTTAACTCTATACTACATCTATATATCTTTTTATTACTTAACTATATAATACCTATATTTATTCATTTATTACTTAACTATATTCTACCAATATATATCTTTATTAACTATATTCTACCTATATATATCTATTTATTACTTAACTATATTCTACCTCTATATATCTATTTATTACTTAACTATATACTACCTATATTTATTCTATTTATTACTTAACTATATTCTACCTCTATATATCTATTTTTACTTAACTATATTCTACCTCTATATATCTATTTATTACTTAACTATATTCTACCTGTATATATCTATTTATTACTTAACTATATACTACCTATATATATCTATTTATTACTTAACTATATTCTATCATCTATATATCTATTTATTACTTAACTATATTCTATCTCTATATATCTATTTATTATTTAACTATATACTACCTATATATATCTATTTATTACTTAACTATATACTACCTATATATATCTATTTATTACTTAACTATATACTACCTATATATATATCTATTTATTACTTAACTATATACTACCTATATATATTTATTACTTAATTATATACTACCTATATATATCTATTTATTACTTAACTATATTCTACCTATATATATCTATTTATTACTTAACTATATACTACCTATATATATCTATTTATTACTTACTATATACTACCTATATATATCTATTTATTACTTACTATATACAACCTATATATATCTATTTATTACTTAACTATATTCTACCTATATATATCTATTTATTACTTAACTATATTCTACCTATATGAATCTATTTATTACTTAACTATATACTACCTATATATATCTATTTATTACTTAACTATATACTACCTATATATATCTATTTATTACTTAACTATATACTACCTATATATATCTATTTATTACTTAACTATATACTACCTATATATATCTATTTATTACTTAACTATATACTACCTATATATATCTATTTATTACTTAACTATATACTACCTATATATATCTATTTATTACTTAACTATATTCTACCTATATGTATCTATTTATAACTTAACTATATACTACCTATATATATCTATTTATTACTTACTATATACTACCTATATATATCTATTTATTACTTACTATATTCTACCTATATATATTTATTACTTAACTGTATTCTACCTATATATATCTACTTATTACTTAACTATATACTACGTCTATATATCCATTTATTACTTAACTATATTCTACCAATATATATCTATTTACTACTTAACTATATACTACGTCTACATATCTATTTGACACTTAACTATATTCTACCAATATATATCTATTTACTACTTAACTATATACTACGTCTACATATCTATTTGTTACTTAACTATACACAACCTATATCTATTTATTACTTAACTATACTCTACCTATATATATCTATTTATTACTTAACTATATGCTACCTCTACATATCAATTTATTACTTAACTATATTCTACCTATATACATATCTATTTAATACTTAACTATATACTACCTATATATATTTATTACTTAACTGTATTCTATCTATATATATCTACTTATTACTTAACTATATACTACCAATATATATCTATTTATTACTTAACTATATACTACCTCTATATATCTTTTATTACTTAACTATATTCTACCTATATATATATATTTATTACTTATTACTTATATATACTACCTCTATATATCTATTTATTACTTAACTATATACTACCTATATATATTTATTTGTTACTTAACTATATACTACCTATATATATTTATTACTTAACTGTATTCTATATATCTATATATATATATATTTATTACTTAACTATATACTACCTCTATATATCTATTTATTACTTAACTATATACTACCTCTATATATCTTTTTATGATTTAACTATATTCTACCGCTACATATCTATTTATTACTTAACTATATACTACCTCTATATATCTATTTGTTACTTAACTATATACCACCTATATATATTTATTTGTTACTTAACTATATCCTACCTATATATATCTATTTATTACTTAACTATATACTACCTCTTTATATCTATTTATTATTTAACTATATTCTATCTCCATATATCTATTTATTACTTAACTATATTCTACCAATATATATTTATTTGTTACTTAACTATATCCTACCTATATATATCTATTTATTACTTAACTATATACTACCTCTTTATATCTATTTATTATTTAACTATATTCTATCTCCATATATCTATTTATTACTTAACTATATTCTACCATATATATATTTCTTTATATTCTACCTATATATATTTATTTAACTATATACTACCTCTATATATCTATTTATTACTTAACTATATACCACCTATATATATTTATTACTTAACTATATATATATCTACCATATACTTGTATATATCTCTTTATTACTTAACTATATTCTACCTCTACATATCTATTTATTACTTAACTATATTCTACCTATATATATCTATTTATTACTTAACTATATGCTACATCTATATATCTATTTATTAGTTAACTCTATACTACCTCTATATATCTTTTTATTACTTAACTATATACTACCTATATTTATTCATTTATTACTTAACTATATTCTACCAATATATATCTTTACTTAACTATATTCTACCTATATATATCTATTTATTACTTAACTATATTCTATCTGTATATATCTATTTATTAATTAACTACATACTACCTCTATATATCTATTTATTACTTAACTATATTCTATCTCTGTATATCTATTTATTACTTAACTATATTCTATCTCTATATATCTATTTATTACGTAACTATAATCTACCTATATATATCTATTTTTTACTTAACTATATTCTACCTATATATATCTATTTATTACTTAACTATATACTACCTATATATATCTATTTATTACTTAACTATATTCTACCTATATATATCTATTTATTACTTAACTATATACTACCTATATATATTTATTACTTAACTATATTCTATCTATATATATCTACTTATTACTTAACTATATACTACCTCCATATATCTATTTATTACTTAACTATATACTACCTCTATATATCTTTTTATGATTTAACTATATTCTACCGCTACATATCTATTTATTACTTAACTATATACTACCCCTATATATCTATTTGTTACTTAACTATATACTACCTATATATATTTATTTGTTACTTAACTATATCCTACCTATATATATTTATTTATTACTTAACTATATACTACCTCTATATATCTATTTATTACTTAACTCTTTTATACCTATATATATGTATTTATTACTTAACTATATACTACCTCTATATATCTATTTGTTACTTAACTATATACCACCTATATATATTTATTTGTTACTTAACTATATCCTACCTATATATATCTATTTATTACTTAACTATATACTACCTCTTTAGATCTATTTATTATTTAACTATATTCTATCTCCATATATCTATTTATTACTTAACTATATTCTACCAATATATATTTATTTGTCACTTAACTATATCCTACCTATATATATCTATTTATTACTTAACTATATACTACCTCTTTATATCTATTTATTATTTAACTATATTCTATCTCCATATATCTATTTATTACTTAACTATATTCTACCGATATATATTTATTTGCTAGTTAACTATATACTACCTCTATATATCTATTTATTACTTAACTATATACCACCTATATATATTTATTACTTAACTATATTCTACTTGTATATATCTCTTTATGACTTAACTATATTCTACCTCTACATATCTATTTATTACTTAACTATATTCTACCTATATATATCTATTTATTACTTAACTATATACTACATCTATATATCTATTTATTAGTTAACTCTATACTACCTCTATATATCTTTTTATTACTTAACTATATACTACCTATATTTATTCATTTATTACTTAACTATATTCTACCAATATATATCTTTACTTAACTATATTCTACCTATATATATCTATTTATTACTTAACTATATTCTATCTGTATATATCTATTTATTACTTAACTACATACTACCTCTATATATCTATTTATTACTTAACTATATTCTATCTCTATATATCTATTTATTACTTAACTATATTCTATCTCTATATATCTATTTATTACGTAACTATAATCTACCTATATATATCTATTTTTTACTTAACTATATTCTACCTATATATATCTATTTATTACTTAACTATATACTACCTATATATATCTATTTATTACTTAACTATATTCTACCTATATATATTTATTTATTACTTAACTATATACTACCTATATATATCTATTTATTGCTTAACTATATTCTACCTATATATATCTATTTATTACTTAACTATATACTACCTATATATATCTATTTATTATTTAACTATATACTACCTATATATATCTATTTATTACTTAACTATATACTACCTATATATATTTATTACTTAATTGTATTCTACCTATATATATCTATTTATTACTTAACTATATTCTACCTATATGTATCTATTTATAACTTAACTATATACTACCTATATATATCTATTTATTACTTAACTATATTCTACCTATATATATCTATTTATTACTTAACTATATTGTACCTATATGTATCTATTTATAACTTAACTATATACTACCTATATATATCTATTTATTACTTACTATATACTACCTATATATATCTATTTATTACTTACTATATTCTACCTATATATATCTATTTATTACTTAACTATATTCTACCTATATGTATCTATTTATAACTTAACTATATACTACCTATATATATCTATTTATTACTTAACTATATACTACCTATATATATCTATTTATTACTTAACTATATACTACCTATATATATCTATTTATTACTTAACTATATACTACCTATATATATCTATTTATTACTTAACTATATACTACCTATATATATTTATTACTTAACTATATTCTACCTACATATATCTATTTATTACTTAACTATATTCTACCTATATGTATCTATTTATAACTTAACTATATACTACCTATATATATCTATTTATTACTTACTATATACTACCTATATATATCTATTTATTACTTACTATATTCTACCTATATATATCTATTTATTACTTAACTATATACTACCTATATATATATCTATTTATTACTTAACTATATACTACCTATATATATCTATTTATTACTTAACTATATTCTACCTATATATATCTATTTATTACTTAACTATATACTACCTATATATATTTATTACTTAACTATATTCTACCTACATATATCTATTTATTACTTAACTATATACTACCTATATATATTTATTACTTAACTATATTCTACCTACATATATCTATTTATTACTTAACTATATACTACCTATATATATCTATTTATTACTTAACTATATTCTACCTACATATATCTATTTATTACTTAACTATATTCTACCTACATATATATATTTATTACTTAATTGTATTCTACCTATATATATCTATTTATTACTTAACTATATACTACCTATATATATTTATTACTTAACTATATTCTACCTACATATATCTATTTATTACTTAACTATATACTACCTATATATATTTATTACTTAACTATATTCTACCTACATATATCTATTTATTACTTAACTATATTCTACCTACATATATCTATTTATTACTTAACTATATACTACCTATATATATCTATTTATTACTTAACTATATTCTACCTACATATATCTATTTATTACTTAACTATATTCTACCTACATATATATATTTATTACTTAATTGTATTCTACCTATATATATCTATTTATTACTTAACTATATACTACCTATATATATATCTGTAGTATTTTGTTTTATTTTTCATTTGCCCTTCTATCACATTTTTTATACCTCCCTCTCTCTTTACACTTTTGTCTTTGTCAGTCTTTCTCTTTTTCCGTCAACTGTCTATGTGGCTGTTTATTCACTCATCAGTCGAGTTTCTCTGAGAAACACATGCTTGTCTACATTACAATTCTTTTTGAATACGACATAACAAGCGGTTTCACGATTCCGACGTCTCTGCAATTAGAATATTGTATTTTCGTGAGATTGTATTTTTTTTTAACAGCGGAAATGACGTTAGAGGGAACTTTCAGTGAATTAACTGTTCAGTTAAAATAATAAAACTCGCTCTTTGAATCCTTACAGAGTCATTCATTACATCAAACGGAAAACAAAAAATAAACTGATTAACAATAGGAAACTTTAAATAATAATAACGCTGTGTTAGAAATCTGGAACCATTCGTTGTTATGTGTGACATGTCGGCTGGAGGCCAGTGTTTTTAACTCAGTGTTTGAGTAATGGTTCCATTACCGAAACATGACAGTGAAAGATGACTTAATTCTGATCGATCACTTGATTTCATGCGTTACTTTAAACGAAAATATCATAACAAGACTCGAGTTGCCTCGCTTTTTATTCAAACCTTTTACTGTAAATGAAAATATAAGAAACAAAGAGAGAGAAGGTGACAAAAAATTAGTTGACATAATTTCATTTGCAGTTTCGTTTAAGAAGTGACCGTATTTCATAAAACTGAGAAACGGCACCCATCCCCAACATGTAAGTTGGTGATGGTTTTACCATCTAGTTTTTGAGATGACATTAAATTCACATCTGAAATCTGGTTTTGGTGAAAAAAGATCGAAAGTAATCCAGTGTAAAAGAGTTAAAGTTCAATCCGCATCCTTTGTATTGTTAGAGATATATAACAATACAATAACTAGAAGAAACCTGACAGTAACTAACAGAAACCTGCACAATAACTAAAAGGAACCTGACAGAAGGAAACAGAAACATGCATAATAACTAAATCTTACAGTAATTAAGAGAAACATGTAGAATAAGTAAAAGCTATCTGACAGCAACGAACAGAAACATCTACAGTAACTAAAAGGAACTTGACAGTAACTAACAAAAACATGTACAATAACTAAAAGAAACCTGACATTAACTAATAGAAACATGTACAATAACTAAAAGGAACCTGATAGTAACTAACAGAAATCTGTACAGTAGCTAAACGGAACCTGACAGTAACTAACAGAATCACGTATAATAACTTAAAGGAACCACAGTAACTAACAGAAACTTGTACAGTAATTAAAGGAACTTGACAGAAACTAATAGAAAATTGTATAGTAACTTAAAGGAACCTCACAGTAACTCCGAAAAATCTGTACAATAACTAAAATAACTCGCAACTATATATCTCTTAAGGTTTGGTTAAGCAGAAGGGCACATTTTGTATAGTTTAACTGGCGAAGTAAATTAGCTGACATTTCCGAGATATACTAAATCTGTCTTCTTCAGTAATATCTCTGAATGAAAAACATCGATAAAAGTGAGGACGATGAGTGATCAGGAATTATCAAAGGTTGACCTATTTGTACAATTTTGAGTTTCCTTAACTGTTCTATATTTGGTATAAACCTGACTGTAAGAAGGCTTTCTTCTCAGTTAATTAGCACCTCTGTCATTCAATCATTTTGTATTCATTCTGGCTTCTGGTATAAAAATTAAACTCAGTCAAGAGAATTAACAGTCGTCTTTCCAATCTCACTAATGAAGTATTTTCTGTGTTTCCAATCTAATTGAAAACTGTCCTGTAAGATTGAAGAGAAGTTCCAGAGCTTTCTGTCAAGTTGAGGGACAGTCGATGTTTTTCACTTTCTTTGTTGTGTATCCTAATAAGAAACAATCAAGAAAAGTAAAAGAACTTTGCTGTACAAAGGCAGACAGATGGACTGACAGACAGGTGGATAGAGTAGTTGATTTAGAGACAAAAATATTGTTATGCAGGACGTGTGGGCGAGTTCCAATATTTGAATACATTTCGATCGTGATGCCTCAGTTACATCATTTATCCACAGCATATTCTATTACATGGATTTATACTCTATATACTAAAACTGTTCTAATAAAAGTAATTCATTAGACAATCTATTGAATTTAGTAACACAATAACGTGACGAAAGTTTTCAAAGGCGATCCCTTTTTTTGCACGAAGTGTACTAAAGGTTTTAAACTTAGACTATGAAAAAGATATACATATCTCAGTAAACGTTGTTTTCAGTGATACAGGTTTTAGAAATATCTTTGTATTCATGATTTAAGCTATAATGTCGGATGCAACAAAATATATTGAAGTTCCCAAACTGTGTTTATTACTAATGTTTCATTCGATAATTTTATAATGAACTGTAAAAAATTAACAATAAATAAGGTTATTTTATTGAGATTCATACAGGAAAATAGAATGCTTATTGCGACATGTATTAACTGAGTAATTTTTTACATTTATACAAAATACTTTCCCTAATTTTCTGAAGAAAAAGACACAAATCATTCAAATGTTAAAATAATGGCGTTTTTGTTACTGACTATGAAACTTTAAAACATGAGGCACAAGTATTTTTAAAAATACCCTACAGACTTCTTTCTGTGTTTCTGTTGGTTTCTTAAAAGAAGATAGATGAGGGACTGACCTGAAACCTGGCTATTTTATTTGACTTGAAGCCAGAGTTGATTATTAATCATCAAGAAACCTCGTTTTTTATTTGACATGCAGCCAGAGAAGTTTATTATTTATCGAAAGACCTCGTTTTTTATTTGACATGTAGCCAGAAAAGTTTATTATTTATCGAAAGAACCTGGATGATAAAAAAACGGTTAATCTACTTTTAAAGTAAGTGATGACGTTACAGACACTCATTTAAGTTTTATTTTGTTTAAATTCACTAAAGAAACATTCTGAACGGCCAACTGAAGGTAACTTTTTTTGCCATTCGAAATTCAAGCGAGAACATTTGCTTAATATCATATTCTTCAGTAAAGGCAATCTTTTCTGGACTGAACGACGAGTAATTAGGCCTTATCTTAAAAAGACTATTTTTTCAAATTTCGCGCAAAGCTACACGAGGGATGTCTGCGCTAGCCGTCTCTGATTTAGCAGTGTAAGACTAGAAAAATGGTAGCTGGTCATCACCACCCACCGTCAATGTTTGGGCTACTCTTTTACCAACGAATAGTAGGAATAACCGTAACATTATAACGTCCCCATGACTGAAAGAACATGTTTAGTGTGACGGAGATTCGAGCCCGCGACCCTCAGACTGAGAGTCGAACGCCCTAACCACCTGGCGATGCTAGGCCCTCTTAATAAGAACTAAACTTTTTGTTTCAAAGACGTATGAAGGTACTTTTTATAAGAAATAATACTTTAGTATATAAAGGCTACTTTATTTACAAAACTTTTATGTACGAAAGTGTATGTTGTAGTTCTTAAATTACATATTGACACACAAAAATGATCTTCTAATGCAAAGGTGTTTATTAAACTATAGAACAATTCATATTTATATATGTATATTTTTTCTTTAAAGAACACTTTAAAATCACACTTTCTATCAAACTTTAATCACCATTATAAGTGCATGTCAGGTTAAAGAGATGTGTACGAAAAAATAATAATTTTGTTTACATCCTACGTAACTACTGGAATGTGTTTTTTTTATTTACCTTTGTTATTACCAGCTAATCAATAGATGCACCTACAATAAAGCGAGTTTTCTAGCCGTTTTTGTAGTATGGTTTTCTTCTACTGAAAGTAACAATATACGAGTTATTTTAGTCATTATACTGATAACCTTGGATAAGAACTTACGAAAGTGATTATAGTTATTTTTAAAGCTAGTGTAGTTAGTTTGTGGTAAAATGGTCTTAGTGCGTTATTGACAGTGATTTCTTTTATAAAACAATTTTCCTTCGAGCTGTTCTGTTTCTAACTCCTGTTTAAGCTTAATATTTTATCAGTTATTATTCTTATTTATTTTTTCTGATTTTACAGATGTTTGCTTTCAACAGCATTCTTGTATTTAGCACGGTTAGCGATGTGCCTTATGTCGATTACCTGTCCTATCATGATTCTTTAGGAACACAAGGAGTGCAGACAGCCCTCGTGTAGCTTTGCGCGAAATAAAAAAAAAACACCAAACAAAAAACGAAAATAAGACAGACTGTTACTCGATACTTCCTTCCAATTTCTCCAACGTGGGTTAATTAACTGGAACAGCAGGCCTCAGAAATTATCTTTTTTATTTTCAGATGATTTTATTTCTGCCTTACTCGAATCAAAGCATGGCTAAGAATATTTCCACGTTTAAAGTAAACCACTCGTAAAAAAGAAGTTGTAACCAACTGCCAAGACACGGAATTCGACATAAAAAATTTATATAATAGAGCCCACCTTTACGGACGCGCTAATTTACCATAAATCATACATCAAAGCCCAAGAACTAATAAAAGGGTATAAATACCAACTTTTAGTAATTGGAGCACAAAACATGATACACATATAAAATAATATTACCAATAAAAGGTGAAATATTAATTATCTTTAATACTAGTATTTGATTTAAATGTAACACACATTATTGGAAAGTTAAAACATGAAGTTTATTTAATATCACAAGACTGTAAATATTACTTTAGATAATTCAATAATGCAAGCAGATGGCGTATAATATCAGAGCAAGGTTTTTGTGGGTTTTCTGGTTATATAAAACACATCATTTATACTAAAGTGTTAAGTTTTAATTATTGTATGTAACATTCTAACGTACTAGATATAACAACGTTTTAGAAAAATCCTATTTAATATAAATTTTTTTAGCCTTTTATAATAATCATAAAGTTTTGTCACACTCTGAGGCAAGTAGTTTTTATTATGCTTGTAGAGGTTAGCGAACCTTTAAAAATGAGTTGTTAAATATATATATATGCAACCGTGAGCTCTAAATCTGAGCGCTATCGTTGTGATAACGTCTGTATTATGTTTACGACAAGACTAATCTGATGCGCTTCCGTTGTACGTCCTGCTTTGAAAAAAAATCGATCGTTGCTGTTAATAATTTACATTACTGGAGTCTACGATTTCTTCAAGTATTTTCGTTAGGGCTAGAGAAACGGTTCGACTTACTCAAAACTAGTTTATTTTCATCCTCCGTAAGGAGTTTCATAAGGATCTGAACAATGTGCCTACAATGCTACTGTCGCCAATGTTTTAATTTCTGTTGTACAAAATAAGTAATTAATTAATGTGAAAAAGATCAGGGAGGAAAAAATCGTAAACTTTTACCTTATCGAATACAGTGACAACAGATAACGGTCTTTAAGATGGGATACAGTCTTTCTTGCGACACATATCACATAAAATATATAAGTAACAAGTGGTAATACATATGATATTGTTTGTCTGGCGACACTTCTATATAAAATATATAAGCACCAAGTGGCAGTCCTTGAGATGAGATATTGTTTGTTTTCGGACACACGTCTTACTATATAAAATACATAAGTAACAAGAGGCAGTCCTTGAAATGAGATATTGTTTGTCTGGCGACACGTGTCGTACTATATAAAATATATAAGTAACAAGAGGCAGTCCTTGAAATGAGATATTGTTTGTCTGGCGACACGAGTCGTACTATATAAAATATATAAGTAACAAGAGGCAGTCCTTGATATGATATATCTAATACGTCTTATTAGACATGTGTCAATCGGGATATATTTTTATAAAACAGAAATAACACACTTAATAATGATTTCTAATTGTAACACTGTTTTCCAAGTTAGTGACAATCATGTAGTATTTACATCTGTCTATCGACCAGGCATGATCATTATACATTTCTATACACTACATACATGATTAGGAAAACTCCCAGGGTGAGGTATAGGAGTCAGTTCCGAATGCTAATTCCATTTGTAACTTCCCACCAGACACTAAGACTACATGCTAAATTTGATGACAATCGGTCTAGCGGTTCGCTACTTATAAGCGAACACACACACACACATAGTTGTGTAAAATAACAGTTTATACTGGCATGTTGAGTAATTTCAACAGACTGCCTACCAAGTTAATATTAGAAATGTGTTATGTTTACGCATATATTGAGATTTATCGAAAAGAGTAAAAACCAGAAAAAAGGAGACTAGAGCTTGGGGTCATCTAAAAGTAGAAAGGGCTGGAAGACAGAAACTTCGAAGAGAAATATAAATGAAGAAATCAGAAAGTAAAAGGAGAACGGAAGGAAATGGGGAGATGAACGGATGTGCTTTAATGGAAATACATAGATGAAGAAAAATAATAGAGAAAACCGAAAGATACGGAACGAGAAGGTGACTAGGTCAAAAGAAATAAAGCTAAAGGTGTGCATGTTTTCTTATAGCAAAGCCACATCTGACTATCTGCTAAGTCCACGGAGGGGAACCAAACCCCTGATTTTAGCGTTATAAATCCGTAGACTTACCGCTGTACCAGTGGGAGAGAAAGGAAATAGGAAACGCTGGTGAGAATTGTGAAAAATATGGGAAATAAAACGAACCAATATATTATATCTTAACAGATAGCGACAAATACAACCTAAAAAAATAAATAAAATCCAGATTAAGTAATCTGTATCAGCGGTAATTAATGAAAAATCAAATGAAAAACAGAACGATTTGTAAAGCAATATAAAACATCTAATTAAAAAAAAAGTTTTAAACTGTTCAATTAAGCAATGATTATTTTTGAACAGTTCTAAGATATTAATGTTGATTAAGAGAATAAAACACAAAACAACGGGCCCCTGCATGGCCAGGTGGTTAAGGCATTCGACTCGTAACCTGAGGGTCGCGGGTTCGAATCCCAATCACACATAAACATGCTCGCCCTTTCAGTCGTGTGGACGTTATAATATGTCCGTCAATCCTACTATTCATTGGTAAAATAGTAGCCCAAGGGTTGGCAGTGGGTGGTGATGACTAGCTGCCTTCCATCTAGTCTTACACTGCTAAATTAGGGACGGCTAGCCCTCTTGTAGTTTTGAGCGAAATCCAAAAACAAACACAAAAAAAACGTTTTTTAACACAATGAAAGTTAAAATATTTATTATTAGTTACAGCCAAATAGTTTCGGTAACACAGTTACCATCATCAGGACTAATATTTACAGTGTTGACCTTTAATAGGGGTGGAAAGTAAATCGTAAAGGAAGGAATTCTCAATTCAAATAAGTATTCCAATGAAATATTTTCTCAAGAAACTTCGATTTGGTGTTTCTTATATTCCTCATATGATAACATAGTCTGCCAGAAAATAAATTATTAATGATGACATTCTACTATTACAAATATTATTAAATGAGATATATGTTACTCTTACAGAAGATAACAACGGTACGTTGTTACTATTACAGGAGATAATGCATGAGATATTATAAATGTATATTTTTACTATTAAAGAAGCTAATACATGAGGAATTATAATTGTGTGTTGTTACTATTACAGAAGTTAATAAATGAGGTATTGTGAATAACATAATTGTGAAGTAAGCAATGACACCATGGATCAATATTTGTCTTTAAAATATATTTCAAAACAGATTTTTTTGGACAAACATAAAATGTACTTGTAAATTCAAAATATCACTTATATCTTATTATGTTTGTATTATATCTGTGTTATATCTTTATTCTGTTTGTATTATATCTGTGTTATATCTTTATTCTGTTTGTATTATATCTGTATTATGTGTTTGTTTGTTTGTTTTTTGGAATTTCGCACAAAGCTGCTCGAGGGCTATCTGTGCTAGCCGTCCCTAATTTAGCAGTGTAAGACTAGAGGGAAGGCAGCTAGTCATCACCACCCACCGCCAACTCTTGGGCTACTCTTTTACCAACGAATAGTGGGATTGACCGTAACATTATAACGCCCCCACGGCTGGGAGGGCGAGCATGTTTGTCGCGACTCGGGCGCGAACCCGCGACCCTCAGATTACTGTATTATGTGTTATACCTGTTTTATATCTGTGTTACATGTGTATTATGTTCGAATTATATCTGCTGTATTATGTTTTTATTATATCTGTATTATGTTTGTATTATATCTGTGTTATGTTTGTATTATGTCTGTGTTATGTTTGTATTATATCTGTATTATGTTTGGTACTTCAACAGTTTGATCCTTTTACAGCTATGAATTAGTTACTGATTTGGAAATCACCATGGTAACATTCGTTGTTCCGTTTTAACTACGCTTAAAAATACGGCATTGTATTTAGTAATTTTCACAATATTTCTCACTGTGCTTTAATTTTCTGCGATGGCAATTGGCCTAAATTACTTACAATACTATTGCTCATATTATTTCTGTTGTTTTATTTCCAGTTCTACAGAGGCCTGGCATGGCCAGATGGTTAAGTATCTCGACTCTTAATCTGAGGGTTGCGGGTTTGAATCTCGTCGCACCAAACATGCTCGCCCTTTCAGCCGTGGAGCGTTATAATGTGACGGTGAATTCCACTATTCGTTGGTAAAAGAGTTGGTGGTGTGTAGTGATGACTAGCTGCCTTCCCTCTAGTCTTACACTGCTAAATTAGCGGCTAGCGCAGATAGTCCTCGTGTAAGCTTTGCGCCAAATTAAAAAAAAGTCAAACCAGTTCTGCGGAGAAAAAGTTTGCTCCGCATATTTTACGTTATCTCATAGTTTAATATTATCAAGTGAGCTATGGTATACTCAGAATAAATATTATTACTAATTTACTTACAATATTACCCAACCCCCTCGAGTTTCCAGTTAGTTCAGTATATTAAGCTAGGAATAATATTGTTTGTTACTTATTGTAACTTACAAATCAACTAACGTTTACTCTTGAGTTAATAAAGAACGTTTCTCGGTATGATGAAAGCATATTTTCAAGAACAAAGTAAAAAAGAGAAGTACGATTATTTTTGGTTTCAGTTTTGCTTCCAGTCAACCCAGCCGCGTCATAATAATGTGTAGGAAACAAATAACGAAATATGAGTGCTAATGATAAAATGCATTTTACGAAAGAAACGATTATAAATCTCGCTCCTTTGACACATAAAACAATTCCACTTTGAAAATATGCCTTAAGGACCTATGTTAAGTTCTTGAACTGATCGTTCTTTTTCTAAAAGATATATATCTATATATTTATAATAATACTGACTGTGCTCTGTTGTTTATCCATAGGATTGCTTCATAGGATGTGGAAAGACCTTCACCAAACTTAGTATGGTGATTCATTAACATAATAAATTAAATATAATTATGTCCGTGACGGGGTACATGAAAATTTTAAGTTTTGCACCTAGCGGTTTTCATAGGCGTTTTTTTTGCGTATTTTTTACCACTACTTCACCCCTGTTGATGGAGCTTCACAAAAATGAAGGTTTGTCAGGTCCACGCCAGGATATATGAGAACTTGAGGTTTCATATTTTGCGGTTTTTATGTTGTTCTTTTTATACAATTATATAAAAGTGAAGCAACTTTTCATGTCTTGATTTCTACAACTTCCAGTTAGTATATATATATATGTTATAACCATAAATTCTTAAGCGATAAACAAAACACATCAACATGAAACAAAATACGCTGCATATTTTTAAAAACTATCCTGGCGTATTTTGTTTCATGTTGATATGTTTTGTTTACGGTTTAAGAACTTATAATTATAATATACTGTAAAAACCCCTTGTTCACATAAAGACCTCGTATCACCACTATTCGCTTGTTGTTGTTTTTTCACAATAAATCCACAAAACAGAATAACTGCTCTGAGAACCAAGTCCAGTATTTTAGTGTTGTAAGTCGGTAAGCATACCACTGTTCCTTCCTAATACAACTTGCACATAATCTTCTAAACTGAATAGAAAAACCTGCAGGGAGGTGTGAAACTACCGATAAAAAACATCCTCAGTATTAAGTCACCTGACCTATTTCTTATAAGGTCATTTTGAACTATGATTTTTAAGAACTATTTCTGCCAAATTTTAGCATTTTAACTAATTTACCTGTTAGTTTTTAAAATTACTGAAAACATGAATAAGCATAATAAATATTTCATTTCAAACGTTCTAGGTTTTTCCATAAAGTCTTTGAACATTTGTTTCTGAAGTTTCATGTTACAATTCGAGACTAGGGATTACCAACAATAGCTCAATTTTTTCACCTTTTAAGTTCTGTGAGTCTTATTCTCTATTACTATTTTGTTCCACAAACAACAGTTTGACCTTCTATGTTTACCAATATTCATGAATAGATGTAACCAGTCTATAGCTAGTTAGGAGGTGAGTATAAACTTACTAGAGTCGTGAGTAAAGATAACATCCTTGGCTTCCGTCATGCAGAAAGTTGTTTCCTTTGTATCCAGAACCTATTAATGATAATAAACATTAATTAGTCACGATCCAGGACCTTTTAATAACCGAATACTAGTCAGTAGTGATCCAGGACCTATTAACAGTTATAAATATTAGTTACTCGATTGTTGTGACTTGTTAAAAACTGTAATATTAGTTACTCGATTTTCATGACTTGTTAAAAACTGTACACATTAGTTACTCGATATTCAAGACTTGTTAAAAACCATAAACATTAGTTACTTGATATTCAAGACTTATTTAAAAACATAAACATTAGTTACTCGATATTCAAGACTTATTAAAAAACATAAACATTAGTTACTCGATATTCAAGACTTATTAAAAAACATAAACATTAGTTACTCGATATTCAAGACTTATTAAAAAACATAAACATTAGTTACTCGATATTCAAGACTTGTTAAAAACCATAAACATTAGTTACTCGATATTCAAGACTTGTTAAAAACCATAAACATTAGTTACTCGATATTCAAGACTTATTTAAAAACATAAACATTAGTTACTCGATATTCAAGACTTATTAAAAACATAAATATTAGTTACTCGATATTAAAGACTTATTAAAAAACATAAACATTAGTTACTCGATATTCAAGACTTATTTAAAAACATAAACATTAGTTACTCGATATTAAAGACTTATTAAAAAACATAAACATCAGTTACTCGATATTCAAGACTTATTTAAAAACATAAACATTAGTTACTCGATATTAAAGACTTATTAAAAAACATAAACATTAGTTACTCGATATTCAAGACTTATTTAAAAACATAAACATTAGTTACTCGATATTCAAGACTTATTGAAAACATAAACATTAGTTACTCGATATTCAAGACTTATTTAAAAACATAAACATTAGTTACTCGATATTCAAGACTTATTAAAAAACATAAACATTAGTTACTCGATATTCAAGACTTATTTAAAAACATAAACATTAGTTACTCGATATTCAAGACTTATTTAAAAACATAAACATTAGTTACTCGATATTCAAGACTTATTTAAAAAACATAAACATTAGTTACTCGATATTCAAGACTTATTTAAAAACATAAACATTAGTTACTCGATATTCAAGACTTATTTAAAAACATAAACATTAGTTACTCGATATTAAAGACTTATTAAAAAACATAAACATTAGTTACTCGATATTCAAGACTTATTTAAAAACATAAACATTAGTTACTCGATATTAAAGACTTATTAAAAACATAAACATTAGTTACTCGATATTCAAGACTTATTTAAAAACATAAACATTCGTTACTCGATATTCAAGACTTATTTAAAAACATAAACATTAGTTACTCGATATTCAAGACTTATTTAAAAACATAAACATTAGTTACTCGATATTCAAGACTTGTTGAAAACATAAACATTAGTTACTCGATATTCAAGACTTGTTGAAAACATAAACATTAGTTACTCGATATTCAAGACTTATTGAAAACCTTAAATCACTGTAGCTCAATTACAATTACAATTCATATTTCAGATGAATGTCACATTTGCGACTGAAGTTCTCTGTCGCCAACTGTGCACCGACTGCTTACTTGTTTAAGAATACTCTACAAAAATATATTTGGTTACTTATTTATTTAGGCTAGATTTCTTTATTTACAAAGAGTTTCCTTCAAAGGGTGCAGATGTTGAAAGATACCCCATGGGTTGGATCCAGAAAGTCTTTTCGTACTTACTATAAGCTTCGACTGGAAGACTACCATGTAATGTCTTTAGACACGCGTAGAACAACATTGTTCTTAAACACTAAGGGCGGAAGATGTGCTTAAGGAAATTATAACTTTCATTACTTTTGTTTCATCAATTTTTAGTGTAAATATTTATGGGATTGCAAAGCAACACAAGTGAGAATTTATACTTTTACTGTTTTACATCAGAATACATTCTATTCACAATAAAATAATAATAATGTGCGTACTTAATTATACATGACCTGCAAATGGCCTTGTCCCTTGGTAAATGACAGAAAACAAACAAGGCAGAACTAGACTCCAAACATCTATTATTTATGGTTCTTGTTTGTAAATGTACAATGTTTATCAGGTTGTTTCACAGAGCTTTTAATTCCGTTTAAAGTTCGTGTTTTCTTTGAATTTAATAAAATTAGAAAACAATAATTAAGAGAGACTAAAATGATTTTTTAAACACAGAAACTTGCAGTCTACCAATTACCTTGTGCGGATTAACAACAAACTTGAAGCAAACCATTAGTAATGCTAAGTGCTACGAACTTGTACATTTTCTTTCACCAATACAATGTTTTTCCATTATTTTGTTTTAATATAATTATATATATTTAAACCAAATCAAAGATGTCTAGCGATAAATTCAAAACTAAAGCCGTTACTTATAACAACTTGAAATTGTGTAAACTTATTATAATTTAATGAATAACTAATTACATATGTAAAAATAAAAAAAAATAGATCATAACATCACTAACTATACAGAGCTTATTCCCTTTGTCACTCGGCCGAAAACGCTTTCATGTTTCTCTTTTTTGGTACTGTCTCTTAGCAATAAAACTATCATCTAATTGTTCTCAGGGCAACTGTGGTGTTTATGTTGATTTGTTAGAAAGGTTTATTTTTTATCTTTATATTTTTGATAACTATGGTTATATAACAGCAAAATAGTTTAGTTCAGAACTTTTATGACGTTGAATTGTAGCCAAAAGTAAAATAAAACTTATCGAGTCGTGTTTCACATAAGCCTAACATAACGTTTACATGTTAAATCAAACTGCAAAAAGGCTTAGTATTACTGATATTATAAAATCAATGTTTAAAAATGTTTAAATATTCTTTTGGCATTTTAACATAATTTGACATTAAAACATAAAGAGAAATAAACGTTTATTACTACCAAATATGTTTGATCCTTCGTACAGTCGAAAGAGTTGAAAGATGAGAATTTATGTTGGAATGTCAACACTAGGTTTTCTACTTCCTCACCTAAAATACAGTGAAAAGGCTCAATACTGATATTTAAGTCTCTTTCACAGTGTGCACTAACCTTTATTTCTTCATGATAACATTTCATTTATCTGCGTAGCTGTTATAAAAATGTGGTGATTAAAGAAGTATCTCGAGACTGATTAAATAAATGAAAAGTATGTGGATTTTGGAGACACAGACAAATTCGTATTAGTTAAATTCTATAATTTCGTTGTTATGTATTACAATTTATTTTGGACAAGTCTCCGATTTATTATGTTACCTATATTAACGTATTACTGTTTCAAATAACTGGAAATTTTAGTTTTAATTTAGAAGTTAATTAAACGTTATTATGTATTAAATGTATGATATTTGCCAACAAGACTAATATACACAATATTCTTTTTCAAAACAAATGTATTTTAATACACAAACAAAAAATACTATTTATAATAACGGTTATCACTAATAAAGTAATAATCAAAACAAATGATGGTTTATATACATGAGTTTTACAATCTTACAGACAACAAAAATTTATATCAGGTCTAGAATTGAATATTTTATTCATAATTCGGGTCCACGACGTGAAAATTAATTCTGACTTCATATTGTTGCACCTGATTTAAGCTAATTGGTTCCGTTGGCCTAACGCCGCTTATAAGCTGACTTTTACCGATGAAGATATTTAATATCCTCATAGAAATAATAACGACCGAAGTGATTTACTGAAGTTAAACGGTTTTTAATGTTCGAAATTTATAAATGCTTCTGATCCAGTTTTGTAGTTTTCCGATTAATAGGCGTTAATAGCTTTTGAGGCCTTTAGCGCACTGACTGTAGCTGACCAGTAATATTAATATTATTTGTCTCTCGGCGTGTTGGATTTTATATACCAATCACGTTTTGCAACAATACTGTCAGTCAATAGTATTACATACACAACTACTACATTGTAGATTCTTACACTCAAGAACCTTCTATAAATTTCGAGAACAGGCAGGACGTGAGTAAAACACAATTAAGAATATATATCACATGAAAAAAATAAACCATTACAGAGCCAGACACTAAAATAAATGTACAATAATAAATATGTTACACATTCAACAATGGTTTCCCGTGTCCTCCAGTGATACAGCGAAATGTCTGCTGACTTACAATATTAGAATATGGATTTCGATAACTGTGGTGGACAGAGAACAAATAGCCCATTGTGTAGCTTTCTGGTTAATTATAAACAAACAAAGAATGGTTTCTTGCCATTTTTGATGGGAGTTAATACTAGTTTATCAGTAAATTACAAACGTATATTTTTTTCAAAAATATCTGCGGTAATATAACTCCAAAAGCGTTGGGAATATTGGTCTATAAAAAAACATCAACATTAACAAGCGCTAATGAATAACGAGACAGTGTCACAGAAAATCAGTTAGAAGTTACATGTTGGATTTTAACCAACAACACCTACTACCATTTGTCGACTGCAGCCAGTTGTGGGCGAGATAATCATCGCTAACTTTTCTTTTAAGATTTTAGAAGTAACATAATAGTAGGAATGAATTTTTATTAAGATCTACTTTTAATATCTACCTTTTTAAACATCCTTTCTCTACACTTTAGGCAATTATCATCAAGTAGTAAGAACTATATATATAATTATTACAGAACTGTTTCGGCAATGCAATTTTTTGCTATTATCATCATACGAATATCAATGGTGCGTATCCAATCACTGAGAATTAATAGACTCGGCAGCGCATTAGCCAAGATGATTAAACGAGCATGAAACAGGAGGAAACATTAAAAATGTTTTCTGCTATTCTAACGCGAGAAACTTTTAAATGAACCCAACTAAGAAAAATCTAAAAGTGTGGAATACAGTAAAACACTAGGCGTTTTGGAATCTTGAAACATCAATAACTTGAGAGCTAAAAAACACTTTAATAGTGTGTTATATAACCAGATATTCTTGTTGAAGTTGTTTTCCCAAATAACGTGTTTTTTACATTAGCATAATTGTTCTAGTGTTGTGTGATTGACCAATGTCTTGACCTCGACCTTTCCCCAATAGTGAAGAGGTTTTTTAACGTTGTATGAAGACATTTTGTATGTTGTACTACACCCTGAATTGTTCTATTAATAATAATACACAACAAGCCGAAGCATACTGTAGTTGTTCTGTTATACACTGAAGAGTAAGATACGCATTTGATACCAATGTGAACAACGCCTTGTGAATGTCCAGAGTTTTGATCTCCAATCGGTGTTTGCTACTTTCATTACAAGTTAGTAAATCAATGATATTCGTATTTTACATATGTGAATGTTTGTCCACGAGAACCGAGACGTTGGAAGAGTTTGTAGCTACTGATGACAAGGCCAAAGACTACGACATGTACTGGATTTGACATTTTAAAATACTGACTTCATGAATTTATCATTTAATGGACAAAGAGAAAGAATTAAATGCACCAAATCAATGAACAGTTTTAAGTTTCTGGGGCACTAAGAAAACTCTCTGTCTATTAACCCTTACGAATCGTCACTTGCAATTGCAAATATGGAGACATCTTGTTGAAAACATGAAAGCCTTTTAACCTTTTTTCTGTCAGGTAATATTCTTCCGCGGGTCTTGTTATTGTTGTACTGAACATGTTCATCCAATAATGCTGCAAATAGCAAAGCAACATTTTGAAAAAGTCATCTGCAGACAACAAAACAAAGGGAAAGCACAAGGTCAAGGCCATAAAGCTTCGGAGAAAAGGAAATTTTTTAGAAAAATGGTAATAATTGTATGAAGCCATCTTAAGATTCATCTCAAGGAACCAGAGGGGAAGTATGAGTTTTCCATTGCTCCAAGGTCCACCACTGTTACAAACAAGAGGAAGCTGATAGCCTATGACAAGTCGACAGATATTCATGTTCTGGTCAAACCTAAACAAACCCCAGGAGATGCACTCCACCTTTCAACAAAGATGAATCTGTTACTTCAGAAGACTGGGTTGATGATCCTTATTAAAATCACAGGAAAGTCGTCATCCTTTTAGGGATGGCACTGGTAAATACTGTCCTAGAAGATAGAACAGTTGAAGACGTGTAAAGACATTGTGGGGGGTTTCGTGGCAAATTTTGTTCATGCAAATATGGCCACGATAAAGCGAGACTATTCCTTGATCATTAGGAAGAGGGTTATTTGAAGAAGGAAAAAGTGCACAGGTGCCAGTGAGATAAAGTACTATTTTGATGACGGTACTGATCTCAAATGTGTTCCTCAGAAGTAGTTTCTGTCTCACATACAAACAAAAGAAGAGTTGACAAGATACCTGGCTGATGAGACCCTACACCACTTCTCAGTTTTCAATAAAACAGACTTTACTGTAGTTTTTGGTACATAACAAAGAACGATGGTGGGAAACCTATTGAGCATCTACAACATATAGAAGGGAAAGCCTAGACATTTATAATTCCTTATGCCATAGATGTCAGTGTTCCGGTGCACATCTGTACATTTCTTCACCTGACACAGCTATCCTTTTACTACTTACTTACTTGTACCCGCAAATATATCCAAACACTAAATTTCTGAGTGGAAATTGTCCATGTAAAACATATATCCCAGTCAAGTTTGCGTGTCAAGCTCTCGGTATGGAGAAAGTCAAAGCTTTATTAGGATTTCATACCTTAACTAGAGCAGACATAATTGGGAGATTCTCTGATATGACAAAACAAAAAAGCTTTAAGATATAATTTACCTCTTCCATGCAAACTCTTTATGTTTTGTTGAGTTTGGGCCATGAGGAAGTCCATCTCGTAATAAAACACTAGAGGCATTTGAGAAACTTGTGTGTAGACTCAAAAGTCCCAGAACAACCTAAATAAAAATGTTGACTGTGATGGTACATGTTCTCTTAAAAAGCGCAAATGATAAAAAACTACGAAGAACTCATGCAATATTGAGACAACCTGTATTAAGAGCACATTATGTTGCAATAATATCGACACATACTGATGATTCAGTGCCTAATTTATCGTCCCCAATAAAGTGTGGATGGACAGCTGTTGACGGCAAACTCGTTCCAGTCTGTGCTTCCATACTTTATTGTCCATCAAACGTTCTTGTCACAAGAAAAGCAGAACAACCAGGTACCGCTGTGTAATAGCCAACCTATCTCGTGCAGAACTCTGTGGCTGCTGTAATGAGTTTCAAAATAAAAGACATCGAGATGTTTTCGATATTATCGACATGTCTGGTGAAAAATGTGACTGTCATCTATCACTAATAATAATTATATTCAATGGAATACGTCTGTAAAACTTGCCTTTTCTTACTTTAGCCACAGATATAAACCAGTTCATTAACAATAACCTCCCATCCCCAGTTGCATGTCTGTGGATTTATACTAATGTTGCTCGGTTTTGTTACCCGTGGTGAGCGGAACACGGATAGTCTCTTATGTAGCTTTGTGCATAATAACAAAACAAATGAGACAAAAGGACAAAAATATTGTCTCCTAGTGGCACAACGGTATGTCTGCAGACTAACATTACTTGCGTTTTTTCCGTGAAAAAAGTAAAGCGAAGAGAACTAAAATGTGAATAAAGTAATTCTCAATGATCATAATATTTTTATTTTTGACAGAAATTTTCGGATTTGAACCCTGTCAAGGCTTAGTTATCCCCTTCATGCTCTTTATTTTTGTCAAGGCTTTGTTACAAAATTTTCACACACAGTTAGACAAAAGCACTACTTGCTCACAACTGGTCCTAGGGTTGAACCAAAAGTCTACAAGAAAAACAGATAACTGCCATCAACTCTTGTTCTTGTCTTACGGAATAGTAAAATTTGACTGTCACTCGTATCGCACCTAATGATTCTAGAGCATTTTTTGCGGCAAAGGACCACGATACATGAACCTTCTATTCAAAGTTCAAGCATTAGGCCACATCCAGACTTTATGTTTCACGTCTTAGTTTTATTTCATTCACAGTTCATAAGATTTTGATTTTCCTCGAAAACTTAGAGTTCTCAATATTTTAAGGAAGAGTTAACTAAAACAAATTAACTCGAGTACGATTTACTGATCAAACAAGTTAAATCTCCACAAATGTGCTTCTTTGTAACTTTGAGTTATTGAACCGGAAATTAATGCTCCTTTAACACGACGAAACCTAATTGTAAAGAAAAATCACAAAACTAAGAGTTCTGTAACTTTCGTTTTCTTACCAAAAATGTCCTACATTGATTTTAACCTACTCAAGGCCCGGCATGGCCAAGCGTGTTAAGGCGTGCGACTCGTAATCTGAGGGTCGCGGGTTCGCATCCCGGTCGCGCCAAACATGCTCGCCCTTTCTGCCGTGGGGGCGTTATTATGTGACGGTCAATCCCACTATTCGTTGGTAAAAGAGTAGCCCAAGAGTTGGCGGTGGGTGGTGATGACTAGCTGCCTTCCCTCTAGTCTTACACTGCTAAATTAGGGACGGCTAGCACAGATAGCCCTCGAGTAGCTTTGTGCGAAATTCCAAAACAAACTAACCTACTCAAAATTAGCCGACCATTATCACATCTTTCTGGACCATTCTTTAATACATACATCTTATTAAAGGTTACAAACTAGAAACAAAATACGTATTTTTGATATTTTTACTTTTTAACATCAACGAGTAGCACATTTCTTTTCTTTTTTTTGGAATTAGGTGCATTAATGATGCTAATTATCTTAAATTTCATCAATTTTATTTTGACACTATTTAACCCGTTGAATGAAACTGCAGAAAACATCTTATGACTTCTCCAAGAAAGAGTTTTTCTGATCGACATTAACTTCTATCATTCTAATAATTTTAGGGTTAGTGCGCCAATATTTCTTCGCCTTAGAATAATCAGTTTACAAACGTATAAATTGCATGAGTCATCTAATTATCTAACATAGTTTCTGATGTTTATACATCCGTTTATTTAAACTATTAATTTAAATATTTCAAAATAACTGTTGTTGCCCTACACAAGTAGAATGTCAGCCTACGAAAAATGTTCTAATCCATCTCAATGACTTTCCACGTAACTGGTATACATGTAGGCATGCAAAAGAGAAGGGGGTAACACGAACTTTTAGGTGTGTGTTTTTTATAGGAAAACCACAGTGGACTATCTGTCCGCCGTGTCTACCGAGAGGAACCGAATTCCTGATTTTGAGTATTGTAAGTCCGAAAACTTAATGCTGTTCCAATGGGGAAACTCACAAGAAATGATTTTTCCTGTGAGTATCTATCTACCAGTACAAAGTGAAAATGGTCCGGCTCGACCCTGTGTAATATCAACCTCTCTCCAGATTTTATGTACCTTTCACGTTACTTTGTTTTTGTTTACTTTGATGTTAATCGGAAAAATAACAATGCATTAATAAATAAATAAACGATGAAATGAAAAAAATATAATTATATTAAAAACTGGCAAGTGTGTAATACGTTGAAAGACTCTAATACCATTATGATTGGCCTAATTTAACAAATGCTACTTAACCAAGTAATTTATGCAAATGAAGGAAAATACGAGAGATAGTCTCATATATATATATATATATTAGTTTATTATAACTAAAAACTAGCCGAAACAAATATAAATTAAATAATAATAAATAAACGCTGCACATTACAACTTGTACTCTGGGGTCCTTTTGATTAGTGCAGCGTTTTTTATTTAATTTTGTTTCGGCTTGTTTTTAGGTTGAAACAAAGCTTTGGATTTGCTGTTTTTAATGCAGTCCTTCCATTTGATTTTGTTTACTTAACTTTAATAGTATTAATTTTATCCTACTTATATATATACTCTTCAAAAAAAGAAACGCAAAAGGCAAAATATGAGACAAATTGTTAACAAGTTTATTCCGGGTAGTTCTGCATGACATGTGTGAAACTGTGCACATTCACTGCTGAACATCCAAAGTCTGCAAAGGCGAAGTCCACGCTCACTAGGTGAAGTTTAACGTCCCTCAACGTCAATAACGAGTATGCCCCACGTGAGCATCAATAACTGCTTGGCATCTCCTGCTCATGGAAGCGATGAGATGACGAATCACATCCTGTGGAATGGCTGTCCACTCAGCCTGCAAAGCTGCTGCAAGCTGAGGTAGAGTCTGCGGTTGAGGTTGTCGCCGTTGCAGACGTCGGTCCAACTCGTCCTAAAGATGTTCGATGGAGTTTAAATCTGGTGATCTGGAGGGCCAGGGAAGAACGTTGATGTTGTGGTGTCTCAAGAATACAGTGGTGAGTCGGGCTGTGTGAGGACGGGCGTTGTCATGTTGAAAAACATCGTTGACGTTCACCATGATGGGTTGCACATGGGGCCTAAGAATCTCGTCGACGGTTGCGTACGGTCTGATCGGAAATCCTACGCAGCCCTGGTATGGTTGAGGCAGTAGACGTCGCAGTGGTGGTCCTATCCCGAAGGTGACGTAATCGGATGTTGCGATCTTGTGCAGGCATGGTCACACGAGGTCTGCCAGATCGTGAACGGTCACGAGTTGATCCATGTTGTTGGTGACGATTCCATAGCCTTGTGATGGTGCTTGAGTGGACATTCACAGCTCTGGCAACATCTGATCGAGATTCGCCTGCTTACAAGCGACCAATGACGTTGTTGCGTTGTGCTTCAGTCAGTCTTGGCGTAACTGTATTGCGTGTCGATGGCTTAACACTGAGCTATGGAAACCGAAAACCCGGCACTTTCATAAGGATTTTGCACATGTTGCACTTGCAGAACATGCAGATCTCTCAAACAAATTTATTGGACACGAATGCATTTTGGCGAAAAATCCGATGTTTTCCTCCGTTTTCAAAGTGCACAACTTTTATTGTCATTTTGGTCTGACAATCAGTGCCTTAACACATGTAACATCACGTACTCTGAGCTTGTAACGTTATTACATATATTTCTCTTTAAAATAACAAAAATATCCTTTTTGCGTTTCCTGTTTTGAAGAGTATATATGTCTACGGATTTACAACGCAAAATCAGCGGTTCGATTCCCCTCGGTGGGCTCATCAGATAGCCCGATGTGGCTTTGCTACAAGAAAGCACATTTGTTGTGTGTTTTACAACCGTCTGTTATTGTTGGCACTTTTTCTAAAATAATAAAAGTATTAAATTTTAAAAATCAATAAGTTTCTTTTCGAATTTCTCGCAAAGCTACACGAGGGCTATTTGCACTAGCCGTTCCTAATTTAGCAATGTAAGACTAGAAGGAAGGCAGCTAGTATCATTACCCACCACCACCTCTTGGGCTACTCTTTTACCAATGAATAGTGGGATTGACCGTCACATTATAATGCAAGAGCGAGCATGTTTGGTATGACAGGGATAAACAATAAGTAACAATACATAATGTCTACATAAAATGGTTCATTGAATGATCAAGCTGTTTCTTATTAATTTTATATCATACTTAGGTTCTCAAGTATCTTAAGAACCATATTGTGGCAGCATCGAATGTGGAAAAGATTCACTGTAAATGCGTCCCCATTGTAATAATTGTCTTTCTTTTCATGAATTAATACAGTAAACAATATACAACTTTTTTTACTGATTTTAGGTGCGTATTCAACTGTACATTCGTCAAAACACCGTAAACTATGTTATTATTCCCTCCCCCACAAAAAAAATCAGTCTGTTGTAGAGGTTACAAAAAACAACTATTTAGTTAAACGTACGTTTAATGAAATTCGTTGGTTGAAAACGAACCTTCAACAAATAAAACTGTGATGTAAGTGTTTCATTCTTATTCAAAATTTGCTAATAAAACTCAAGTTTACTACAAAGGTGTCAAAATCTTTTGCTATATAATGTTTGAAAACATTGAAAGACTGGTGAACACAAAAAACTGTACAAGTTATGTCTGCTGCGAACCTTAGTTCTGAAGAAATATCTAGCCATCGACTTGACAGATGACAGCAAGAAGAGTAAATAATAGTACGTACCACTTCAGGATATTTCACGAAGCCAAAAAGGCACTTTGTATTCGCAACTCTGAAGTCAATATTGTACTTTCAAAGCGACGAGGTGTGAACGTTGGAAATTCTTATCACGATGACATGGAAGGTGCAAAAATTACAAATAAAATTGCACATGTAATTAATTCTACATTTGTTGAGGTCAACTTATTTTGGCGAATCACAAAATATAACCAAAAGAAAGAGAAGACATTGTGTTTCGAACAAGTAATTTTTCTTATGACTTTCTTGTTCTCAGCTCAGGACATGGTGAATATTTTGTTTGGTTTTTGAATTCTCTGTTGAGGTATTTGAGGCTATCTGTCCCAGTCGTTCCTGATTTTGAGATGGTAGGCTGAAGGAAGTGCAACTAATCAATAAAACCCATTGCCATCTCTTGGGCTACTCTTAGGGCAGTGAATTGTTAGATTTAGCATGACATCATAACGCCCCACGGTTGAAAGAGTGAACACGTTCGGTGACAGAATTCGACCTCAACTCATTCAATTTGCTAATCGAGTGCCCTAACCACCAGGCCATGCTAGGTAGCCATTGTGAATAAAATTGCGAAAGTGTTTGACTTTTGAGGATTAGAAAATATGTATTGGAAACAAACAAACTTGACTTAGTGTGTACAAATGAGGCATAATTAAACGTTGGAATTTAGAATGACGTTGTTCCGAAACGAAGCGACATGTTTGGTGTGAGGGATTTCCTCCTATTCATTTTCTGTGCAGTACACATGCTCCAAGTCATCTGATCGCTCGGTTTCTTATTTTGTTGCTGAGGTGATGAACTTCTCTTTGCAAAAAGTGAGGGGGAAAAAAAAAAGAGAGAGACATTGATTTTGTAAAGTCCTGAAATACACACAACACTAGCTGGTCTGCATGTAGATGCTTCTAAGATCCAAGTATCTACAATTAACTGATCACTAAAATTTTCAATAAATTTGTTCAGTGCGTTTTCAGTGTTTGTTTGGCAGACATGATCGACACGTGGTACTGCCATAACAAAAAAACGCTTTTCACGCTTTTTGATCGTGATAGGAGTAACAGTCAAGTCCAACAGTACAATTTGAATAGACTACCAGTGGGTGGTTGTTGATGGTTACTGGCTAGTGTTTCCTCTAGTCTATCACTTCAAAATTAGGGACAGCTAACTAGATAACCTTCGAATAATTTCACACGAAATTCACCAAACAAATATTCTTTACGTATTTTTTATGGTGACATGAACCGTCTTCTTCCAATGTAAGTTTGAGTAAATAAAGTAGAATGGAATTTAAAAAACAACACACAGCCAGGCAGACAAACACTCAGAACAGCGTTAAAAATAGAGAACTATTGGTTTTAATCTTTTATAAACATAGTATTTATTTTTCACAAATCTGTGGATACATGGTTCGCGCTCTGTTGCCAATAAAGAAGACAACAAGAACAAAATTCAATCCGCGCTTTGAGGCTATAAAAGTGATGGTCAAATCCCACACTGCGGTGAAACAGTGGTAATCTAAGAAGAGGTGATGGGTACTGTTGATTGGTTAGCTTACTTGTAGCCTGTTAGTTCAGATTTAAGGACCATTCGCAGATTTTTTTTTAGCGTAGCTTTGCGCGAAAAATGTGTCGCAAGAACTCTTTTAAAAACAACTAACTTTAAAGACATATTACAGACAGTAAGATATAGAGTATTGTATGTAACAAGGTTTTACAGCTGGGTGGTTCGACAATATTACATTCAGCGATACTATTGGTTGGCCGTTTAGCACTATTAATGAATTGCGTTTGGCAGAGGTTTACTGAGTAGTTGTAACAGTTGAATTTCACACGTGGACAGTTCAACAACGCTACTGAGGTTTCACGAATAAGTAGTTTAACAAAGTTAAGTGTTAATAGTTTCGTTTTGAGTTTACTTATCGATTGTAAGTATTATTTTATTACAAGTTACAGCATTAGTGAATATTTTAAAAATAGTTTAGACGTTTCAACTGCTCGTGCGATCATTTTTATGTACCACTTATAATTGTACCAGTGATCGTAATTGTAATGTTGAATTTCACATGCAACTGGTTCAACTATATTACCGCGACTTTCGAGAGCAGGTAATTTAACAACGTTAGTATTAATTGAATTTCACACGCAGTTGGTTCAACTATATTTTTATTGTTTCACGAGTAGGTAGTTTGTCAACAATAAATCACATGCACGTAACATCAGTAACGCTAATGCATGATATAATTAATTTTGCAGACACATAGATCAACTATTCTACATTTTACTAGTATTAAACAAATAACTAATTTCAAAAGCAAGGTGCTGAGATTTCACGTAGTCAAACAATGTCACGTTTAGTGGGATTTCACAGGCGATGGTTTAACAATGCTACGTTTAGTGGGATTTCATAGGTGATGATTTAACAATGTTAGGTTAGTGGGATTTCACAGGCGATGGTTTAACAATGTTACGTTTAGTAGGATTTCACAGGCTATGGTTTAACAATGTTAAGTTTAGTGGGATTTCACAGGCTATGGTTTAACAATGTTAAGTTTAGTGGGATTTCACAGGCGATGGTTTAACAATGTTAAGTTTAGTGGGATTTCACAGGCGATGGTTTAACAATGTTAAGTTTAGTGGGATTTCACAGGCGATGGTTAAACAATGCCATGATTATGTATCTCAGAACGGCTGGTATGGGTATTAACACTTTTACTGCTAAGCGGAGAACAACGTTTCGACCTTCCTAGGTCATTTTTAGGGCTTAAGTCTTAGGGACGAGAGTATAAACGGGTATGGTATTATAGGGGCGTTGCAGTGGGATGTTAGGTTATTAATTAGTATAGGCATAAAGGTGTTCCTTTATATTGGTTTAATTATGGTTTTAGTTGTTGTATAAATAGGACTTCTTTGAATTTACGTTTGTTTATATTTGTTTCCCTACTTAGTATCTGGATATTTTCTATGGTTACGTTGTGTTTATATGATTTGCAGTGTTCATAAATGTGCAAAGGTGTTTTTTTTGTGTTCGTTGAATCTGAGTTCCATTTTTCTGCTTGTTTCTTTGATATAGAAGTCGTGGCAATTTTGGCATTGCGTTTTATAAATAATGTAGGTGTTGTGTTTGTCAGTGCAGTTTTTACATAGTATGGACTTTAGTTTTGTACCTGGTTTTTGAATAAATTTGGTGTTTACTGGAATGTTGTGTTTTTTTATAAGCTTTTTCCAAATGTTGATTATTTTTTCTTTGATGTGGGAAACATATGGTATGCAGCAGTATAAAATTTTGTAGTTTGTTGTATCTTGGGATTTATTGTTGTTGGTCTAGGTGCGTGTGTATAATGTTTTCCACAGTTTTTTTAGAAAATATGTCGATGTTGATGTTCCCATACTGGATTATACATTCCCTGGGACATAAAACAAAACAAGAATTCAACGTATTAAGGAACCAACTAAATAGTCACAAAACTGTGTTCACCTGATAAAATTAACGGTGAAACCAACAAAATAAAACAACACTTCATCAACATCAACAAATTTCCTCCAAAAACCATTCTGAGATACATTTTTATTTCAAGTGGGTTTTTTGTCATCAAGAATGCCACGATTAGTTACTTTCACAAATAATCAGTTTAACATGACTGTTCAGCAGACTTTCACAAATAATCAGTTTAACATGACTGTTCAGCAGACTTTCACAAATAATCAGTTTAACATGACTGTTCAGCAGACTTTTACAAATAATCAGTTTAACATCATTGTTCAGCAGACTTTCACAAATAATCAGTTTAACATGACTGTTCAGCATACTTTCACAAATAATCAGTTTAACGTGACTGTTCAGCAGACTTTCGCAAATAATCAGTTTAACATGACTGTTCAGCAGACTTTCACAAATAATCAGTTTAACATGACTGTTCAGCAGACTTTCACAAATAATCAGTTTAACATGACTGTTCAGCAGACTTTCACAAATAATCAGTTTAACATGACTGTTCAGCAGACTTTCACAAATAATCAGTTTAACATGACTGTTCAGCAGACTTTCACAAATAATCAGTTTAACATCATTGTTCAGCAGACTTTTACAAATAATCAGTTTAACATAACTGTTCAGCAGAGTTTTACAAATAATCAGTTTAACATGATTGTTCAGCAGACTTTCACAAATAATCAGTTTAACATGACTGTTCAGCAGACTTTCACAAATAATCAGTTTAACGTGACTGTTCAGCAGACTTTCACAAATAATCAGTTTAACATGACTGTTCAGCAGACTTTCACAAATAATCAGTTTAACATCATTGTTCAGCAGACTTTCACAAATAATCAGTTTAACGTGACTGTTCAGCAGACTTTCACAAATAATCAGTTTAACATGACTGTTCAGCAGACTTTCACAAATAATCAGTTTAACATGATTGTTCAGCAGACTTTCACAAATAATCAGTTTAACATAACTGTTCAGCAGAGTTTTACAAATAATCAGTTTAACATGATTGTTCAGCAGACTTTCACAAATAATCAGTTTAACATGACTGTTCAGCAGACTTTCACAAATAATCAGTTTAACATAACTGTTCAGCAGAGTTTCACAAATAATCAGTTTAACATGACTGTTCAGCAGACTTTTACAAATAATCAGTTTAACATGATTGTTCAGCAGACTTTCACAAATAATCAGTTTAACATAACTGTTCAGCAGAGTTTCACAAATAATCAGTCTAACATGACTGTTCAGCAGACTTTCACAAATAATCAGTTTAACATGACTGTTCAGCAGACTTTCACAAATAATCAGTTTAACATAACTGTTCAGCAGAGTTTCACAAATAATCAGTTTAACATGATTGTTCAGCAGACTTTTACAAATAATCAGGTTAACATGACTGTTCAGCAGACTTTCACAAATAATCAGTTTAACATAACCGTTCAGCAGAGTTTTACAAATAATCAGTTTAACATGACTGTTCAGCAGACTTTCACAAATAATCAGTTTAACATGACTGTTCAGCAGACTTTCACAAATAATCAGTTTAACATGACTGTTCAGCAGACTTTCACAAATAATCAGTTTAACATGACTGTTCAGCAGAGTTTCACAAATAATCAGTTTAACATGACTGTTCAGCAGACTTTCACAAATAATCAGTTTAACATGACTGTTCAGCAGAGTTTCACAAATAATCAGTTTAACATGACTGTTCAGCAGACTTTCACAAATAATCAGTTTAACATGACTGTTCAGCAGACTTTCACAAATAATCAGTTTAACATGACTGTTCAGCAGACTTTCACAAATAATCAGTTTAACATGACTGTTCAGCAGAGTTTTACAAATAATCAGTTTAACATGATTGTTCAGCAGACTTTTACAAATAATCAGTTTAACATGACTGTTCAGCAGACTTTCACAAATAATCAGTTTAACATGACTGTTCAGCAGACTTTCACAAATAATCAGTTTAACGTGACTGTTCAGCAGACTTTCACAAATAATCAGTTTAACATTGTTGCATTTACGATTTTATAAAGTTATAATCAGTAGGGCCTAATAGTTATGTAGCTGAACGTAAGATTATTCACATATACTTCTGAACATACTAATGTTTTAGCAGGCCTACAATCCAGCTGATAAACTCTCAATATGACAAGAATTGTTCTAATCTCGAGGGAAGCATGAAATGTGGTATAATTGTAGTTTTTTATACGGACGTTCTTATAAAAGTACCACATATTTGAAATCTTGTCCAGTAAAGCCCTTGCTTTCATGCTTTCTATTGAACACTTGAGTTGGATAAATTTGTCATGTCTCCTTAGTACCTTCAAGGCACTTGATTAAATAACGTTTAATGCCATTCTCTTGGTTCAAAATAGTTTACTTAAGGGATTTTGTATGTTTGTTGTATCTATTAAGGAACTTTACTTAAGGAATCTGGTACCTTTGTTGTATCTGTTAAGACAGTTTACTTAAGAATCTGGTATCTTTGTTGTATCTATGATCAGGGTAAAATACATCAGAACCTCGCTAACCTACACCTCATTTATCCACATACTAGTCTCATGGACATATCTTCCATGACAGATGTGTTAGGACATTGTGTTTCTTCCAAGTCATAATTTACGAAAAAAGAGATTACCCACAAATATGTGAATTTCAGGAAATGTTACAAATAAGCTTTATAACTGTTGGTGGTAACCTTTACAGGCGTCTAGCTATAGTGTAATATAACAGAAACCAAGATGAAGCTGTGAAGTTGTTGGTGGTGTAAATATACCGTAGAAGCCTGTAGACAAATAATATGTACATGCTCGTAGATAAAAAAAATGTCCTTACAAAGAATCAATGAAAACATAAAATTGGGCAACAGCTAGGAGAGACCTTGTCAGGTTACAAACTGGACTCTTTGTGCTCTCTGTCAGAAACACACTGATGAAAAACCTATATGTCCAGCAAACAGTACAAGGAAAACTTATGATTTGGTACACTACTGCAGCCAGAAATATCTTAGAATTTAATGGCATGGGGAGGTGTATCAATGCAAGTGGTAAACTGTATAGAGTATCAGCCTTTGAAAATGAAAGATACAAGTTAGAAGAGCACTTGTTCACACAGTAAGGAATATAATAGGTTTTTCTCGCATAAATAAATTCGATAATCTAAATACAGATAGGTAGAATAATTTTTCTCACAGTATTTCCTTTGCACTTATCCTGTCAGTCGGTCCCCTGCTACTACAGCAATAAATCAGGGGTTCGATTACCCTCGTTGGACACAGTAGATAGCTTGTTTGTTCGTTTGTTTTTGAATTTCGCCCAAAGCTACACGAGGGCTATCTGCGCTAGCCGTCCCTTATTTTGCAGTGTAAGACTAGAGGGAAGGCAGCTAGTCATCACCACTCACTGCCAACTCTTGGGCTACTCTTTTACCAACAAATAGTGGGAGTTACCGTCACATTATAACGCCCCCACGGCTGAAAGGGCGATCATGTTTGGTGCGACGGGGATTCTAACCCACGACCCTCAGATTACGAGTCGAACATGTTAACCCACCTGGTCATGCAGGGCCGGGAAATGGATGGAAATATTAGATGGTGTACAAGACAATCTTCTGACGCCAAAGTGATAATAAAACTAGTTTCAGGTTGCAGGTGTACACTTGATATATTCTATCACGACACATATTTATTGACCTTGTGCAACAGAGCAAGAGGACAAAATGGAAGAGAAGTTAAGGACAGTCACAGAAGGTATTTGTTTGGCTGAATTAGAATAATATATTGAAAAAAATTGACAATGACATAGCACCTTCTTTCAAACCCTCAGATTTAGTAAACCTATATGCCTTCTATCTTCATCTGTTACAAGCTTGTGTCCCAGACAAGATAAACTCGATAAGGCTTAAATAACGTCTCGTTTCTCAAGTACCTTGTATGATGGCATAGAATGATGGAAGAGAAGTACACTTGGCTTTTGATGAGGACATCGGTTCTGCTTTGTGATTTGTCAAGGAAAACAGCTATGACTCTGAGAGCACGTTCTATCAAAATCTTCAAAAATCATCCGATCAGAAATTTTGAAGACGCTACTAGAATTTCGTGACACTTTTGGTGCTTACTGTCATCAAAGGCTATGCCGGATTCCTTGAATGCAGTAATAACATGATAGTGGAAAGGACAAATATAATACATCAGAGTGATCAACAAATCATTGGATCAAATGCAGCACTTGCGATTGCTGAATTCATGATGTTCAACGTTATAACACATTCCAAATCGGAATCTAGATCTACAGTGCGACATAATGCTGATAGCAAAATACCTCTAGACATCTATTCAGCACGTGTTATTCATGAAAAAAATTCGTAGATGAATTTTATTGTCAAATCCTATCAACTGGGACCCTCATATGACTGGGTCAAACAAGTAGCTTCTGATCAAGTGTCCACCGAAACTAAAAAAAAGACCGTTCATGACGGGAAATGTTGATACAATTGACCACAATCCCAGCTCAAGAATTGCAAAAGACATTTCATGGAACAGCAACTTCACTCACTCATGATCCCAGACAAGATAAGACAGGGGTTGATCATGGAGTGATTATCATTAATTCGCTCTCCCATGAAAGAAATGCCTGTCTCAACTACCAAAACTATACACAGAGATGAGATACTATCGTGAATGATCAGTTTCTAACCTTTGTGAAAGGCCCAGTGAAGCCAACATCACATTTAAGTGATTTTGTTTTATTTTAATCAGAACAAAAATGGCTTGTGAAAGACAAACTTGTGAAGGTAATGACTTTTCAGTGACAGTCCTTGACCAGAATAATAAAAAAGAAAATACTACAATCAAAGGACAGAGAAGCGCAGTAGGACTAACAGACAATCCATCGGCTCTGAGACGCTGGTTTGTGCCTGTCGTGAATGTACTAGAAACTAACTCTAAGTCTACAGACGTTCAACACTACAAAGAGACACTAGATGTCCAGTAGTCATTTTATAACAATGTCAGAGATGTAGTTCCTGTAAGAGAAGAAAAGAGCAATACGTTTAAAGAAGACAGCACACTGCTACTAGTGCTCGTCGCAAAGGATATTATGCCTCAATCTGCCATTGTATCAGTTCAATCAGCACATCAGCTTGGCTTGTCAAAAATAGAACTCTTCGTGAGAGAAAGAACAAAGAAGTGTTAAAAGGTAATCACAGACACAATTACAAAAATCTAGCTACCATTGTTTGGAAACTCATCACAACCTAACATTAAAACAGAAACCAGTTAACGTTACTGGAGTCTGAGCGCAAAACTTTTGCGCGATATGTAGCTTCTCAAGAAAGGAGGTAAGAACTTAGTAGAATTTTTCAAACATGAAGATTAATCTTTTTTACCCTCACTTTCTTTCATGGGAAAAATTTGCATTGGAAAGAAATCACAACTGTTCCAGTGTATGTAGACAGATACTCAGGTAAAAATGATTCTCCAGAAGTGGATATGTTTGTTTTGTTATCATGCACAAAGCTACACAAAGAACTATCTGTGCTCTGCCCACCACGGGCATTGAAACATGATTTTCAGTAGTATAAAAATGCAGACATACCAGTGTCTGATGGGATAAGCTTACACCTCGAAAATCCAGGGCATTTGAGAAGTATACCAAGACTATTATCGCCTTACTTAGTGAACTGAGCCCGTAATTCTAGGAGAGTTGACACTATGTGGGACAGATATGTCAAGAACAGTACACCAGAGAAGCACATGGAAAAGGTGTCAGCAGACAGAAGGTCCTTCCAGATAGAGCAGTTCCAGGAAATTGGTAGAGCTTTCTTCGTTTAGACGAAAATAAGATAAAATTGTTTATCTTAGTACAACAGAATGACATAAAAGAATATTGTTAGATCAACAATTACAAGGTCTTCACTATGCAGTCATGAGTGGGGGAAACTGTTCCACGTAGCTCATAGTACAACAGAATGACATAAAAGAATAAAGATTTTCTCAACCCAAACGAGCCGTTTTTGCATATAAATTTCTCAACAAGTGGGTTTCTCGACATCACTGATTAAAGACCAGAACTGTCGACATAGATGTTGTGGTTCTAGCCGACTCCTACATCCACAAACTACACACTGAGCTTTAGATAGTCTTTGATGCTGGGATACACTTCACACAATGTCAGCAAACATCACTGCTGATTCACTGGGGCTGGTGAAGTCCCAAGTATTGTTCCTTTTTCACACTTTCATGGGCTGTGATGTGAGATCAGCATTTTGTGGAAAGGGAAAGAAAATTTTCTATAACACATGGAAAGGTTACTCAATGGAAACATCTGCTGTTTTGTAACTTATTCACAGTAGCTCAATAAATTACAATAGAGAACACAGTGCTCATAGGGAGATACACTGTGCTTCTGTGTAGCCGAACATATCCTTTCATACAGGTGAACCAAGCCTATCAAACATTCTTTACTCATGGCGCGGTCCATAAAAAAAAATCCGCCGAGTCAGGCTGCACTTACAGAGCATGTTAAACGTGCTCACTGTCAAAGTGATCATGTTTGCAAACAAGTTTTGACATCACAATAAACACTATCAAGTCAGACTGAATTGGGATAGGAATCAACCAAAGAAGGTTGCTTGGCACCAAAATGAACCACATTGCCAGATGTGTACAAGGCATATTATGAATGCAAGAAAGCTTGTAGAGTGAACCACATTGCCAGATGTGTACAAGGCATATTATGAATGCAAGAAAGCTTGTAGAGTGAACCACACTGCCAGATGTGTACAAGGCATATTATGAATGCAAGAAAGCTTGTAGAGTGAACCACACTGCCAGATGTGTACAAGGCATATTATAAATGCAAGAAAGCTTGTAGAGTGCTTTGAAAATGTAACAAAGCCAACCTGAAGTGCACAGCACTGTTCTACTCAACTGGAAATTGTCGCCACGAGAGGTTCATATAAGATAATTGATTTCTAGAAATGGGCCAATATACATGTGGTCAGAGAATTATGTATATACAGATATAATGTATACACAGATATATACTGTTTTAGAAGTAGCATATAAGTTGAATTCATTTTGGTAAAGTATGTGTCAATGTTTACTTGCATTTCGTCTTTGAAGAACCAACTAGCATAACTTCTTGTAATAAATATTCATTTTTATGCAATAAAG
Source organism: Tachypleus tridentatus (assembly GCF_004210375.1). Lineage (NCBI taxonomy): Eukaryota > Metazoa > Arthropoda > Merostomata > Xiphosura > Limulidae > Tachypleus > Tachypleus tridentatus. The sequence continues at coordinate 143,995,536 of NC_134832.1, read as the reverse complement.
TGTACTCAAGCATATTCATGAATAGCTAAATACATCAATCTTTTATGAGTCTGATAATGTCATAATCTACCAGACAATAATATCATAAGTTTGTTTTTCAATAATACATAGGATGTGATGTTTTACTGTGACTTACAGTAAAGGCGAATCCCGATAAATGAAATTTCGATTAGGTAAGGTCCACTGTATAGAAATTAGGAACTCGATTGTAATTTCATCTCGCCTAAAACCTTATCAAATACCTTGAACATGTTGAATTACCTATTCTAAATATTCCAAACTGACAATAAAGCAATAAATACATTTTGTTAGGCATACTAACCTTTAAAAGATGAGATTAGGTGCATTAGGTGAAGCAGAAAAGCTCATTGTTAAACATGAAAGTATAGTCTCTGTGGTTCGTTAGTTTTCAAATTTCGCGCTAAGCTATACGAGGGCTATCTGCACTAACCCTCCTTAATTTAGCAATGCAAGACTAAAGGGAAGGCAGCTAGTCATCACCACTCACCGCCAACTCTTCTAGCAACGAATAGTGGGGTTGACCGTGACATAATAACGCCCCCACGACGGAAGAGGCGAGCATGTTTGGTGTGAGGGGGATTCGAACCCGTGGCCATCAGATTACGAGTCAAGCGCCCTAACCACCTGGCTATGCCAGCCCACTTAAACACAGACTGGGCATTTTTTGCCTAAGAACTTAAGTCTGATATAAAAAAAATATTTATTATTTTGAAGCGAAACCAGATAAATGAAATTCGTCTTTATCCTCACAAATCAGTTTGGTTGACTGACGCCTTTGTGACAAAAAACTAAACTTAGGAAATGGATAGATGTTAACTTGCAGACATTTTTGTAAAGTTTGTTGATCTATACAGAAGACTTGAAGTGTCTCTCACCTTTGTTGAAACCGAAAGTCAAACTATGATACTCAGATAGGAACCTTTTTTTTTTTTACAAAATTGTTACGTTTTGTAATTTATCTCGGACGAGTCTCCAATTTATTATGTTACGTATTACAATTTCAAATAGTCTGGAACCGAGTTAAATTATAATTTTAATTTAGAAATTAATTACGTGTAGAAATGTTTCAAATTTATGATGTTTCCCAACAAGGTTGATCCAAACAAGTTTATATACAAGTATATACCGTTTCTCCGCACATTGCGATGGTTACCTCTTATAATCGTTGGGCGATGTTCTCGTTATTTCAGTTGGGAACAATACTGACAATCATTAATACTTACATCACAATGTACATTGTTAATTTTTATAATTGTGAACTTTTACAGTTTTACTGAAAAGGCAGAAATTTCGCAGTACAGATTTAACACTATAAGTTACATGCTTTTCTAAATTTGTATTTGATTAAAACAAATATAGACATTAAAATAAATTTACAATACTGAATCATTTATAAAAGGCCCGGCACGGCCAGGTGGGTTGAGGCATTTGATTCGTAATCTGAGGGTCGTGGGTTCGAATCTCCATCGCACCAAACATGTTCGCCCTTTCAGCCATGGGGGCGCTATAAAGTGACGGTCAATCCCACTATTCGTTGGTAAAAAGAGTTGGCGGTGAGTGGTGATGAAGAGTTGCCTTCTCTCTAGTCTTACACTACTAAATTAGGAACGGCTCGTTTGGGTTGAGAAAATATTTTACATAGAAGAGCGAACAACGTTTCGACCTTCTTCGGTCATCGTCAGGTTCACAAAGAAAGAGGTAACTGACCGGAAGCTGATCACATGTTTGAAAGGGGTTGTGTAACTGTGTGTCGAAATGTAGAGGGCGGTATTAGATGTTTGAATATATAATTTTATTTATTTTATTATATTAATATAGGTATAAAGGCGTTCCTTTATATTGGTTTATTTTGGGTTTAAGTTGTTGTATAAGTAAGGCTTCTTTAATTTTGCGTTTGTTTGTGTTTGTTTCTTTATTTAGTATTTGAGTGTTTTCTATGGTTATGTTGTGTTTATTTGACTTGCAGTGTTCGAAAACGTGTGAAGGTGACTTTTTATGTTCTTTAAATCTGGTTTCCATTTTTCTACTTGTTTCTCCAAAAAAAAGTCGTGGCAGTTATCCCATTGTATTTTATAAATAATGTTGGTGTGGTGTTTGTCAGTGTAGTTTTTACATAGTATAGACCTCAGTTTTGTGCCTGGTTTTTTGAATAAATTTGGTATTAACTGGAATGTCATATTTTGTTACTAATTTTTGCCAAATGTTGGTTATTTGTTTGCTGATGTCAGGAATATATGGTATACAGCAGTATATGGTTTCGTGGTTTTTGATTCGTGAGCTGTATTTACTTTAGTTGGTGGTTGATTTTGCTTTTTGTCTAGGTGTGTGCGTATAATGTTTTCTACGGTCTGTGGAGGAAACTTATTGATGTTGATGAAGTATTGTTTTATTTTGTCTAATTCATCGTTAATTTTATCTGGTGAGCATAGTTTTATGGCTGTGTTTATTTGGTTTCTTAGTATGTTGAGTTTTGTTTTGTTTCATGTGCTGAGTCCTAAGGAATGTATAGTCCAGTATGGGTGATTTTTCGGTGGATTTCTGTTTTGAATTGTGTGTCAGTTCTTGTAATTTTGAGGTTAAGAAATGATGTTTGATTGCTTTCTTCCTGTTCACATGTGAAGTTAATGTTGGGATGTATAGAGTTAATGTGATTGAAAAAATTAAGTATGTGTTCTGTAGATTTGAATCCCGCAACCGTGTCATCTACATATCTGTACCAGTATAGTGGTGGATGTAATGCTGTGTTAATTGCTTGTGTTTCAACTTGTGTCATAAAAATATTGGCTAGAACTGGTGATACTGGGTTGCCCATGCTTAGGCCATTTGTTTGTATATAGTTTTGGTTGTTGAACATGAAGTTTGTCTTTATCGTGGTGAATTCTATGAGGGTTGCTAACTGGTTACTGGGAATTTCTATAGTTGGGTTAGGGTCTCGGATATAGAGTTCTAAGGCTATCTTGCAGGCTTCAGTGGTTGGAACTTCTGTAAAGAGGGATATAACATCGAAACTGGCCATTAAGGCTTTATGATTAAGTTGATTTAGATTAGACTTGAAATTAAAAGAGTCTTTGTTGAATGAGCTGGCTGATGTTACATATTTGGAGAATGCCCATGCTATGTATTTACCAAGATTGTAATTTAACGATTCATATGTGGACATTATTGGTCGTAATGGACAATCTGGTTTATGAGGTTTGGGGATGCCGTATATTTGCGGTGTGCGTGAGTCGGTTTTACGTAGGTAGGAATAAAGTGTTTGTGAAATTCTGTTGGCTTTTTTCATTTGTAGTAGTAATTTGTTCAGTTGCGTCTCGTGTGTCTTTGTTGGATTTGTGTGTATTGGTTTAAATTTGTTCGTGTCTGATAAGATGTTATTCATTTTTTGGATGTATTCATTCATGTTCATTATGACTATAGCGTTACCTTTATCTGCTTTTAGAATTTTTATATTTTTGTCTTGTTTTAGGTTTTTAATGGAATTAATGTCTCTTTTTGTAAGGTTGTTTTTCAGTTTTCTGTTTTGTGAAATTATGTTGATGGTTTTGTGAGAAAATTCTTTGAAAAAATCGTTTAAGATGTTGTTTTTAGGTGTTTCTGGAAAATATAAATTTGTAATTTTACCTGGAAAGTTTGGCTGTTGGATAAATTTCTCAACAAGTGGGTTTCTCGACATCACTGACTAAATTAGGAACGGCTTACGCAATAGCCCTCGAGTCGGTGTGCGCGAAATTCAAAAACAAACAAACAAACCTTTACAAAATAGACACAGTAAGAACGACATGTACAAGTATTTAGTTCAAAACAAATAGTGTCCACTACTGCACTTCGACAATTAATCAGATGTGGACTTAATAGTCAATTTATACTACTACAGGAGGACTATGTTTGTGAGAAATCACAAATAATTGAACTTAATATATTATGATAAAAATATAGGAACAGCTGGAATTTCATAATATCACGAGTAGTTTGAATTTTGTAAAAAAATAAATAAATAATATGTTTGTCGTAGTGAAGAACTAGAAAAGATGACATTTAAGCTGTATTCACCGCAGGTAGTCGAATCCCGAATTTTAAAGCTGTAAATCCGTTATCTTACTGCTTGCCCACTGAGGGTCAAATAGTTAACACGTACCATATTAGCATTGCAACTGATTTGAATTCTTAAACTTAATCACATAATTCATTCAGAAATATACCTTCTATACGTTTCTAAAATGTTTTTGGGTATTTAGTTAAAAGCTATTGTTAAGAATACGTAATTTTTTGTGTGACAAAATAAGCAAACGCAGCTATATCGTGATAACATTTGAAAATTCAAATAATGATTTAGATTGCTGTGCTTGCTTGCTTGCTTGTTTTGGAATTTCGCACAAAGCTACTCGAGGGCTATCTGTGCTAGCCGTCCCTAATTTAGCAGTGTAAGACTAGAGGGAAGGCAGCTAGTCATCACCACCCACCGCCAACTCTTGGGCTACTCTTTTACCAACGAATAGTGGGAGATTGTTGTGAGAGAAACATGTTTATTTTCAAAATTTGTCTACCTTGAATGACTAGTAGTTACAATCTGAACCAAAACGAACTTGTGTCTCAAGTGTAAAATCCAATTAGCAGTTTTCAACCTTTCTTCTGCTCAAATACTTTTATTCTAATATTCTGTAAAACGATAAAATGTTAGGCTTAGCATAGTTGAAAAATGTTAGTAATCTTGCAAGCTACGTTTCCGATATAAATGGTTAATAATGCATCGCAAAGCCACAAGTGTTTATAATTATTATCGTGAGAATAGGTTTACACGGCGCTATTTAGTCATATTAAAGAATACAGAAAGCTGTCTCTAAGAGTTGCTTCTTAACTGAATTTTACTTCTGATCATAAACTAGCAAAAAGAAATTCATAAAGGTTCACTTTCCGTTTCCTAGAGAATCCTAGTTTCCGGTGTATTGAAATTTCAAACGCATCGAAGGAAATGGTTGAGGAAATTAGCCAATTCACTGCCTCTCGTCATATCCAATTACCCGTTGATATTCCAGTATTCTATGTTTAATATTTAAAGAAAATATTTTAAAGTTAGTCTATGGAAAGCTGGCCTGTTTTACGTATACTTAAAACTGTAAAATAAAGCTGGCAACAACGCTCACACAACAACAACAGTGAACACTAATAAGTGAAAAGCAGGCCTGTTTTACGTATACTTAAAACTGTAAAATAAAGCTGGCAACAACGCTCACACGACAACAACAGTGAACACTAATCAGTGAAAAGCAGGCCTGTTTTACGTATACTTAAAACTGTAAAATAAAGATGACAACAACGCTCACACGACAACAACAGTGAACACTAATCAGTGAAAAGCAGGCCTGTTTTACGTATACTTAAAACTGTAAAATAAAGATGACAACATCGCTCACACAACAACAAAAGTGAACACTAATGAGTGATGACGAGAAAACCCACTATTTATGCATAAAAAATTTTCTCAATTACATTACCGGCCCCGGCGTGGCCAGGTGGTTAGAGCGCTCGACTTTCAATCTCAGGGTCACGGGTTCGGATCCCTATCACACCAAACATGCTCGCCTTTTCCGCCGTGGGGGCGTTATAATGTGACGGTTAATTTCCACTATTCGTTGGTAAAAGAGTAGTCCAAGAGTTGGCGGTGGGTGGTGTTTACTAGCTAGCTGCCTTCCCTCTAGTTTTACACTGCTAAATTACGGACGACTAGCGCAGATAGCCCTCGAGTACCTTTGTGCGAAATTCAAAATAAACAAAACCAAGTGCATTACCAACCGAACCGGTTTCGAAAGATTGAATTAATCAGTTTTATTTTCTCTATAGGCTCGTTTGGGTAACAATATCATATTTTATTTAGTTCAATGTTTCTTAAAAATTGCTCGTTTGTAGTGTAAGCATAAAGGTAAGGAACGAGGTATGTGTGTTCTGCCCACTGTGAGTAGTGAAACCTGGTGTCTAGAGTCGTAAATCAGCAGACATGCCGCTGTGCTACTAGAGGACGGGGGTTCTTCTTATCCTAGATAAGAATAGATAGCTGGTGATGAGGATCGTTAAAAAGGTGTAGAAACAAACTGGAAACAATTACACAAGTAGTAAATAGTCTGTTAATAAATTCTAGTATTTCTTTTTCCACTTGTTCGTAGTTCATAACAATTCAGAGTACTGCGGACATTAACTTTAAAATGAAGTAATTAATATTGAAATAACGTGTTTCAGCAATAAAATATTCAGAAGATGAAGAAATTAATTTTATGACTGTTTTTTTAAAAAATTAATGGCTGCTCGTTAGTTTGTTTCTTTATGAATTTCGCACAAAGCTACACGAAGACTATCTGCGCTAGCCGTCACTAATTTAGCAGTATAAGACTAGTTTTGTTTGTTTGTTTGTTTGAGAATTTCGCACAAAGCTACTCGAGGGCTATCTGTGCTAGCCGTCCCTAATTCAGCAGTGTAAGACTAGAGGGAAGGCAGCTAGTCATCACCACCCACCGCCAACTCTTGGGCTACTCTTTTACCAACGAATAGTGGGATTGACCGTCACATTATACACCCCCACGGCTGGGAGGGCGAGCATGTTTAGCGCGACGCGGGCGCGAACCCGCGACCCTCGGATTACGAGTCGCACGCCTTACGCGCTAGGCCATGCCAGGCCGTATAAGACTAGAGAGAGAAGGCAGCTAGTCATCACCACTCACCGTCAACTCTTAGGCTACTCTTTTATCATCGAATAGTTGGATTGACCAAACATTATAAATTCCCCATTAACCCACTACCTTCAGATTGCGAGATGAGTGTCCAACCCACTTCGCCATGCTAAGGCCTGATGAACACTCGAAATATTTTTCAAAATATTTCAGTGTAATATATAGACACAAAACATTCGGAATTTTTTAAGCATTTGATACGGTAGGACTATCGTAACAGTTACTAGAGATCATTATTGTTTTTGTTAACTGTATGTAACTATAATAAAACATATATTTAAGTTAAAGAAATTAAACTGTTTACGAGACAGTTACCAACTGTCATAGAACAAAATAAGTCTATTTCTCAATTGTTTCATAAACATAAGTGTAGTTCAAATGTATACAATCCATTCATTGTGAAACTTAGGTGTAAAGTGCAAATTTTATTTAGCGCAAGTAACAGAGAAAAATAATAAATGAAATATGTCTTAATATAAAAGAAATGTCTTGCAGCTGTCAGACACTAAAATATATTGATCTGTAGCCAAATCCATCAGCAAACACTATGAAAATGACTAACATAAACATATAATTATTTATATAAATACACATTAATCTGAATTTGTAGCGTTTATTCTCTAAAAGGTTTACATCTCTTAAAATAGTTGAATTGCACATTTTTCTACAAAATATTTTTAGAATAGAACTTCTAATAATTTTATGACTCTCTGGTGAGTCAACGATAAACATAAGGGTTTATAAAACTCAGGTTATTAGTTCGATCCCTGCAGTAGATATAGTACCAAACATAAACCAATCAACATGTAACTAAAACTATGTGTTAATCTTCATCATTCAATATAAATAAATCCCAAACATCTCAAACGAACCTTGTTAATTAGAGTTAATTGGTTAGCTGTGGCCTAATTTTTGGAGTTCCAGTAAGTTTTAAGCACGTGCTGAATAACGTCGTTTATAAAAATAGAAATAAAGTACCGTAACGCCTGAAGGTTTAACACTTCGGTTTTCTTCAATCTATCTTAATACATACAACTAATACCTCAGCATAAATAAACATAATGTTTTTAGTAATCAAATGAGTAAGCGTTGTTCAGTGGCTCAGCGGTATGTCTGTGGACTTCCAACGCTAAAAACGGCGTTTCGATTCCTGTGGTGGGCAGAGCATCAATAGCCCATCGTGAACCTTTGTGATTAATTTAAAACAACAAAGTGTTGTCTGTGAAGACATACAAAAAAGAACATTATTCTAAAACCTTTAGAAAAAATTTAGTTCACAATTACTTTTTGAAATAAAGTTGTATAGAATCTAAGTAGTGGCTAAGACCTTCAAAATATTTTCACAATCCTTCAAGCTTGCAGACAATTAGACTTTACAAAGAAAGCTTTAACTGTAAGTGAAGACGATCAAATGAATCACAAAACACAATCCTTCAAGCTTGCAGACATTTAGCCTTTACAAAGAAAGCTTTAACTGTAAGTAACGACGATCAAATGAATCACAAAACACAATCCTTCAAGCTTGCAGACAATTAGCCTTTACAAAGAAAGCTTTAACTGTAAGTAACGACGATCAAATGAATCACAAAACACAATCCTTCAAGCTTGCAGACATTTAGCCTTTACAAAGAAAGCTTTAACTGTAAGTAACGACGATCAAATGAATCACAAAACACAATCCTTCAAGCTTGCAGACATTTAGCCTTTACAAAGAAAGCTTTAACTGTAAGTAACGACGATCAAATGAATCACAAAACACAATCCTTCAAGCTTGCAGACATTTAGCCTTTACAAAGAAAGCTTTAACTGTAAGTAACGACGATCAAATGAATCACAAAACATTTCCACTACTTCATCTTTAAAATGTATTCTTTAGTTTTATATACGTATTCTTATATACGTATTTTATATATGTATTCTTTAGTTTTATATGTCTTTCCCCGCAGATATATACCAAAATTAAATTGAAAATTGCTAAGAATATTCTAATCATCTTAACTGAGTTAAATGCTCTGCGATGGAAGTCTCGATGGTTTCCAAAAGCCAATTTCCTTATAGAGTCTATACGTCGATTTATAAAATAGATCAATCTTCTACTTTAGTATACAAACATCCAATAGTCTAAGAAAAAAATAGTTCGTCTAATACTTTAGATCTTCACACTTTACTAACTTCGAATTCTAAATAAATTATCTAAATTAACAGATAAAACTTATGGACAAGTGGTAAATCGTATGATAGAATGGACTTCACATTAAAATATTCATTCTAAACAGTTTGAGCCCTCAGAGCTTTTAACTCAAGATTAAATAATTTGTTCGTCGACCTTGAAATTAGGTTGTATTCACAATTTCAATCACTTTCCTACTGAAGCCCTGGAACAACATTACCAAGGGTTCGGCAAACATGCTACGTAGACCTTGCAGCTAAGCTATCAGGACCATAATAGTCACGTACATCGACTTTGCAGCTACACTATAAAGAACATAACAATCACGCTTGCGATATTACAAATAGGACCATAGTAGTCTCACGACTGGTCCTTGCACCTACTAGAAAAGGACATAACACTCATGCTATGTAGACATTAAAACTATTATATTACAACTGTAGTACTCATGCTATATAGACATTAAAACTATTATATTACAACTGTAGTACTCATGCTATATAGACATTAAAACTATTATATTACAGCTGTAGTACTCATGCTATTTGGACTTTGCAGCTTTTCTACCAGAACCATAAGAGTCATGCTACCTGGACCTTGACTATACCAAATAGAATCATAACAGTCATACTACCTAGATATTGTAGCTAAACTACCAGAACCAGTATAATAATGCAACCAAACCAAAAGGACCGTAACATGTCATGTTATTTAGACCTTGTAGTTATTCTAGCAGAACCAGGATAGGCGTCGTACCCAGATTTGATAGCTAAAGTGTGCACACTCCGTGTAGTAAAATGGCTTCATCTAAAGGTTCATTAATCACGAACCAAGAATCGTCTTCTCACGTGGGTTTAACAGGTAGACTGTTAACAAGTTTTTTAATGCTGAAATCTGTTCACTGCAATCTTTGGGCTACTTTACTGTGGTCATCATCATAGTAAAGAGAGTATAACCGACACAACTGAGGTCGACTGAAAACATCAGTTTTTAAACATTGTTATCAAATAAACTATGTTACAACAGAACAGAACCAGAGTAGAGAATGAGTCGTGGAGAGACAACACAATTAAGACAAAACTCAATTATGTACTGGCAACAAAGTAAAGAGAAAAATGAAAATTCGTAGATAATTGATATTATAAATGGTAGAAGACCTCACTGACTCAAAGGTAAGGTTGGAGGCTTATAGCGGTAAAAACTGGGTTTCGATACTCTTGATGGGCACAACACAGATAGCCCATTGTGTAGCTTTGTGTTTAACTACAAGCAAACAAAATATCTATATTTACACCCAAGATTAAGAATACATATTAAAAAATAACGAAAATTAAATACCCAAACAGATACATACAAATATTTGAATACCTGGATGAACATACACCTTCACGCATAAATATACATGTATCAATGGAAACATGTAATACATGAATTACATGTAAATTACAATAACAGTTATTTGTTATGGAACTCTGACAACTACAGTTGTTTCTGTCTCAATATTACAGTTTCTCCACGTCCACAATTTAAACCGCACACCGCTAGATCACGTAGCATAAGTTGGAGTTATTGTGCTTTACGAAGTTTGTTTATGATCTGAAACCTACGTTCTAATAACCTTAACGTCCAAGTTTGGTTACTCCTTCATTCCAGATATAATGAATTCCAAGAACGTATGTGTGAAAGTAAAGAAAAATATGTAACATATGTTAAACACGCTGGATGTATCATCTACAGTGCCGCTGATACCTTTCGCATAATACCACATCATGCCAGTTGAGACACGACAGACTACAATTTTTTTTTCTAGTCGTTAATGTTTCATCCGGTTTGAACCTGTTTGGGTAGATTGATTGATTAACGTGTGACATTGGGTACCCGTTAGTTGCAAACTCTTGTTCCTTATTCCACAGTTACTTCTCTAAAAACTTTCTTATATGCTAGTTTTTATCCAGTTTACCAAGTTTTATTGTTAAAGAGTGACTAGAAGTGACGTGTGTACATCTTCTTATAAGTGTCTTTTTTTTTTTCCGTATACTTCTTTCCTAAGGTTTTGATCAGTACTGATAAGTAGCATAGCCATAAAGGTTTCTATATTCTAGTTTTTACAATATCAGCGACTGCTTCGAGTTATTTTCATTTTTGTTACACAAAGCTAGTGGCAGGTGGTTGGTAATGTGATATGGTATGCACGTGTCAGTTGTATAGAAAAACAAAATAAACGCAGGTGTGTTTTCAGTTATCAATTTTAGTAAGAGTAAACAACGATCATGTAGATTACAAACCTAGAACATGTGGTCAGAAAATGGTCAGAGTGGATAAAAGTCTCACCAAGTGCCGTTAGAAGAACGCCTAGTTTTTAAACTATAATAAGTTACTTGGCGTCCTGAACAGTAACTGCTTGTCGCTTCTCCAGATTCCGAAGAACGACTGCTACTAACAATGTGGGCTCTAAGTAAATATGGGACTTCTTATTTCCATCATTGCAACAACTAAACAAGAATTTAATATTCTAGCTGGTCCTCAGTAGTGTCAAGAACAAGTGGGCAATTGTCACATTCGTAGATGAACCACACAGAATACTGCTATTGAAGAGGGTACAGATCAGATCCACCCAGTTTTGTGAGGAAAGGACGTACGTGTGGCGATAGTGAAACGCTGGTTCGGGCAGGCACTACTAATGGTGACCATAATGATGTTTCTGTGGCAATACGAATAACATACAGTAAGGGTCTGCAGTCTTACAACCACTAGTGCTACAACACAGGAGTGTAGTTTAAGGGTCTGCAGCCTTACAAACACTAGTGCTACAACACAGGAGTGTAGTTTAGGGATCTGCAGTCTTACAACCACTTGTGCTACAACACAGGAGTGTAGTTTAAGGGTCTGCAGTCTTACAACCACTAGTGCTACAACACAGGAGTGTAGTTTAGGGTCTGCAGTCTTACAACCACTAGTGCTACAACACAGGAGTGTAGTTTAGGGGTCTGCAGTCTTACAACCACTTGTGCTACAACACAGGAGTGTAGTTTAAGGGTCTGCAGTCTTACAACCACTAGTGCTACAACATAGAAATGTAGTTTAATTTATGATAATTCTCTCCTCTACAGTGGTGAGTTTTAGCAGCTTCCTAAAACAAGAGAATTGGTCAGTATTAACATTAGATTTGAACACGTAACAAATACTCTAGGAAGATACTTGGCATCATGTGATTAACTTTCAAGGAATACCGAAAAAATGGAAACAGCTCTGTTGGAGGAACATGCAATACAAATCAAGTAACTGACAGAGTAAATCACTCATTTTGATGTATCATATCGTCTTGTGATTTTCATTAGTCTCCGTGATGACACGTTTAATAATTATTTATTGAGCTGTAGCATTTTGTAACGCATCTGAGCATGGACTCCAATGGTAGATACTTGCTTATCAAATTACGTGACTTAATACAGATTCCAATAGTAGATAATTGCTTATCAAACCATGTGACTGATAATCTGATAATTGGTTTGTATAAACACTAATAAACTTTATTCAATAGCAGTTATTCAATAATAGTTACTACATGCTTGGTTAAAATATAGAGGCATTGCACTAACGTCAAAATGCCAGATGGTCTGTAGTTTACTCCTTCGTACCGAATGTCCAGTCCAGTGCTTGAATTTGTCTTAGGCGAAAAATGAAACATGTCTTTTCAGATATCGACTTATCTGACACTGTGAATGATCTCATGTTTTGTACAAAGATGTTATCGAAAACTGAGTAACTATAGAGTTTCGGATACATATCTCTTATAAAGGCGATGTTTACGCCATTGGCGGCATATAAAGCTTTACCGAATATTGTATCGACACAGATTGCTATTGATTTCCAGAAGGTAATGTTTGACGGCCAATATGGTGTCACTGAATGAATCAGAAATTTTTATTACGTCACGTGCAAAACCTCCATATGAAACAGTATTATCCCTTCAAATGTTTTTTTAGCTTCGAGTGTGAGTGCGCTGAACTTTAACTAGATACTAATTCTGTAGCTAACATGACAGTCAGTTCATCAAAACATTTACTGTAGTTATCTATGTGTTATCAAAAGTACTTAGTTACAACTCTGTCCAATAGAATTAGATCTATAATAACACTTTTTATAATATAATATAGACAATCGAAGAAATACGACCCGATAACAAACAAAAAATAGAATGAAGAATTTATATTACCAAGAAATTCAAACTTAAGTAAACATATTACGACTTACCATTTTTATTTATAAAGTACTATGTTGTTTATTAACCGTGTCTACTTTTTACGTTATTAAAACATAAGCCCCATATAGGCTCAATAATCCAGAGCTCCCCAATAAACGCTCTATAAACCACATCGATACAAACACATTACCTGAATAATATTCTAAATCATTTTATACTTAGAGAATTACAAGTGGTGAAAGCTCTCATTTTTTAATAAGTCCACAGGATACCGTTAAAAACACGCTAGTCTGAAATGATGGGTAAAGCCTCCTCTTCTGAGTATCAGGGATATTTACAACTACAAACAAAACATGGGGTTGCTATGAACTAGTCTTAAGCAGCCGGACTACGATAGCTTCTAATGAAGTAAAATGCAAATATATATATATATATATATATAAATGCTATTACTAATAGAAACAAAATAAAGTATAAGGTCTCATTTATTAACCAAAATGCTGGCGTACAGTATTTAATGTTTTGTACGGAAGTCATTCTAATCTGGGCAAATTAGTTTTGTACATAACACTGATAAAGTCTCACCTTCTGTAACATGCGATCCACGATGCCCTCTAAAGAGGTCTCTTGAACATCCAACAAGAGCACAGCTTGGTTCAAAAAGTGGTCAACGTCCATAGATGCGCGCACCTCTGCCCCAAAGTCCTTCATTGGAAGTCTCTGTAAAGTACAATGGAGAAGCATATCGTCAGTAAGTTTATGATTGTTACTACAATGACTACTGGAATGAGATGAAAGACTTTCACAATTTTTGTTTCTACACTCAATATCACATATTTCTGAAGAAGTTTCTTGTTCGCCCTCCAGAACTGTCAGCGTCAGGTAGGTGACGGGCTCAACCTGAGGTTGTGAATTCGCTAATCGCTCCATACACCCGGAAGTAGCCAGGTGAGGCTCGTAAGAGATCAGAGTCATCGGGAACCGCTCTAACGTGCGTCTCCTGTCGCTCTGTCTTATCGGGAGAAAGGAACTCTCCTGCTCTACCTTCTTCGGAACATTCGTCTACCCTTACTCCTGCGCACTTCTCTGCGACTGGTTCGTTTTATAGTTGACTGGTCATCTTTCTGATCTCATACATTCCTAGCCCGCGCATCACCTTCTCACATGGAAGCAGGAGTGATGCAATCCCAACAGAAGCGCCACGGGGGCGCTGCAGAGCAAGAAGTGAAAATCAATATCATTATGACAGTATAGCTTCCAGCAAGAGATCTCACCTCTTTGTCTAAGGCTCTTCGGACCTCTCACGTTATAAGGCACGCAACGTATGTTTCTATTTCTTGTGAAACACCACGTTTCAGAATCTTATAAATACCACAGTAGACTAATTATATTCAGCACAAAGTTACGTTCTGTCAGATATCATGCTAATAAATACTCCATAAACATTCGCGTACACTTTTTATGTGCACGAGCTGAATTAATTTTGAACTTAACTTTTGACAACGGGCAAATAAATTAGGAAAAAACAGAAAGGTTGAGTTTAAGAGTGGATGTTACTCAAGATGTACTTTTAAGTCTTTTGTGGAGTGACTGAATTTTGTAAAGATCGATCGGAAAAGTAAATTTATATGTGATTACACGAGTATCCACATTAGTAAACAAGCCTTGCCTAATATCCTTTATAAGGATATTGGTTTGTTTTACATTTTGCGCAAAGTTACACGAGGGCTATCTGTGCTAGCCGTTCCTAATTTAGCAGTGTAAGACTAAAGGGAAGGCAGCTAGTCACAACCACCCACTGCCAACTCTTGAGTTACTCTTTTAACAACGAATAGTGGGATTGACCGCCACATTGTAACACCCTCACGGCTGAAAGGGCGAGCATGTTTGGTGTGACGGGAATTCAAACCCGCGGCTCTCAGATTAGGAGTCGAGTGCCTTAAACACCTGGCCATGCCGAGCTTATAAGGAAATTATTGCGTTTCTTGAAAATATAAAGTGAGGAACTGTTAATAATTTGTGACGTAATGAATCTCCACATGAAGCAAGGTGATCGATCCTTGAAATTCCTGTCCTTCTATTAGTTAATGTTTTGTGAAGAATTGATTAATATTTATATTTAAGTTAACGGTTCTTTCAAAAGATATTTCGGTGATGTTTGAGTTTCACAATTATGGCAGTTCACGTGTTAGCATAAAACATCAGGAAATTTAGTGTGCAGAGCAGCAGTGGTTCAGCTGTTAGCGTTTAAGGCCTGAGAATCCGAAGATTTATGGCTCGCGTTCCGTTGCCTATAAAACCTGCTACATACTTTATAACCATGTCTGCACTATAAAATTAAAGATCAAATTCCACTTTTCGGTCAGATGAGTGTGGCTAAAGAGATGGTGGTGGTTACTATTGACGAACCCTCTCCGATCCTGTCTATCAGTTAAAAATAGGGGGAGCCACGTGCAGACAATCCTTGTATATCCATGTGCTCAATTATTTATAAAACAAACCCTGTTCTTGATGACGAGCAACCCACTTGAATTAAAAATGTATTCAGAACGGCTGGTATGGGTATTAACACTTTTACTGATAAGAAGAGAACAACATTTCGACGGTCAGTCGCAATATTCGTTTAACCTGAAGATGACCTATAAATTAAAGATAATAACATTCTCATTAGCTTATTAAAAATTCTCTTATGAAAAGTATGTTCAGAAATACAGCTTACTGGTGAACTAAAACTCATTCTTAGCATATAACACCTTCTAGTTTCAAAAGCAACTGTTCACAGCAGTAACGTTTCGTCGTTACAAACCCTTATGTACTTGCTGCCCGAAGGAACGTTACGTCTACCACTAGGTAAGTCTCAGCCCCTGCATTTTCGTACAACTTTCGCTATAGCATGTCATGTACTATATGAATTAAATATGTTTAAAGCAGGATCTTGCAACATCAACTGTTCTTTGAATTGTTTATATAATGAAACCCCCGTCAGTTGATCTGGTGTATTCTAAAAACAACGACACTGTTGGTGGGTGTGTTTAATAGTCGGAATAGCCTTTTAATCCAATCATTTTGTCTTATTACATATTCTAGCTGTATATTGACATAGTTTATTAGATATTTGAATAAGTTCTGAAAAACATCTTAGTAAATGTATATAGGTACCCTTGGACTAAGGGCGAAAACTGTGAGTTATTTAGTAGTAAGCCTCATAACAACGACAATATTCAACGTCTGTTTAAGAACGCAGTGAATATGTTTGTCAGATGTTTAGAAATATTTTGAACAAAAATGAAAAACCTTCATCTGTTTTCCACGAAAAAGTAGAACAATAGTGGTCTGCCGTTTAGGTACATGAAGATTACAAACAGCGAAGAGATGTATTTCAACACAAATATAGGGTAGAAACACACAAACGTTCAAATTAAAGCCTGACCACTTTACGATTCCAAAAACCTCTAATCTCAAAACAGAACTATTCTTCTATTACTCCGTTTTCAAAGGTTATGGGTATTTTCAGAAGTCAACATGGTTATACAAGGAAATTAGATCAATAATCTTACCAGTTCTTTGAAACAGCTTTAATACAAGACCATTCACGATGTCCACCCACATTCCAAGCGGATACGTTGAAAGAGTGTGTAGGTTTTTACGATTTTTATCATGATATTCCGAGAATTTTATACACATTATTTGTAGTTTTAACATTTGTTAATGTGCAACAAATGCTTTTAAAAAGAGAAGCTAGAAATAAGATATTATTTTACAAACTTCCTTTCTAAGAAAATTAAATATGAGATTTTGCATACGGAATTTTTTATACGCTGTTTGCTATAACACTTCTCGTTCATATCAATAAATGATGTATTCGACACTATTTACTTATGTATAATGTGTAGTTCCTTGATCAAGAATAAACTCCTCTGTTTGAATATCTGATCTAAACATTAAGAAAACGGGCACAATTTATTGTCTTACAGATGAGAGACTATAATAAAGTACTTCGATCGTTACATGAACATTTTTTAAACTTCCATTTTTATTAAAAATGATCGGTACAAGATCTCCGTTCCATTACTGAGGAGATAGATACACAGCAATTCCAATACTTTGTTAAGTTATCATTAGCATCTCACAAAGTAATAACTTCGTACCAGGATTCGTCATCAATTTCAGTTAATGATCCATTTTTTTGCGCTAAAAATAAAGTTGAATTTTCTTTCTATCTCTTCTTTAAAGGAGAAGACGAATTTCAAAAGAAATGATAAATAAGCACGACAAGATATTCGCCGATGACCAACATCCATAATTACTGTCAACAACGATTAACACCTAAAATATTGTATGAAATATTTGGAAAGCAATAAATTAGGGTAGACCGGACGTGACGTTGTGATTAGCGTGCACGGATTATGAATCCGCAAAATAACGTTTTGTGTTGTTCCGCTGCTGTAGAAACTCGCTTCGCACTTCGGGCGCACTATAAAAACAACGGGCAAATCAAAATCCCACTACCTGGTTAGGAAAGAGTAGACCAAAGCTGAGAGAGGGTGCCGTTAACTAAACAATATTTCCTCAATTCTATTATCTCAAAATTAAGAACGATTTGCGCAAAAATACACCCTCCCCATTAAAAAAACAAACCAAATAAAAAAAGCAGCCTAATTAAAGCACACATTAACTATTGAAACAACATTTTATCAAACTATTAACAGAGCTATCTGTACTTTGCCCACAGCGATTATTAAAGCAAGATGTTTAGCATTATGAGCCAACCGTTATAGCGCTAAGGCAACAAACTACTGAAGAGTTTAATAGAGTAATGTTAATATTAATATGGCGTTACCTAGTTACAACTTGAAACTTAAAGGGTCGTTGGTCATGGTATGTTTCAATCAGCGCTCTTTTGTTTCATTTTTAGTATGTGCCCTGAGTGTTGGATGTAATATTGGTACTTCAACTTGAAAGACCAAACTAAGCCAGTCACTTTATAAATTAATCATCAATGTCATAGTATTATACTTTTAACTGAATCGCATCTTATGCGCATGAGCTAAAATAGCCAGCACAGAGATCCTCGCACAGTTCAAATACAGCAGTCTCTAATTTTAAATTACTGACTGAACTACTTTGATACGAGTAACTGAATCTAAATTGACTGTCACGCTTCTAACAGCTAAAACTGTAGAGCATTATCATCGACGTCACTGTGGGAACCTTGGAACTACGATAATTAGTACGGTACTTTAACCACTAGGTGGCGTTCGGTCCAGGTTATGAGTGTGCAATTATTTTTTGTGTAGTGAAGAGAATGTTACCGTGAGATATCTCATTTGTTATGGTGATATTTGGTCCTACTCCTGGTGGCACAGCAGTACGTATGCGGACTTCCAACGCACACATAACTCATTGTGTAGCTTTGTACTTATCTTCAAACAAACAAACGAATAAATTGTGATTTTTATTCTTAAATTCTTTTATAGATACAACAACAACCTTTCAAAAGTTTTTACAAAGCTAAAAAAAATCCTTAATGTAACCTGCACAACAAAGTCGTAGGAAGCGATGAAATATTAATAAGATGCGTGGGTGTGGTGGTGGTGGAGCTGGTGGTTGTTGGGTGATGGTATTAACAAATCCAAGTCCATATATAAATAAAATATACCAACTCGACTAATCCCATACGTTCGTACATCGATGTTGCACAAACAATTCAAATAACTGTTGAATTTGTAGAAGACCTGAAACAAAAAACCCGCTCAGATATCAACGTATGTGGATGGTATAAAACACCTTTTCCAACTAGGCGAATGGGTATTTTCATTTATTTGTTTTTTCTGGAAACGTTACATTCTTCATGTTTATGTCTCTGTTTTTCTATTGTTTTTTCTCTCACGAACACTTTTCAATGACCATCATTTCATTTACTTGAATGATTTGGTTTGAATTTTGCCCGGCATGGCCAAGCGCGTTAAGGCGTGCGACTAGTAATCCGAGGGTCGCGAGTTCGCATCCCCGTTGCGCCAAACATGCTCGCCCTTTCAGCCGTGGGGGCGTTATGTGACGGTCAATCCCACTATTCGTTGGTAAAAGAGTAACCCAAGAGTTGGCGGTGGGTGGTGATGACTAGCTGCCTTCCCTCTAGTCTTACACTGCTAAATTAGGGACGGCTAGCATGGATAGCCCTCGAGTAGCTTTGTGCGAAATTCAAAAACAAACAATGGTTTGAATTTCGCGCAAAACTACACGAGAGCTATCTGCGCTAACCGGCCGTAATTTAGCAATGTAATAATTGAGGGAAGGCAGCTAGTCATCACCACTCACCGTCAACTCTTGCGCTACTCTTTTACCAACGAATAGTGGGATTCATCGCAACATTATAACGCCCTCACGGCTGAAAGAGCGAGCAAGTTTGGTGTGAAGGGGAGTCGAACTCGCGACCCTCGGATTACGAGTCAAGTGCCTTAACCACCTGGACATGCCGGGCCTCATTGACTTGACACTTGGTACAGCTATACATTGGTGTGATACATCCAGACACCTTTTTTTGGTTTATTATTTAAACTATTTTAAAAGTTATTTTGTAGAAGAGGGTCGAACGATCCAGACATTGTACCTTACACTTCTGTGCTATCATATTTACAGCAATCAAGATGAAAATTGACACAAATATAAATTTTCATGCACCAAATACATTGGTCTTTGTCGGGGGATCAGAACTGACCAAAAGGATAATTTTGGTACTCTTTGTCAATTTCTCGACCATATATTGGTCAGTTTATGTGGATTTTGTACAAAGACAGTTTTCTACAACTCCCATGCCTATACGTACAAAACTGTATATGCCATTTTAACTAATTACAGGAGGTCACGATACCACAAAAAACATAATTTTAGGGGTTCTGGTACATTTCTTGTCCGTATTTTGACCAATTTACGTGGGTTTAAGTACAAAGGAATTCTTTGCAAGCGCCAAACAGATATATATATATAGAGAGAGACAATTATGGGATTTTTCAAGAGGAAAGCACAATTTGTGGTTTTCTGAACTACTTGTGTTTATGTCAACCAACTTCCACAGAATGTGGTTCAAATATACTTTCTTTCAAATCCCAAGCAACGATACAGAGTTTTTGATTTTTTGAATTTTTTTTCAGGAATTTTCTGGTGTCGAAATTATATATGTGTAAAAATGGTTGGTATGTAGAGAAGCAAACAACGTTTCAACCGTCTTCGGTCATCGTCAGGTTCACAAAGAAAGAAAGAGGTAACTGACCGATAGCTGACCACATGTTTGAAGAGGGTTGTGTAATTGAGTGTAGGAATGTCTACGTGGGCTAAACAGGAAGGTCCGAGACCTCAATAATTATACAATACCTCTATTAATGTGAATTACCGAAAAAAGGCATAAAATAGCAGTAAATGGTGCCACGGGGTCTTTGTGTAAATCTCTGAACAGAATAGCAGGATTAACTGTCACTTTTATGACTCCCCTACATCTCCAAGTGCTCAATTTACTTAGAACCACGTCTCAAATTCCGGACTTTCGACCTCCAGGCAGACACATTAGCCATTAAGCCACACTCGACAGTTAATATTTTTAACATTTGAACAATTTCAATTATAAAATATATTATTACTATCGATTGGCTAACGTTTCATTCTTTTCAAAATTAAATAAGTTACAGTTATAATACGATTTCAAACTATATTTTGACTCGTTCGTCATATTCAAAAACTAAGAAATACTTAATGAATTTCAACGTCACTTCATAAACCACAAATAATCAGTGATAAAAACCTTCATTTACTGAAAATAAACAATGATATGTTTCGAGGGTTAATGTTACAATTTTTATACTTTCTAAATATTATTTAAACATACTTAAAAACCAAGACGAGATGTTACAAAGTAACTAACAAAAAAAAACACAAAAAACTAGCTCTTTACCAAGTAGTGAAATGATTTATAAATGCGTTTTTTCCTATTACAATTTAATGGGATAGTAACATCTCTTGTTTTAGAAAAGTTAACCTAATCATATCCACAAAGCACTTGAGATCAAACTGTGTGAGTTTTAACTTTGACATAAAATTACACAGTAACTGAACAATAACAATCAATCTGATTACATTAGATTTCCCCAAGCTCGCGGAAAAATAACCCGTTGACCCATATTTCTAGCTGAGTGGCTCCGCCAGCTCTATATATACACACATACATTAGAATTGTCCAAAAACTTATAAATTGTTACTGTCCGTCATGCTGTCACATTAAACAAACACAGCTAGATTAAATATTGACCGTAATATGTAACGCATATGTTCTGTGTATGTGGGTACATACACATATCTATAAAATAAGAGAGAAATGGAGATTCTTTAAATTATGACTGGGATAAAAACTTACTATCCTTTGCTGAAATACTATCGAGCTGCCATCTAGTGGCACAATTGTATGTGTGCGGACTTATACTACTAGAAATAGGGTTTCGATACCCGTGATGGGCATAACACAGATAGCCTTTTGTGTATAATAATGAAACAAACGATTATACTATTAATCTATTTTAAAAGCTACTTCATGTAATCTAGCATCACACCATCTTTAAATATGAGCCATTTAATTTTCTTACTAGAACATTACAAAAACATGTAGCTTCTTTAACAATAAATTAAACTTTTCCTGCAATTAGATAGAACCTTAATATAAACAACTTAGGTTCTTCAAAGTTCTTGCATTGACATAGTTAGAATGTTTCAGGTTATACTGTAAAACAAAGCGTGCGGCAGCTGGTATAACCTAATCAAGTATTTATTAGAAATGAAGTTTTAAACTAAAGTAACCAACTGGCATTCTCACGAAATAACTGGTAGCAATTATATAGTGACCTAAGGGCATACTCTGGGGATAAACAGTAGTATTGTGTAGCAACGAAATGACATTCTCTCGGAATAAATGGTAGCAATTGTGTAGCAACAAACTAACATTCCCTCGGGATAAATGGTAGCAAAAGATTGACATTCTCTCGGTATAAGTAGCGGCAATAGTGTAGCAACAAACTAACATTCTCTCGGGGTAAATGGTAGCAAAAGATTGACATTCTCTCGGTATAAGTAGCAACAATTGTGTAGCAACAAACTGATATTCTCTCGTAATAAGTAGCAGAAATTGTGTAGCAACAAACTGACATTCTCTCGTAATAAGTAGCAGAAATTGTGTAGCAACAAACTGACATTCTCTCGTAATAAGTAGCAGAAATTGTGTAGCAACAAACCAACATTCCTTCGGGATAAATGGTAGCAACAGATTGACATTCTCTCGGTATAAGTAGCAGCAACAGTGTAGCAAAAAACTGACATTCTCTCAGGATAAATGGGAGCAACTGTGTAACAAGAGACTGACATTCTCTCGGTATAAGTAGCAACAAACTGACATTCTCTCGGTATAAATGGTAGCAATTTAGAAAAAAAAGAGAATTAGCAAAATAATATTTTTATAGCTCTTGATGAAACTGGTTATAAAAAAATATGATCGATAATACAATATTCATGTTTTGTCTTTAAAACATTGTAAAGTTCTTAGAGAACAGGTTAGAAACACAGCCGTTTAGAGTTAACTACAAAATATCTGTAATTTGCTTCATATTTATAGGTGTAGAAAGTAAGTAGAAATATGCTTGTGTAAACCAGTTTTTAATCCTTAAATTACACTATTTAAAATTTTCGTATTGCATGTTGGTAGAATTTTTTATTTTATTTAAATGTTGACGGTGACTCTGAACTTACGAGATTAAAACCTGTTGTACTGTAATTAGCTACGATTCTTTAGCCTTTAAGTATGTTTTTAGTTTTTAAGTAGTTGAGTTTATTTTAGTTTAAAACGACAAATTAAAGGATGATAGGCAATATCTATGTTTAAATTTGAACTCAATCATTGAAGGTTCACATCATCTGCAAATTATAAAGTTTTTCGAGTTGACACGTCCGCGACGTCGATGCTACGAAGTATAAATAACGTATTTCCGCGCACGAAGCTTACATCGTATGTGTAACTAATTGTCATCAAGAATCAAGAAAAACTTCTATTGTTATCAATAAAAACTACTTGTCCCAGGTGAAGCTTCCATTGTTATCAATAAAAATTACTTGTCCCAGGTGAAGCTTCCATTGTTATCAATAAAAATTACTTGTCCCAGGTAAAACTTCCATTGTTATCAATAAAAATTACTTGTCCCAGGTAAAACTTCCATTGTTATCAATAAAAATTACTTGTCCCAGGTGAAGCTTCCATTGTTATCAATAAAAATTACTTGTCCCAGGTAAAACTTCCATTGTTATCAATAAAAATTACTTGTCCCAGGTAAAACTTCCATTGTTATCAATAAAAATTACTTGTCCCAGGTAAAACTTCCATTGTTATCAATAAAAATTACTTGTCCCAGGTAAAACTTCCATTGTTATCAATAAAAATTACTTGTCCCAGGTGAAGCTTCCATTGTTATCAATAAAAATTACTTGTCCCAGGTAAAACTTCCATTGTTATCAATAAAAATTACTTGTCCCAGGTAAAACTTCCATTGTTATCAATAAAAATTACTTGTCCCAGGTAAAACTTCCATTGTTATCAATAAAAATTACTTGTCCCAGGTGAAGCTTCCATTCTTACCAATAAGAATTAATTGTTCAGGTAAAGCTTCCATTATTACCAACAAGAATTAATTGTTCAGGTAAAGCTTCCATTATTACCAACAAGAATTAATTGTTCAGGTAAAGCTTTCATTGTCGCCAAGAATAAACTGTCTTACATAAATTCTGCATTTTTTTTTTAATTTCACGCAAAACTATTTGGGGTTATTCTAATCTTTTTTCGTGTTGGTTTGGAACTAAGCAGAAAGCTACACTATGGGCTATTTGTGCTCCGTCAACCACAGATATGGAAACCTGGTTTCCAGCGGACTCATCCCTCTAGTCCGCCATCACGTTTTAACATGGAACGACTAGCCTGGCAGCCCAATAAGCTCAGATATATTTTCAATATTTTGTTTGTGATGTACGCCTTTCTTTTCAAAATTTTATAAAGCTACTAGTAACATAACCTACAAATGTATGTTTTGGACCTATGTTTAGTCGTATTTACAGCAATCTGGATGAAAATTAGCAGAAATAGAAATTTTTATGCGTCCAACACAATATTTTATAAAAAAGAAGTAGGATTTGTTATTTTGAGTCTCATTATGGCTCTCCAGAAACATATTGTTTACTTTTACTCAGACAAATGTTGACCATTTTACATGAGATTTGGTATAAAGGTACTTTTCTGCAGGTCCCACACATTGACAAACAAAGATGGTGAACCTAACCACTTCAATTAACTATAAGGGGACAAAGTTCTACAAAAGTCGTAATTATAAGATTTATTGATGATTACTACGCCGTATTTAAGCCAATTTATACGGTATTTGATACAAATATACTTTTTCACAGGCCTTGTATATATACATACAAACAATTGACATATGCCTATTTTTAGTCATTTCAGGAATACTAATAATGTTAAACAAACCCATAATGCCAGGGGTTTTGGTGAATTACTTAGCCCTACTTCGACCAATGTAAATGGAATTTAGTACAAAAAAATCTCTTTGTAAGCTTCGAACAGAAATACAAAATGTTTTGGAATTTTCGTTCTTTGCTGGATTTTTTTAGCGAGGGAAGCATAGTTTGGGATTTACAGGTATGTAAAACATCTTTAATGGGATTTTGAAAAAAAAATCATTTTTGCATGTCCTAAGCAGTGATTATTTTAGTTTTATGCGAATTTTTTTGGTGTCGAAATTGGCCATGTTGGGATTTTGTGGTGGAGACATATTGCATTCGCCCTCGAATGTTGCTTCTTTAATTGAAATTAAGAATCAGTGAAGGCTAAACGTAAATCTCTTGTCTTCAATCTTAAATTAAAGAGAATGTGAAAAAAAAAAAAGCAATTTACGTAAGTTTCATAACGTATTTACTTTCCTAATGCTTCATCAACTTTTGGCGCGTAAATCGTAACTTGTGAAGTTTACATTATTACCAAAAATGAAATGTTCCAAATAACACCTGTACTGTTACTAAGAATAAAGTGTCCCAAATAATTTACACTGTTACTAAGAATAAAGTGTCCCAGATAACTTACATTGTTACTAAGAATTAAGCTTCCCAGATAACGCTTATACCGTCACAAAGAATAAAGTGTCCCTGTTAATGCTTACATTGTCATCAACTGAAATAATAGTTTAATACCCGTTATTAAGAATGAAGTGTCCCAGATAACGCTTACATTGTTATAATAGTGAAATGTCCCAGTTAATAGTTACACTGTTACTAATAGTGAAGTGTCCCAGATAACGCTTACATTGTTGCTAATAGTGAAATGTCCCAGTTAATAGTTACACTGTTACTAATAGTGAAGTGTCCCAGATAACGCTTACATTGTTGCTAATAGTGAAGTGTCCCACTTAATAGTTACACTGTTACTAAGACTAAGATATCCATATAACAGTTACACTGTTACTAAGACTAAAATGTCCATATAACTCTTGCACTGTTACTAAGACTATGGCGTCCATATAACACTTATGCTGTTACTAAAACTATGATTCCATATAACGCTACACTGTTACTAAGATTATGCTGCCCGTATAACGCTTGCACTGTTACTAAGAATGAGGTGTTCCAGATGATATTTATATTTTTATTAAGGTGAAGTTACCTCAAGCTAAAGTTTAAATTGTATCAAATACATTCTGTTTGGTGAGTAAACTGTCTCACATAAGTTATAAACTGTTAACGTGAATGAGCTATCTCACATAAGTTCTACATTGTTAACGTGAATGAGCTATCTCACATAAATTCTACATTGTTAACGTGAATGAGCTATCTCAGATAAATTCTACATTGTTAACGTGAATGAGCTATCTCACATAAATTCTACATTGTTAACGTGAATGAACTGTCTCACATAAATTTCATATTGTTAATTTGTGTGAAATGTTTCAATAAATTCCACATTGTTGATGTCAGTGAAATGATTCACATAAATTTCACATTGTTAATGTGAAAGAACTGTTTCACATAAATTTTATATGGATAATGTAAGTGAATAATCGTACACGAGGTCACATTATACCCAAATATAAACGTAGCCGAAGAACAGTGTAAGAATGAATAGTACTCGTGTTTCTCGTAGTTGGGCAGAGCGTGGCTAGTATATAGCATGTGTAACTGTTGGATGTGTATTGCGCAAGCCCCGCCTGCTCTCGAGAGCAAGAATCAACAATATGTAGTTTACGAAAACACTAGCGTGTCTTCGAAAATTGTTGAACATTCGGGAATCTCGCGTAACTAGTGTATAAAACTGACGTGCTGAAAGACAGTTATATATTGCTTTGTCAGCTACAGCCAGTATACTATAAGCCTCAGAACCTACAATTGCAATTAACGCTTCTTAATCGAAAAGCTACAGAACTGGACCAGGAACATTTATATATTTCGAACATTACGAACCATTCAACTTCAGAGAATTAACTTTGGTCGTTAGTATTTCTGTGAGGGCATTAAATATCTTTATTGGTAAAAAGTAAGCTTGTAAACCGTGTTAGCCTAAACGAGAATAGAGCTAGCTAGAATTTCCGTCAAATGAAGCATATCTGTGTATCATCAGAAAAGTAATTGGTACCTCGTGGACTTGGACAGTCGATAAAATATTAAGTTCCAGACCAGATAGAATACTGTTACTAAGAATGAAGTGTCACAGTTAACGCTTATACTGTTACTAAGAACGAAGTGTCCCAGATAACGTTTACACCGTGTTTATCTTAACAGATAGAAGATTGAATATTGTTTGTGAGTGTGTAAGTTTTGCGTATAGAAATAATTATTTGTATTAACTATTTGTAGTAACCGTTATAACAAACCGTATTATATTTTTGTATATTAAAATATATTTTTGTTAAGAAGGAAAATTGTATGTACCAACCTTGTTGACAAATATAAATTTAATAGATAACGATATTTAATTAACTTCTAAGTTCAAATTTACGGTTATATGTGTCCCCCGCTGAGACAGCGGTAAGTCTTCGGATTTACAACGCTAAAATCAGTGGTTCGATTCCCTTCAGTGAATACAGCAGATAGCCCGATGTGGCTATGCTATAAGAAAACACACATGGTTATTTGAAATCGTAATATATAACCTAAGTTATTTCACTCAGTGGTACAACGGTATGTCTGCGGACTCAAAACGCTAAAAACCGGGTTTCGATACCCGTGGTGGGCAGAGCACAGATAGTCCATTGTGTAGATTTGTGCTTCATTCTAAATAAACAAACATATGTAATGTAAGAAATCGGAGACTCGTCCGAGATGAATTATAACACGTAACACATGCTGTATTTCGCACTTTACTGCCACAAAATCACTCTGCACAATGAGGGTCTGTGGGTGCGTTATAAAAGTGATAGTCAAATCCCAATATTCGAGTAGAGTAGGAGGTGAGAGCTGTTGACTAGCTGTCGTCCCTCTAAAATATCAATTCAAAATAAGAAACGGCTAACGCAAATAGTCTTAGCATAGCTTTGCAAGAATATCCGAAACAAACCTTGCAGGAAGAAACATATAACAAACCAAGTAATGTCAAAAGGAAAAACAAATAGAAAAAAATCCAAAGACATTACTAAGTAACATTTTTAGAACAACATAAAATGAATTATATCTAAAAAAGATTTCAGTAAATAAAATTGTAGTCACTAGCGATATGTTTCATAAACATAGAGTTGTCAACGTCTAATAACGATAACAAAGGAAACATATCCTCAGGTGAATAAAGTAGTCTTACTTCCACATGGCCAAACTACATTTTCATTATAACGTTCTTGAAATTGTTAAACTGAAAGACACACATGGAATGTGGTTAGGGTGCTCGGAGGGTCCCGGGCTCGAGTCTCCGTCACACCAAACATGCTCACCCTTTCAGCTGACAGCGTAGCCTTTTGTATTGTTGAAGATTTAAGAAGGATGACGTTTCGAGTTAGCGTTATTCATGAAATCCTAAAGTTTATAACGTTGCAAGCTATACTATATGACAAAGAGACCTAGTTCTAAACGCCAGCCTTTGTTAAAAGGCTCGGAATGGCCAGATGATTAGGGCGTTGGTCTAGTAGTCTGTCAGTCACGGGTTCGAATCCCCGTTGCACCAAACATGCTCGCTCTTTCAGCCGTGGGGGCATTATAATGTGCGGTCAATCCCATTATTCGTTGGTAAAAGAGTAGCCCAAGAGTTGGCGGTAAATGGTAATGACTAGCTGCCTTCCGTCTAGTCTTAGAAATGGCTACAGCAGATAGCCCTCGTGTGACTTAGCGTGAAATTCAAAACAAACAAACACATTGCGCTTTGAGGTATTTTCCACAAGTGATCATTTCAAGTAAAATACAAAGGTAGTAATAAGTCACAGTTTTCTCATTAAATTTAAGTAAGTACAAATCACAACTAAATTTCACTTCTTGAAAAATGAACATTTTAAGAGCAGTACTTAAATAGAGCGACCATAGGTAATGGAAACAAAAGCTGTTTGTTTGTTTCTTTGTTTTTGAATTTTTTACAAAGCTACTCGAGGGCTATCTGTGCTAACCGTCCCTAATTTAGCAGTGTAAGGCTAGAGGGAAGGCAGCTAGTCATCACCACCCACCGCCAACTCTTGGGCTACTCTTTTACCAACGAATAGTGGGATTGGTCGTCACATTATAACGCCCCCACGGCTGAAAGGGCGAGCATGTTTGGCGCGAGGGGGATGCGAACCCGCGACCCTCAGATTACGAGTCGCATGCTTTAACACGCTTGGCCATGCCGGGCCTAAAATAAAAGTTAGAATCCAAAACTGTGTCTCTCCCCACACCCTCATCCATTATTGCGTCCCAAAACATTCGTGTGTTTTTTTCTGTCTCCTATGCGAGTGTATAAATATAGAAGAATATAACACCGTTTCTTTAATTAAATATCTCGATGGTTTTACAATATCGTATTATATATATATAAGAACTATCTTTGTTATTTTATTGTAATTCAATTTCATACTCCTTGGTGAAAATTACAATATTAAATTTTTACTAATAAACAATAAATAAAAAATTAAGAACGATTATTATCAGAAACTCTATATCCAAAAACAATTTCCACTTTTGAACACTCCGTGTTGGCCCGGCAATACCCAAATGGTTAGGTTGCTTGATTCTTTTAGCCGTTTGGTCGTTTTAATCATACTGTCAATCTCACTATTCTTTGGTAAAATAGTAGCCCAGGAGTTGGGGGTGGGTGATGATGATTAGCTGCATTTCCTCTAGTCTTTCACTGCTAAAATAGAAATGGCTAACGCAGATAGCCCTTGTGTATTTTTGCTCGAAGTACAAAAACACACCAAACGAAAACAAACATTTAAAACACAAAAGTAATTCTGTCCTCATACAACAACTATCTAGCAGCTTGTTCATTGTTTTATTTTATTCGAAATTATTGAAATAGGGACGGGGACTGTTATAGAGCTCAAAACACAAACATAGAGACATAGTTAAACAAATATAAAAAAATGAATGTAGAAATTCGCTGAAGAGATGAATCACCGTTTCAAAATAACAACCCTTTAACTTATTATATTTTCCCAGTAATTTTTAATTTGTAGTTATTTCATCTACAGCTAGCTTTATTAAGTAAATGTCATGTTTCTAAAAAGATATATCGCCCCCGCTAGTACAGCGGTAAGCCTGCGGATTTATAACGCTAATATCAGGAGTTCGATTCACTTTGGTGGGCTCAGCAGATAGCCCGATGTGACTTTGCTATAAGAAAAGACAAACACACACTAAGATATAACACTCTCCTTTGTTTCACTGATGCGTGTAAAGGAGAGAACAAAATTAAAACTGCTGCTGCCAATAAGGAGCTTGACATTTGGTCATTCTAATGGCCAAGAGTCAGTTCTGAATGTCAACCAGTCACCTATTTCTATAATACCAATTTCATCTTGAAAATACCCCCAAGTGGCTAGGCGATAAGTCTGAGGGCTCATACCGCTAAAATCTAGATTTCGATATTCATGCTTGACACAGCATAACAGCAAATAAACAAAAAAAATACATTTTAAATGACCAATTGTCAGCCTGCAGTATTTAACTATTCAATGGCCAAATATCAATTTATTATTGACAGTCCTTATGGCCAATTGTTAGTCACTTACTTTTTGGCCGTTCCAAAGACCAAAAGCTAGTGGCCAGCTGCTAACCAATTTTTGTTCCTTATAAATATTGTGTTTAGTTTTTGCTGTTTTTAGGACGTAATTATGTTTCATAAAAGAGGTTAAATAACATAACTGACTGTGTTTTACGCTGAGGCTTCACTAGTTTGTGCAATAAAATAATAGATCTTGGTAATTTCACCTAAAGCAAAAAAGGTTCCGGAACAGAAGTACATTATTCATCATAAACATTTCCTCTTGAAGTTATCGAGTTTAATACTTTATGAATTATTTAGAAAATGGAACTGAAGATACAGAGTGTGTGCACGATGAACTTGCTTTCATCTGCACTACTAACAAATGCAAAATAAATGTTTTCTTTCGTATAAATTTTTTTAAGTTTTGCTTAGTTATAAGTTTTGAATAAGTTAACCTTTAACTCTACATGCTTTGACTGCTTCTATTTCCACGTTTTGTTATTTATGCATTGAATAAATGAAGCTACATGCGGATGTATAAAAACAAAATGCTGCGAATAATCGAGCATGCTGGTTATGGAATGGCCCGGCATGACCATGTGGATAAGGCACTCGACTCCTAATCCGATGGTCGCGGATTCGAATACATGTCACACCAAACATGCTCGCCTCAGCCGTAGGGGCATTCTAATGTGACGATAAATACCACTATTCGTTGGTAAACGAGTAGCCCAAGAATTGGCGGTGGGTGGTGATAACTAGCTACCTTCCCTCTAGTCTTACACTGCTAAATTAGGGACCAATAATTAGTGGGATCGACCGTCATATTATAATGCCCCCTTGGCTGAAAGGGCAAGCATGTTTGGTGTAACGAAGACTCGAACCCACGACCGTCAGATTGCGAATCGAGTGTCCCTAATCACCTGGCCGTGTTAGCTCTTATGTTGTTATATCATCTGGCACACGGAGCTCCATGACTGTCCGATTTCACATCTTCTCGTTAATAGATTTGATGTAAAAAAAATTAATTTCATTTGTTATTGGCTTCTTTCAACCCTTCCACCGATGGCCTAGCAGTAAGCTTCCGGAATCATTAGGCTATATATCAGTATTCGATCCCAACGTTGAACTGAGCGCAGATATTCCTTTGCGTAACTTTGCGATAGAGAAACGCGAGCGCGCGCACACACACACACATGAAAATGTCAAGTTCATAAATATATTATATGAAGGGTTCTATCTTCAGTTCAACAGGTACGATTTTAAATAATATCCCAAGATAAAACACTCACTTTATTGTACTGGACTCGAGTTACTGAAAAACTTTCTAAAAGCAAATGATTAAAAAATTGGTGGTTTTAGTGACTGGTGAAGCCAATCTTAAGAAAAAAGAAAAGAACTCCTGTGTGATGCGCTGTTAAAACACAATCGATATTTCGTCTTAGAAATCACTGAGCGCATTAACACCCTATAAATTTTGTAATGAAACAGCATGCGTTTTTTTCTCGATTTTTTAGTAACATTTATTTCTATTAAAAAGGTTTGGATAATGATTTCTGATTTAGGACGCCATTTAATACACAATGATAAGAGAAAGAAAGTCATATTTTAACGTAAATGCTGCTATAATAATACCAGTGCAAAGCTTTAGAATAATAGCAACAATACAGTGCTTTATTCGGTTTATAAAGTATCTATTTCTAAAATAGATTTTTAACACAGCATCACTTTACGTTTCCATAGTTACATTATTAGCTTAACAGTTGCGTACATATTTACCGACAAACAAATGGAGTTCGAACTCACATAGGTCTAACTTGTATTTGCCAATATTTTAAATAATCTATATGAATATAATAGTACCGTCTGTTTTATGCCCGTGTAACTTCTTCACGAGATGTGAATACACTTTCACCAAAACTTGTGTGAAGGCTCATTAGGACTTTGCAGGAGTAGCATACGAATTTTCAGTTTTGCATTTTGCGGTTTTTATAGACATTTTTGCATTTTGTACCATTACTTTACGTCCTGTAGATGGACCTTCACCAAATTTAGTATATGAAGGTTTGTTGGGTCCATGCAAATATTTCGGTTTCACATTTGTGTTTGTCGGTTTTTATGGGCGCCCCCTTTCCAAATATGATGCACACCCTTTCAAGTTATGCTGATTATGCACTCTTTTTTCTTATAAGAAAAAAAATTGTATATGAAAACGCAGCATGCAGATTTTAATAACCTGAATTGCGTTTATACGGATATTTTAAGGCAAAAAATTCAAGCAACCTAGTAATCCATATCGAATGAATTACATATGCGATATGATATTATAATAAAGAACGTAAAGGAGAGCATTTGTATCGCTTTGCTCTTCGAGCGCCCGCTATTGTGCAGCTATTGCAAGGATTTTGACCGCAACATCGGGATGGTGTTGTATGGCACCAGTGATCATTATACAAAAATTAAATAGTGGTCCAGAAGATAAGAAAGCTTTTGTTTGTTTGTTTGGGAATTTCGCACAAAGCTATACGAGAACTATCTGCGCTAGCCGTCCCTAATTTAGCAGTGTAAGACTAGAGGGAAGGCAACTAGTCATCACCACCCACTGCCACCTTTTGGGTTACTCTTTTACCAACGAATAATGGGATTGACCGTCACGTGGTAACGCCACCTCGGCTGAAATTGCGAGCATGTTTGGTGTGACGAGGATTCGAACCCGTGATCCTCAGATTACGAGTCGAAAGCCTTAACCACCTGGCCATGTCGGGCTGCCAATATTATAAGACATGACAAATAGGCTTTCCCTAAGCAGCTCGGCAGAAAAGCCTTCCTTTCATTGATGTTTATGGCTTTAGGTGTTTTGAGAATATTTAGTAATTGGAGAACAATGTACCAGGTGAACAAGCCTACATAAACTGCTTACACGATATACGCAAGTAATGCCTTTTCTAGCTTATTCGGGCTAATACGCAATGTATATGTTTTTGCAGATAGCGACAATGGCGACTCCAATATAAAGTGCTTCTTCTTCTTCAGATATGTTTTAGATTCGCCACTGATTAAATTACATAAAATTATTATGTTTCTTGACTAGTCAATTGTTTTCGTACACAGTTCTAAAATTGCAAAACTACGCGTGCACCGGGCTAATATAAGTAACATTTCAATCTGATATTGATCGTTAGGACTAATCGTCAATGGCGCACAAGAATATATAAGTGAATTATTAGTATACGACCTGCTTGTTGAAAAGTCGTAATGGTCTGGTAAATAATAATTTGAATTAGAGTATTGTTCGCCTGAAGTTATAATCCCAAACATATATTAACGTACTTCGCAAGCTAAGGCACTTTATGCTCTAACATTATTGAATTTTCAAATTGTTTAATCATACAGTTGATGTAGAATGTAAAATTGAAACGGCCTTCATCAACAATAAATCTTACTTTGTTCAAAACGCTGTGACCCGTATCTTGAGAATTACGTATATTTAAATTATCTGTACTAATTGTTCCAATAAGCATTCATCTGCTAGGTAGCACAATAAACTGTTTAAGTGAATCCAGTAAGAACCTGTTTTTATTCGAAACAGGCTCAAAGCTCAGAAGAAATTGATGCTTTATGGATGAACGTTTTTAGGTGTATCGCTTTGTTATAGGTATTAATTAATGAATTAATATAAAATGGTAAAAACAACAAGTTCGCATTCAAATTGTATAGCAACTGCTAAGTCAGCAGAAGTCCACATGTGGTGATGTGGTTTAGATCAGGGAACTTACGATACGACTGTGCTAAACTGTCAGACTTCAACGTTGGAAGACTTGTTCTCTTCACCCTTTAACAACTATCACATACTCTCGGTCTAATAATATCCACCTATCTGCATACGTGCTAATTAAATCACTCCCCACGAATCTGATAGAACATATGATGAGTACATTAGTTGCAGTTGTCACCTTCCAGTTGTTTTATGGGAAGTGAAACAGGAACTCAAATTAATATGGCGCTTCAGTTTACTTGTTAATGTTCCTATTTTCTACTATTCTAGTTGCTTCGGACAACAGATGTCCAGTTCGTGGATAATCGACTCAAGCTACATGTTTATATACACTTTTATTACGTTAACGCCTTCGTTTGTTGCTAAACAACACTTTAAAGAGAATATAGTTTGGTGCTAAAAAGCGTTTCTAACAAGCGCCTACTGTCTTGTTTACATCTGGACTTATTCAATATTAATCACAGCGGATGATATAAGTGTTCTCTGAACATTATTTACTGGTTTAGCTTACGATACTCTTAGTTTGCCCTTTTTATACAACTGCTTCACATACAAGTCTCTTTTACTTTGTTCTGTTTACAATATAACATCACATTCAAATTTCTATTACACTACTCTCTTTCCTAATTTGTCTTGACGTTTCTATTATTTAAGATCGGTCGTGGCTGGGTAATGAATATGCACGCGCTCTGACTTAGAGGATTTGTGGCTTGTTGACGCAGAAACGCGCTGTGCACCATAAGGCACTGGGTGACCTATAAGAGTAACAGTGAAGTACCATTTTTCGATCAGACAAGAGCGGTCAAAGAGTTGTGGTGTGTGGTGTTCATAAGCTGGTTCCCTTCTAGTCCATCAAGTCAAAATTAGGAGGTCCAGCACATTCAGGTTTTTAGTGCGCTTGATTCGTATTCTGAGGGTCGCGAGTTCAAATCTCAGTTCTACCAAACATGCTTGCCCTTTCAACCACAGGGACGTTATTATATAATAATCAATCTCACTATTCATTTGTAAAAGAGTAGCTCATGAGTTGGCGTTGGGTGGTGATGACTACTGTCCTTCCCTCTTGTCTTTCGCTGTTAAGGACGGATAGCGTATATATTCGTCGCATAGATCTGAGCGAAATAAAAAAAACAACATCAAAAAAACTTCACGCGAAAGTTTTGAAAAAGAAATAACTTTATTATGTTTACAGTATTACTTTACTTACAGGTATTTATATCACTTTGTTCTGTTTAAAACACGTCACGTTTAACAATATATTACTGTGTTACGTTTACAATATCACAACACATCCAAATACATATCACTTGGTTCTAATTACAGAATTTCAGATCTAAGTATACATTATTTTATGGGGTTTTGAGGCTTTTTTATTTGCCATACAGTAACCGAAGTTAATTACAAGTATATATATTACAGATAGGTAAAATTGAAAGGAAAATCTCTGACATAGTGGGCTAACGCACGAGGTCTTGATGGCCATATCCTCTGCTGTGGACTGTAGTTTTGCTTATTCAAAGCCTATCAACACGAACCGAAAAGATACAGTTAGGCCTCTCATAATCAAGGTCAATCGAATAATACATTAAATCTCCACGTCACAAACCGTCGTTTTAATTTTACCTTTGGTGAAAATTAAAACTAATCTGTAACATATGTATCTATTATAATAATATTTTGTTTATGTCTGTCCTAAAAGTTCGAGCCCATCCTACTCTCTAAGTGCGCATGCTCGTTTCATTCAATGTAAACAAAAGGGGGGTGTAAGTAAACTTTACTAGACATTTTGTGCAGCAACTTAAGAACAGCTTATAATTTTGTTTTTAAAAGGCTAACGTAACGTCTTAGAAAAAAAATTATAAGTTTATTTATTTATACCAATAGGTACAATAAAGATTAAACGTAACTACACTAAAGCGGAAAACGTGCACAATTAAAGTATTAATTTATATTTTTATTGAATACAGGCCGTACATAATAATGTTAGGCATAAGATAAGTTAACTTGCATATTTCGGTAACTGCGATTAGAATTATTTCGTATCATTCTAGAAATCCTGTATTTAAAGATGTACTGTTGTACTAATCTGATGGCCCAGTATGGCCAAGTGTGTTAAGGCGTTCGACTCGTAATCCGAAGGTTGCGGGTTTCAATCCCGGTCGCACCAAAAACGCTCGTCCTTTCAGCCGTGGGAGCGTTATAATTTTACGGTCAATCCTACTATTCGTTGGTAAAAGAGTAGCCCAAGAGTTGGCGGTGGGTGGTGGTGACTATCTGCCTTCTCTCTAGACTTATACTGCTAAATTAGGGACGGCTAGCACAGATAGCCCTCGAGTAGCTTTGCGCGAAATTCAAAACAAACAAACTAATCTGACATCAAATGTTTTGCGCGTCTCTGTTAGTATTTATATTTCATGGTTCCATTTACGTCACGTCCAAGTATATATGACTTTTTTCTGTTTACAACACTGGTTCATGCCCAATTGTATATATATATATATCGCTCTGTTCTATTTAGATGATTTCATATTAAAAATATTTAACACTGATCTGTTTGCACTACTGGTTTTGGTATAGAAGCTCCTAATATCCTGTTATATCTATCTTCACTTTTTTTTTCTATAACTTTCACAGTTTAGTATTGCTAAAATTCCATCCTACAATTCTACATTCATAAATAAATACTGTTGGCCTACTGTCGCAAATCTGAATTTCTCTTGTTTACCATGATGCTTTACAATCACTTTAGTTTATCACTTGATTTTTTAAAGTTGTTTACCATTTACGGCGCAAATATTAATTCGCACGGCCGCTGAGTTTCAGCATTTCTTGTATTGTTAAGCCATGAGACACCAGGAAAATATCGTGTTGTGCTTTGAGAGGGAATGGAGGTACATGAACTGTCACATATTCATGATCCTGCATTGTAAAGTGAAACGAATTTAACACTCCTGGAATTTTTCTCTATTGTTTTATATCATGACTTCTATATACTCCGGCATGGCCAGGTGGGTTAAGGCGTGCGACTCGTAATCCGAGGGTTGCAGGTTCGAATCCCCGTCACACCAAACATGCTCGCCTTTTCAGCCGTGGGGGTGTTATAATGTGACAGTCAATTCAACTATTCATTAATAAAAGAGTTGCCCAAGAGTCGGCGGTGGGTGGTGATGACTAGCTGTCTTCCCTCTTACACTATTAAATTAGGGACGGCTATCTGCCGTCGTGTAGCTTTGCGCGAAATTCAAAAAAACAAACAGACTTCCATATACAATTATTTTTAACACACTGGTGTTTTTTTTATAATTTATTAGGTTGTTTTTACAGTATGTTGCTACCGCTTTGCACTGCTTCGACTGTTTGGTTATTTGTTGTTAAGCGCAAAGATACACAATGAACTATCTGTGCTCTGCCCCACCACAGGTATCGAAACACAATTTGTACCGTTATAAGCTCACTGACTCATCGCTGAACCGGTAAAGGCGCTTCGACTGATAAGTCTACATTTAGTTTTATTCGTTATTTCTACTTTAATAAATTTATATTAGGGTGTTCTGTTTGCCCCACGCTAGTACAGCGGTATGTATGTCTCCGGATTTACAACGCTAAAATCAGAGGTTCGATTCCCCTCGGTGGACTGAGCAGATAGCCTTTGTGGCTTTGCTAATAGAAAACATACCAAACACACTTGTTCTGTTTACATAGATATAAATGTATATGATTTTGCAGTAAATACCCTACTTTTGTTTACTTCATGTTTTATATTATATTTGTTCTATATTATTTTATTTATATGAATAAATGACTTTTGCTACTTGCATTAATACATTTCTATTGTTCACTTCACACATGAATTTATATTACTTTTCTATTTGCACAAAAGAATTTCTGTTACTTGGCTCGCTGTATTCTTACAACAATGTAAAGTTCACCCTTTCCAAATTACTCGTCTTTGTTATTTTTCACGCTTTCCTTTAGCCTCTTATCAGAGGACTTTGTTTAACTAAAAAACATCATCTGTGTACTCATAACAAGCCTCCCAAAATTCTTCGTATATTATCATGGTAATCAAGAACCATGATCCCTAGAAAATATCCCAAGAGAACCAGTGATTTCTTTTTACCAACATCGGACTCATAAATCGTTAGCAGGTCAGGCCACAAGCAATCTTTCAAAGTTCTAGACACACTCCAGAAAGGTCAGGTTGTTAAAGATGTTTAGAGGCCTTTAATATAAAGATAAATATAAGGCAAGGGTAGGTAAAGATTTTCACTTGACAAT
Organism: Tachypleus tridentatus; assembly: GCF_004210375.1. Classification (NCBI taxonomy): domain Eukaryota; kingdom Metazoa; phylum Arthropoda; class Merostomata; order Xiphosura; family Limulidae; genus Tachypleus; species Tachypleus tridentatus. The sequence continues at coordinate 143,957,130 of NC_134832.1, read as the reverse complement.
GAGTTATGTATTTAGACCATAGCCTAGTTTGTTTGTTTTTTTCCTGATAATAACGACGTAAAAATCACGAAATTCCAGCACAGTTGTTTTTGTTTTCTATTATCATTACTTATGAGGAATATCTGGTGGTAAGATGGTATAATGGAAAAGAGTAACTAAGATTATGTAATCAGAAATCATATATATTTTTACTGTAAAACCGAGGATGAATTCAGGCGCCTGGTGTGCGTCTGTGTGTGCCTTTCTTGTTAACTGTAAAAATCTTTCACACATAAATAAATAAATTAATTAATAACCTCATCAGTTGTTTACGCGACATCCATACGTGTAGTAGCCAAGTGACCGTTAGTCACGCTGTGTATCTCCTAAATGGTTAATCGTAGAAAAAACAACAAAGTATATATCAAAAACAACAAAGTATGTATCAAAAACGACAAAGTATAAAGTATATATCAAAAACGACAAAGTATCTATCAAAAACAACAAAATATATATCAAAAACAACAAAGTATCTATCAAAAACAACAAAGTATGCATCAAAAACGACAAAGTATATATCAAAAAACAACAAAGTATGTATCAAAACAACAAAGTATATATCAAAAAACAACAAAGTATGTATCAAAAACAACAAAGTATATATCAAAAACAACAAAGTATGTATCAAAAACAACAAAGTATATATCAAAAACAACAAAGTATGTATCAAAAACAACAAAGTATATATCAAAAACGACAAAGTATGTATCAAAAACAACAAAGTATATATCAAAAACAACAAAGTATGTATCAAAAACAACAAAGTATGTATCAAAAACAACAAAGTATATATCAAAAACAACAAAGTATATATCAAAAACAACAAAGTATATATCAAAAACGACAAAGTATATATCAAAAACAACAAATTATATATATCAAAAACAACAAAGTATGTATCAAAAACAACAAAGTATATATCAAAAAACAACAAAGTATATATCAAAAAAACAACAAAGTATGTATCAAAACAACAAAGTATATATCAAAAAACAAAAAGTATGTATCAAAAAACAACAAAATATATATCAAAAAACAACAAAGTATGTATCAAAAAAACAACAAAGTATATATCAAAACGACAAAGTATGTATCAAAAACAACAAAGTATATATCAAAAACAACAAAGTATTGTATCAAAAACAACAAAGTATATATCAAAAAACAACAAAGTATATATCAAAAAACAACAAAGTATGTATCAAAAAAAACAACAAAGTATATATCAAAAACAACAAAGTATATATCAAAAAACAACAAAGTATATATCAAAAAACAACAAAGTATGTATCAAAAAACAACAAAGTATGTATCAAAAAACAACAAAGTATATATCAAAAAACAACAAAGTATATATCAAAACAACAACAAAGTATAAAGTATATATCAAAAAAACGACAAAGTATGTATATCAAAAACAACAAAGTATGTATCAAAAACAACAAAGTATGTATCAAAAAACAACAAAGTATATATCAAAAAACAACAAAGTATATATCAAAACGACAAAGTATATATCAAAAACAACAAATTATATATATCAAAAAACAACAAAGTATATATCAAAACGACAAAGTATGTATCAAAAAACAACAAAGTATATATCAAAAAACAACAAAGTATGTATCAAAAACAACAAAGTATATATCAAAAACAACAAAGTATGTATCAAAAACAACAAAGTATATATCAAAAACAACAAAGTATATATCAAAAACGACAAAGTATGTATCAAAAACAACAAAGTATATATCAAAAAACAACAAAGTATGTATCAAAAACAACAAAGTATATCATCAAAACAACAAAGTATGTATCAAAAAAACAACAAAGTATATATCAAAAAAACAACAAAGTATGTATCAAAAACAACAAAGTATATATCAAAAAAAAACAACAAAGTATATATCAAAACAACAAAGTATATATCAAAAAAAACAACAAAGTATGTATCAAAAACGACAAAGTATAAAGTATATATCAAAACAACAACAGTATGTATGTATCAAAAAACAACAAAGTATATATCAAAAAAACAAAGTATGTATAAAAAACAACAAAGTATATATCAAAAAACAACAAAGTATGTATCAAAAACAACAAAGTATATATCAAAACGACAAAGTATGTATCAAAAAACAACAAAGTATATATCAAAAAAAACAAAAAGTATGTATCAAAACAACAAAGTATATATCAAAAACAACAAAGTATAGTATCAAAAACAACAAAGTATATATCAAAAACAACAAAGTATGTATCAAAAACAACAAAGTATATATCAAAAACAACAAAGTATGTATCAAAAACAACAAAGTATATATCAAAAACAACAAAGTATGTATCAAAAACAACAAAGTATATATCAAAACAACAAAGTATGTATCAAAAAAACAACAAAGTATATATCAAAACAACAAAGTATGTATCAAAACAACAAAGTATATATCAAAAACGACAAAGTATGTATCAAAAAACAACAAAGTATATATCAAAAACAACAAAGTATGTATCAAAACAACAAAGTATATATCAAAAAAACAACAAAGTATGTATCAAAAAACAACAAAGTATATATCAAAAAAACAACAAAGTATATGTATCAAAACAACAAAAGTATATATCAAAAACGACAAAGTATATATCAAAAACAACAAAGTATATATCAAAAACAACAAAGTATGTATCAAAAACAACAAAGTATATATCAAAAACAACAAAGTATGTATCAAAAACAACAAAGTATATATCAAAAACAACAAAGTATATATCAAAAACAACAAAGTATGTATCAAAAAACAACAAAGTATATATCAAAAAAACAACAAAGTATGTATCAAAAAACAACAAAGTATATATCAAAACAACAAAGTATATATCAAAAACAACAAAGTATGTATCAAAATCAACAAGGTATGTATCAAAAAACAACAAAGTATATATCAAAAAACAACAAAGTATGTATCAAAAAAACAACAAAGTATATATCAAAAACAACAAAGTATGTCAAAAAAACAACAAAGTATATATCAAAACACAACAAAGTGTATCAAAAAACAACAAAGTATATATCAAAAACAACAAAGTATATATCAAAAAACAACAAAGTAGTGATCAAAAAACAACAAAGTATGTATCAAAAAAAACGACAAAGTATATATCAAAAAACAACAAAGTATATATCAAAAAACAACAAAGTATGTATCAAAACGACAAAGTATAAAGTATATATCAAAAACGACAAAGTATGTATCAAAAACAACAAAGTATATATCAAAAACAACAAAGTATGTATCAAAAACGACAAAGTATATATCAAAAACAACAAAGTATGTATCAAAAAACGACAAAGTATATATCAAAACGACGACAAAGTATGTATCAAAAAACAACAAAGTATATATCAAAAACAACAAAGTATGTATCAAAAAACAACAAAGTATATATCAAAAACAACAAAGTATGTATCAAAAAACAACAAAGTATATATCAAAAAACAACAAAGTATGTATCAAAAACAACAAAGTATATATCAAAAACGACAAAGTATGTATCAAAAACAACAAAGTATATATCAAAAAACGACAAAGTATATATCAAAAACAACAAAGTATATATCAAAAAACAACAAAGTATGTATCAAAAAACAACAAAGTATGTATCAAAAAACAACAAAGTATGTATCAAAAACAACAAAGTATATATCAAAACAACAAAGTATATATCAAAACGACAAAGTATATATCAAAAACAACAAATTATATATATCAAAAAACAACAAAGTATATATCAAAAAAACAACAAAGTGTGTATCAAAACAACAAAGTATGTATCAAAAAACAACAAAGTATATATCAAAAACGACAAAGTATGTATCAAAACAACAAAGTATGTATCAAAAACAACAAAGTATAGATCAAAAAACAACAAAGTATGTATCAAAACAACAAAGTATATATCAAAAACAACAAAGTATATATCAAAAACAACAAAGTATGTATCAAAAAACGACAAAGTATAAAGTATATATCAAAAAAACGACAAAGTATGTATCAAAAAACAACAAAGTATATATCAAAACAACAAAGTATGTATCAAAAAAACAACAAAGTATGTATCAAAAAACAACAAAGTATGTATCAAAACAACAAAATATATATCAAAAAACAACAAAGTATATATCAAAAAAACAACAAAGTATAAAGTATATATCAAAACGACAAAGTATGTATCAAAAACAACAAAGTATATATCAAAAAACAACAAAGTATGTATCAAAAAACAACAAAGTATGTATCAAAATCAACAAAGTATGTATCAAAAACAACAAAGTATATATCAAAAACAACAAAGTATATATCAAAAACAACAAAGTATGTATCAAAAACAACAAAGTATATATCAAAAACAACAAAGTATGTATCAAAAACAACAAAGTATATATCAAAAACAACAAAGTGTGTATCAAAAACAACAAAGTATGTATCAAAAAACAACAAAGTATATATCAAAAACAACAAAGTGTGTATCAAAAACAACAAAGTATGTATCAAAAACGACAAAGTATATATCAAAAACAACAAAGTATATATCAAAAACAACAAAGTATGTATCAAAAACGACAAAGTATAAAGTATATATCAAAAACGACAAAGTATGTATCAAAAACAACAAAGTATATATCAAAAACAACAAAGTATGTATCAAAAAAACGACAAAGTATATATCAAAAACAACAAAGTATGTATCAAAAACGACAAAGTATATATCAAAAACGACAAAGTATGTATCAAAAACAACAAAGTATATATCAAAAACAACAAAGTATGTATCAAAAACAACAAAGTATGTATCAAAAACAACAAAGTATATATCAAAAACAACAAAGTATGTATCAAAAACAACAAAGTATATATCAAAAACAACAAAGTATGTATCAAAAACAACAAAGTATATATCAAAAACGACAAAGTATGTATCAAAAACAACAAAGTATATATCAAAAACGACAAAGTATGTATCAAAAACAACAAAGTATATATCAAAAACAACAAAGTATGTGTCAAAAACAACAAAGTATGTATCAAAAACAACAAAGTATGTATCAAAAACAACAAAGTATATATCAAAAACAACAAAGTATATATCAAAAAAACGACAAAGTATATATCAAAAAACAACAAATTATATATATCAAAAAAACAACAAAGTATGTATCAAAACGACAAAGTATGTATCAAAAACAACAAAGTATATATCAAAAACAACAAAGTATGTATCAAAAACAACAAAGTATGTATCAAAATCAACAAAGTATGTATCAAAAACAACAAAGTATATATCAAAAACGACAAAGTATGTATCAAAAACAACAAAGTATGTATCAAAAACAACAAAGTATGTATCAAAAACAACAAAGTATGTATCAAAAACAACAAAGTATATATCAAAAACAACAAAGTATATATCAAAAACAACAAAGTATGTATCAAAAACGACAAAGTATAAAGTATATATCAAAAACGACAAAGTATGTATCAAAAAACAACAAAGTATATATCAAAAAACAACAAAGTATGTATCAAAAAACAACAAAGTATGTATCAAAAAACAACAAAGTATGTATCAAAAACAACAAAGTATGTATCAAAAACGACAAAGTATGTATCAAAAACAACAAAGTATATATCAAAAACAACAAAGTATGTATCAAAAACGACAAAGTATATATCAAAAACAACAAAGTATGTATCAAAAACGACAAAGTATATATCAAAAACGACAGAGTATGTATCAAAAACAACAAAGTATATATCAAAAACAACAAAGTATGTATCAAAAAAACAACAAAGTATGTATCAAAAACAACAAAGTATATATCAAAAACAACAAAGTATGTATCAAAAACAACAAAGTATATATCAAAAACAACAAAGTATGTATCAAAAACAACAAAGTATATATCAAAAACGACAAAGTATGTATCAAAAACAACAAAGTATATATCAAAAACGACAAAGTATGTATCAAAAAACAACAAAGTATATATCAAAACAACAAAGTATGTGTCAAAAACAACAACAAAGTATGTATCAAAACAACAAAGTATGTATCAAAAAACAACAAAGTATGTATCAAAACAACAAACTATATATCAAAAAACAACAAAGTATATATCAAAAACAACAAAGTATGTATCAAAAACGACAAAGTATAAAAGTATATATCAAAACGACAAAGTATGTATCAAAAACAACAAAGTATATATCAAAACAACAAAGTATAGATCAAAAAACAACAAAGTATATATCAAAAACAACACAAGTAGCATGTATCAAAACAACAAAGTATGTATCAAAACAACAAAGTATATATCAAAAAACAACAAAGTATGTATCAAAAAAACAACAAAGTATATATCAAAAACAACAAAGTATAGATCAAAAAACAACAAAGTATATATCAAAACAACAAAGTATATATCAAAAAACGACAAAGTATATATCAAAAACAACAAATTATATATATCAAAACAACAAAGTATGTATCAAAAACGACAAAGTATGTATCAAAAAAACAAAAGTATATATCAAAACAACAAAGTATGTATCAAAAAACAACAAAGTATGTATCAAAACGACAAAGTATAAAGTATATATCAAAAAAACGACAAAGTATGTATCAAAACAACAAAGTATATATCAAAAAACAACAAAGTATGTATCAAAAACGACAAAGTATATATCAAAAACAACAAAGTATGTATCAAAACGACAAAGTATATATCAAAAAACGACAAAGTATGTATCAAAAAAACAACAAAGTATATATCAAAACAACAAAGTATGTATCAAAAACAACAAAGTATATATCAAAAACAACAAAGTATGCATCAAAAACAACAAAGTATATATCAAAAAACAACAAAGTATGTATCAAAAAAACAACAAAGTATATATCAAAAAACGACAAAGTATGTATCAAAACAACAAAGTATATATCAAAAAACAACAAAGTATAGATCAAAAAAACAAAGTATAATATCAAAACAACAAAGTATATATCAAAAACAACAAAGTATATATCAAAAAACGACAAAGTATATATCAAAAAACAACAAAGTATATATATCAAAAAAAAACGACAAAGTATGTATCAAAAAACGACAAAGTATGTATCAAAAACAACAAAGTATATATCAAAAACAACAAAGTATGTATCAAAAAACAACAAAGTATATATCAAAACAACAAAGTATATATCAAAAAACAACAAAGTATATATCAAAACAACAAAGTATGTATCAAAAAAACAACAAAGTATATATCAAAAAACGACAAAGTATGTATCAAAAACAACAAAGTATATATCCAAAACAACAAAGTATGTATCAAAAAACAACAAAGTATATATCAAAAAAACAACAAAGTGTATATCAAAAACAACAAAGTATATATCAAAACAACAAAGTATATATCAAAAACAACAAAGTATGTATCAAAAAACAACAAAGTATATATCAAAAACAACAAAGTATATATCAAAAAAACAACAAAGTATATATATCAAAAACAACAAAGTATGTATCAAAACAACAAAGTATATATCAAAACAACAAAGTGTGTATCAAAAAAACAACAAAGTATGTATCAAAACAACAAAGTATATATCAAAAAAACAACAAAGTATATATCAAAAAAAACAACAAAGTATATATCAAAAACAACAAAGTATAAAGTATATATCAAAAACAACAAAGTATATATCAAAAACAACAAAGTATATATCAAAAACAACAAAGTATGTATCAAAAACAACAAAGTATGTATCAAAAACAACAAAGTATATATCAAAAACAACAAAGTATGTATCAAAAACAACAAAGTATATATCAAAACAACAAAGTATATATCAAAACAACAAAGTATATATCAAAACAACAAAGTATGTATCAAAAACAACAAAGTATGTATCAAAAAACAACAAAGTATATATCAAAAACAACAAAGTATATATCAAAAAACAACAAAGTATATATCAAAAAACAACAAAGTATATATCAAAAACAACAAAGTATATATCAAAAAAACAAAAAGTATATATCAAAAACAACAAAGTATGTATCAAAAAAAACAAAGTATATATATCAACAAAGTATGTATCAAAAACAACAAAGTATGTATCAAAAACAACAAAGTATATATCAAAAACAACAAAGTATATATCAAAAACAACAAAGTATATATCAAAAACAACAAAGTATATATCAAAAACAACAAAGTATATATCAAAAACAACAAAGTATATATCAAAAACAACAAAGTATATATCAAAAAAAACAACAAAGTGTATGTATCAAAAACAACAAAGTATGTATCAAAACAACAAAGTATATATCAAAAACAACAAAGTATGTATCAAAAAAACAACAAGTATATATCAAAACAACAAAGTATATATCAAAAAACAACAAAGTATATATCAAAACAACAAAGTATATCAAAACGACAAAGTATAAAGTATATATCAAAAAAACAAAGTATATATCAAAAAACAACAAAGTATATATCAAAACAACAAAGTATGTATCAAAAAACAACAAAGTATATATCAAAAAAACAACAAAGTATGTATCAAAAACAACAAAGTATATATCAAAAAAACAACAAAGTATGTATCAAAAAAAACAAAGTATATATCAAAACAACAAAGTATATATCAAAAAACAACAAAGTATGTATCAAAAAACAACAAAGTATATATCAAAAACAACAAAGTATATATCAAAAAACAACAAAGTATATATCAAAAACAACAAAGTATATATCAAAACAACAAAGTATATATCAAAAAAACAACAAAGTATATATCAAAAAACAACAAAGTATATATCAAAACGAAACAAAAAACAACAAAGTCAAAAAAACAACAAAGTATATATCAAAAACAACAAAGTATGTATCAAAACAACAAAGTATGTATCAAAAACAACAAAGTATAATCAAAAAAGTAACAAAGTATATATCAAAAAAACAACAAAGTATATATCAAAAAAACAACAAAGTATATATCATCAAAAAACAACAAAGTATATATCAAAAACAACAAAGTATATGTATCAAAACAACAAAGTATATCATCAAAACAACAAAGTATATATCAAAACAACAAAGTATATATCAAAACAACAAAGTATATATCAAAACAACAACAAAGTATATATCAAAACAACAAAGTATATATCAAAACAACAAAGTATGTATCAAAACAACAAAGTATATATCAAAAAACAACAGTATATATCAAAAACAACAAAGTATATATCAAAAACAAAGTAAGTATGTATCAAAAAACAACAAAGTATATATCAAAAAAACAACAAAGTATGTATCAAAAAACAACAAAGTATGTATCAAAAAAACAACAAAGTATATATCAAAACAACAAAGTATGTATCAAAAAACAACAAAGTATAGATCAAAAACAACAAAGTATGTATCAAAAACAACAAAGTATGTATCAAAAAACAACAAAGTATATATCAAAAAACAACAAAGTATATATCAAAAAACAACAAAGTATGTATCAAAAAAACGACAAAGTATAAAGTATATATCAAAACGACAAAGTATGTATCAAAAAAACAACAAAGTATATATCAAAAAAAAACAAAGTATGTATCAAAACAACAAAGTATGTATCAAAAAAACAACAAAGTATATATCAAAAAAAACAACAAAGTATATATCAAAAACAACAAAGTATGTATCAAAACGACAAAGTATAAAGTATATATCAAAACGACAAAGTATGTATCAAAACAACAAAGTATATATCAAAAAAACAACAAAGTATAGTATCAAAAAAACAACAAAGTATGTATCAAAAACAACAAAGTATGTATCAAAAAACAACAAAGTATATATCAAAAAACAACAAAGTATATATCAAAAAACAACAAAGTATGTATCAAAAACGACAAAAAGTATAAAGTATATATCAAAAACGACAAAGTATATATCAAAAAACAAAAAGTATATATCAAAAAACAACAAAGTATATATCAAAAACAACAAAGTATATGTATCAAAAAACAACAAAGTATGTATCAAAAAACAACAAAGTATATATCAAAAACAACAAAGTATATATCAAAAAAACAACAACAAAGTATGTATCAAAACGACAAAGTATAAAGTATATATCAAAAACGACAAAGTATGTATCAAAAACAACAAAGTATATATCAAAAAACAACAAAGTATGTATCAAAAAAACAACAAAGTATGTATCAAAACAACAAAGTATGTATCAAAAAACAACAAAGTATATATCAAAAAGAACAAAGTATGTATCAAAAAACAACAAAGTATATATCAAAACAACAAAGTATATATCAAAACGACAAAGTATATATCAAAACAACAAATTATATATCAAAAAACAACAAAGTATGTATCAAAACAACAAAGTATATGTATCAAAAAACAACAAAGTATATATCAAAAAAACAACAAAGTATATATCAAAACGACAAAGTATATATCAAAAAACAACAAAGTATGTATCAAAACGACAAAGTATATATCAAAACGACAAAGTATGTATCAAAAAACAACAAAGTATATATCAAAAAACAACAAAGTATGTATCAAAAAACAACAAAGTATATATCAAAACAACAAAGTATGTGTATCAAAAAAACAAAGTATATATCAAAACAACAAAGTATGTATCAAAACAACAAAGTATATATCAAAAAAACAACAAAGTATGTATCAAAAAAACAAAGTATATATCAAAACAACAAAGTAAAGTATATAATCAAAAAAACAAAGTATGTATCAAAAACAACAAAGTATATATCAAAAAACAACAAAGTATATATCAAAACAACAAAGTATATATCAAAAAACAACAAATTATATATATCAAAACGACAAAGTATGTGTATCAAAACAACAAAGTATATATCAAAAAAACAACAAAGTATGTATCAAAAACAACAAAGTATGTATCAAAAAACAACAAAATATATATCAAAAACAACAAAGTATATATCAAAAACAACAAAGTATAAAGTATATATCAAAAACGACAAAGTATGTATCAAAAACAACAAAGTATATATCAAAAACAACAAAGTATGTATCAAAAACAACAAAGTATGTATCAAAAACAACAAAGTATGTATCAAAAACAACAAAGTATATATCAAAAACAACAAAGTATGTATCAAAAACAACAAAGTATATATCAAAAACAACAAAGTATGTATCAAAAACGACAAAGTATATATCAAAAACGACAAAGTATGTATCAAAAACAACAAAGTATATATCAAAAACAACAAAGTATGTATCAAAAAAACAACAAAGTATATATCAAAAACAACAAAGTATGTATCAAAAACAACAAAGTATATATCAAAAACAACAAAGTATGTATCAAAAACAACAAAGTATATATCAAAAACAACAAAGTATGTATCAAAAACAACAAAGTATATATCAAAAACAACAAAGTATGTATCAAAAACAACAAAGTATGTATCAAAATCAACAAAGTATGTATCAAAAAACAACAAAGTATATATCAAAAAACAACAAAGTATATATCAAAAAACAACAAAGTATGTATCAAAAAACAACAAAGTATATATCAAAACAACAAAGTATGTATCAAAAAAACAACAAAGTATATATCAAAAACAACAAAGTATGTATCAAAAAACAACAAAGTATGTATCAAAAAACAACAAAGTATATATCAAAACAACAAAGTGTGTATCAAAAAACAACAAAGTATGTATCAAAACGACAAAGTATATATCAAAAAACAACAAAGTATATATCAAAAAACAAGAAAGTATGTATCAAAAACGACAAAGTATAAAGTATATATATCAAAACGACAAAGTATATATCAAAAACAACAAAGTATATATCAAAACAACAAAGTATGTATCAAAAAACGACAAAGTATATATCAAAAAAACAACAAAGTATGTATCAAAAAAACGACAAAGTATATATATCAAAAACGACAAAGTATGTATCAAAACAACAAAGTATATATCAAAAAACAACAAAGTATGTATCAAAACAACAAAGTATATATCAAAAACAACAAAGTGTATATCAAAAAAAACAACAAAGTATATATCAAAAACAACAAAGTATGTATCAAAAAACAACAAAGTATATATCAAAAACGACAAAGTATGTGTATCAAAACAACAAAGTATATATCAAAAAAACAACAAAGTATGTATCAAAAACAACAAAGTATATATCAAAAACAACAAAGTGTATATCAAAACAACAAAGTATATATCAAAAAAAACAAAAGTATATATCAAAACAACAACAAAGTATGTATCAAAAAACAACAAAGTATGTATCAAAAACAACAAAGTATGTATCAAAAACAACAAAGTATGTATCAAAAACAACAAAGTATATATCAAAAACAACAAAGTATATATCAAAAACAACAAAGTATGTATCAAAAACGACAAAGTATAAAGTATATATCAAAAACGACAAAGTATGTATCAAAAACAACAAAGTATATATCAAAAACAACAAAGTATGTATCAAAAACAACAAAGTATGTATCAAAAACAACAAAGTATATATCAAAAACAACAAAGTATATATCAAAAACAACAAAGTATGTATCAAAAAACGACAAAGTATAAAAAGTATATATCAAAACGACAAAGTATGTATATCAAAAACAACAAAGTATATATCAAAAAAACAACAAAGTATGTATCAAAAAACAACAAAGTATGTATCAAAACAACAAAGTATATATATCAAAACAACAAAGTATATATCAAAAAAACAACAAAGTATGTATCAAAACGACAAAGTATAAAGTATATATCAAAAAAACGACAAAGTATATGTATCAAAAAACAACAAAGTATATATCAAAAACAACAAAGTATGTATCAAAAACAACAAAGTATGTATCAAAAACAACAAAGTATGTATCAAAAACAACAAAGTATATATCAAAAACAACAAAGTATATATCAAAACAACAAAGTATATATCAAAACGACAAAGTATAAAGTATATATCAAAAACGACAAAGTATATATCAAAACAACAAAGTATATATCAAAACAACAAAGTATGTATCAAAAAACAACAAAGTATGTATCAAAAAACAACAAAGTATATATCAAAAACAACAAAGTATATATCAAAAAACAACAAAGTATATATCAAAAAACAACAAAGTATAGATCAAAACGACAAAGTATAAAGTATATATCAAAACGACAAAGTATGTATCAAAAACAACAAAGTATATATCAAAACAACAAAGTATGTATCAAAAAAACAACAAAGTATGTATCAAAAAAACAACAAAGTATGTATCAAAAAACAACAAAGTATATATCAAAAAACAACAAAGTATGTATCAAAAAACAACAAAGTATATATCAAAAACAACAAAGTATATATCAAAACGACAAAGTATATATCAAAAACAACAAATATATATATCAAAAACAACAAAGTATGTATCAAAACGACAAAGTATGTATCAAAACAACAAAGTATATATCAAAAAAACAACAAAGTATGTATCAAAAAAACAACAAAGTATGTATCAAAAAACGACAAAGTATAAAGTATATATCAAAACGACAAAGTATGTATCAAAAAAAACAACAAAGTATATATCAAAAAACAACAAAGTATGTATCAAAAAACGACAAAGTATATATCAAAAACAACAAAGTATGTATCAAAACGACAAAGTATATATCAAAAAAACGACAAAGTATATATCAAAAACAACAAAGTATATATCAAAACGACAAAGTATGTATCAAAAAAACAAAGAAAGTATATATCCAAAACAACAAAGTATGTATCAAAACAACAAAGTATATATCAAAAAACAACAAAGTATGATCAAAAACAACAAAGTATGTATCAAAACAACAAAGTATATATCAAAACGACAAAGTATGTATCAAAAAAACAACAAAGTATATATCAAAAACAACAAAGTATGTATCAAAACAACAAAGTATATATCAAAACGACAAAGTATATATCAAAACAACAAATTATATATATATCAAAAAAACACAAAGTATGTATCAAAAAAACGACAAAGTATATATCAAAACGACAAAGTATGTATCAAAACAACAAAGTATATATCAAAAAACAACAAAGTATATCAAAAACAACAAAGTATATATCAAAAAACAACAAAGTGTAGTATCAAAAAACAACAAAGTATATATCAAAAAAACAACAAAGTATATATCAAAACGACAAAGTATGTATCAAAACAACAAAGTATGTATCAAAAAAACAACAAAGTATAGTATCAAAACAACAAAGTATGTATCAAAAAAACAACAAAGTATATATCAAAAAACAACAAAGTATATATATCAAAAAAACAACAAAATTATGTATCAAAAAACGACAAAGTATAGATCAAAACAACAAAGTATATATCAAAAAACAACAAAGTATGTATCAAAAAAACAACAAAGTATAGATCAAAAACAACAAAGTATGTATCAAAAACAACAAAATATATATCAAAACAACAAAGTATATATCATCAAAACAACAAAGTATAAAGTATATATCAAAAACGACAAAGTATGTATCAAAAAACAACAAAGTATATATCAAAAAAACAACAAAGTATGTATCAAAAACAACAAAGTATGTATCAAAAAAACAACAAAGTATATATCAAAAAACAACAAAGTATGTATCAAAAACAACAAAGTATATATCAAAAACAACAAAGTATGTATCAAAACGACAAAGTATATATCAAAACAACAAAGAATGTATCAAAACAACAAAGTATATATCAAAAACAACAAAGTATATGTATCAAAAAACAACAAAGTATGTATCAAAATCAACAAAGTATGTATCAAAACAACAAAGTATATATCAAAAAAACAACAAAGTATATATCAAAAAACAACAAAGTATGTATCAAAAAACAACAAAGTATATATCAAAACAACAAAGTATGTATCAAAACAACAAAGTATATATCAAAAAAACAACAAAGTATATATCAAAAACAACAAAGTATATATCAAAAACAACAAAGTATATATCAAAACAACAAAGTATGTATCAAAAACAACAAAGTATATATCAAAACAACAAAGTATATATCAAAACAACAAAGTATGTATCAAAAAACAACAAAGTATATATCAAAAACAACAAAGTATATATCAAAAACAACAAAGTATATATCAAAACGACAAAGTATGTATCAAAAACAACAAAGTATATATCAAAAAACAACAAAGTATGTGTATCAAAAAACAACAAAGTATGTATCAAAACAACAAAGTATGTATCAAAAAACAACAAAGTATATATCAAAAAACAACAAAGTATGTATCAAAAAACAACAAAGTATATATCAAAAAAACAAAAGTATGTATCAAAAAAAACAAGAAAGTATATATCCAAAACAACAAAGTATGTATCAAAAAACAACAAAGTATATATCAAAAAACAACAAAGTGTATATCAAAAAAACAACAAAGTATGTATCAAAAAACAACAAAGTATATATCAAAAACGACAAAGTATGTATCAAAAACAACAAAGTATATATCAAAAACAACAAAGTATAGTATCAAAACAACAAAGTATATATCAAAAAAACAACAAAGTATGTATCAAAAAAAACAACAAAGTATATATCAAAAACGACAAAGTATAGTATCAAAAAAAAAAGAAAGTATATATCAAAACGACAAAGTATGTATCAAAACAACAAAGTATATATCAAAACAACAACAAAGTATGTATCAAAAAACAACAAAGTATATATCAAAAAACAACAAAGTGTGTATCAAAAACAACAAAGTATGTATCAAAAACAACAAAGTATATATCAAAACGACAAAGTATATGTATCAAAAAACAACAAAGTATATATCAAAAAACAACAAAGTATGTATCAAAAAACAACAAAGTATGTATCAAAAAACAACAAAGTATATATCAAAACAACAAAGTATATATCAAAAAAACAACAAAGTATATATCAAAAACGACAAAGTATATATCAAAAACAACAAATTATATATATCAAAAAACACAAAGTATGTATCAAAAACGACAAAGTATATATCAAAAACGACAAAGTATGTATCAAAAACAACAAAGTATATATCAAAAAACAACAAAGTATAGTATCAAAACAACAAAGTATATATCAAAACAACAACAAGTATGTATCAAAAAACAACAAAGTATGTATCAAAAAAACAACAAAGTATATATCAAAACGACAAAGTATGTATCAAAAAAACAACAAAGTATGTATCAAAACAACAAAGTATAGTATCAAAAAACAACAAAGTATATATCAAAAAACAACAAAGTATATATCAAAAACAACAAAGTATGTATCAAAACGACAAAAAATTATAAAGTATATATCAAAAACGACAAAGTATGTATCAAAAACAACAAAGTATATATCAAAAACAACAAAGTATGTATCAAAAACAACAAAGTATGTATCAAAAACAACAAAGTATGTATCAAAAACAACAAAATATATATCAAAAACAACAAAGTATATATCAAAAACAACAAAGTATAAAGTATATATCAAAAACGACAAAGTATGTATCAAAAACAACAAAGTATATATCAAAAACAACAAAGTATGTATATCAAAAAACAAAGTATGTAGATCAAAACAACAAAGTATGTATCAAAAACAACAAAGTATATATCAAAAACAACAAAGTATGTATCAAAAACAACAAAGTATATATCAAAAACAACAAAGTATGTATCAAAAACGACAAAGTATATATCAAAAACAACAAAGTATGTATCAAAAACAACAAAGTATATATCAAAAACAACAAAGTATGTATCAAAACAACAAAGTATGTATATCAAAATCAACAAAGTATGTATCAAAAAAAACAAAGTATATATCAAAAAAACAACAAAGTATATATCAAAAACAACAAAGTATGTATCAAAAACAACAAAGTATATATCAAAAACAACAAAGTATGTATCAAAAACAACAAAGTATATATCAAAAACAACAAAGTATGTATCAAAAACAACAAAGTATGTATCAAAAACAACAAAGTATATATCAAAAACAACAAAGTATATATCAAAAACAACAAAGTATGTATCAAAAACAACAAAGTATATATCAAAAACAACAAAGTATGTATCAAAAACAACAAAGTATATATCAAAAACGACAAAGTATGTATCAAAAACAACAAAGTATATATCAAAAACGACAAAGTATGTATCAAAAACAACAAAGTATATATCAAAAACAACAAGGTATGTATCAAAAACAACAAAGTATATATCAAAAACAACAAAGTATGTATCAAAAACAACAAAGTATATATCAAAAACAACAAAGTATGTATCAAAAACAACAAAGTATATATCAAAAACGACAAAGTATGTATCAAAAACAAGAAAGTATATATCCAAAACAACAAAGTATGTATCAAAAACAACAAAGTATATATCAAAAACAACAAAGTGTGTATCAAAAACAACAAAGTATGTATCAAAAACAACAAAGTATATATCAAAAACGACAAAGTATGTATCAAAAACAACAAAGTATATATCAAAAAACAACAAAGTATGTATCAAAACAACAAAGTATATATCAAAACAACAAAGTATGTATCAAAACAACAAAGTATATATCAAAAACGACAAAGTATGTATCAAAAACAAGAAAGTATATATCAAAAACGACAAAGTATGTATCAAAAACAACAAAGTATATATCAAAAACAACAAAGTATGTATCAAAAACAACAAAGTATATATCAAAAACAACAAAGTGTGTATCAAAAACAACAAAGTATGTATCAAAAACAACAAAGTATATATCAAAAACGACAAAGTATGTATCAAAAACAACAAAGTATATATCAAAAACAACAAAGTATGTATCAAAAACAACAAAGTATGTATCAAAAACAACAAAGTATGTATCAAAAACAACAAAGTATATATCAAAAACAACAAAGTATATATCAAAAACGACAAAGTATATATCAAAAACAACAAATTATATATATCAAAAACAACAAAGTATGTATCAAAAACGACAAAGTATATATCAAAAACAACAAAGTGTGTATCAAAAACGACAAAGTATGTATCAAAAACAACAAAGTATATATCAAAAACGACAAAGTATGTATCAAAAAACAACAAAGTATGTATCAAAACAACAAAGTATGTATCAAAAACAACAAAGTATGTATCAAAAACAACAAAGTATATATCAAAAACAACAAAGTATATATCAAAAACAACAAAGTATGTATCAAAAACGACAAAGTATAAAGTATATATCAAAAACGACAAAGTATGTATCAAAAACAACAAAGTATATATCAAAAACAACAAAGTATGTATCAAAAACAACAAAGTATGTATCAAAAACAACAAAGTATGTATCAAAAACAACAAAATATATATCAAAAAACAACAAAGTATATATCAAAAAACAACAAAGTATAAAGTATATATCAAAACGACAAAGTATGTATCAAAAACAACAAAGTATATATCAAAACAACAAAGTATGTTTCAAAAAACAACAAAGTATATATCAAAAAACAACAAAGTATGTGTCATCAAAAACAACAAAGTATATATCAAAACAACAAAGTATGTATCAAAAACAACAAAGTATATATCAAAACAACAAAGTATGTATCAAAAAACGACAAAGTATATATCAAAAACGACAAAGTATGTATCAAAAACAACAAAGTATATATCAAAAACAACAAAGTATATATCAAAACAACAAAGTATATATCAAAAAAACAACAAAGTATGTATCAAAAAACAACAAAGTATATATCAAAAACAACAAAGTATGTATCAAAAACAACAAAGTATATATCAAAAACAACAAAGTATGTATCAAAAACAACAAAGTATATATCAAAAACAACAAAGTATGTATCAAAAACAACAAAGTATGTATCAAAATCAACAAAGTATGTATCAAAAACAACAAAGTATATATCAAAAACAACAAAGTATATATCAAAAACAACAAAGTATGTATCAAAAAACAAAAAGTATATATCAAAACAAACAAAGTATGTATCAAAAAAACAACAAAGTATATATCAAAAACACAAAGTATGTATCAAAAAACAACAAAGTATGTATCAAAACAACAAAGTATATATCAAAAAACAACAAAGTGTGTATCAAAACAACAAAGTATGTATCAAAAAAACGACAAAGTATATATCAAAAACAACAAAGTATATATCAAAACAACAAAGTATGTATCAAAAAAACGACAAAGTATAAAGTATATATCAAAAACGACAAAGTATGTATCAAAACAACAAAGTATATATCAAAAACAACAAAGTATGTATCAAAAAACGACAAAGTATGTATCAAAAAAACAACAAAGTATGTATCAAAAAACAACAAAGTATATATATCAAAAACAACAAAGTATGTATCAAAAACAACAAAGTATATATCAAAAACGACAAAGTATGTATCAAAAAACAACAAAGTATATATCAAAACGACAAAGTATGTATCAAAAAACAACAAAGTATATATCAAAAAACAACAAAGTATATATCAAAAACAACAAAGTATGTATCAAAAACAACAAAGTATGTATCAAAAAAACAACAAAGTATATATCAAAAAACAACAAAGTATATATCAAAAAACGACAAAGTATATATCAAAACAACAAATTATATATATCAAAAACAACAAAGTATGTATCAAAAACGACAAAGTATGTATCAAAAACAACAAAGTATATATCAAAAACAACAAAGTATGTATCAAAAACAACAAAGTATGTATCAAAACGACAAAGTATAGTATCAAAAAAACAACAAAGTATATATCAAAAAACAACAAAGTATGTATCAAAACGACAAAGTATATATCAAAAACAACAAAGTATATGTATCAAAAACGACAAAGTATATATCAAAACGACAAAGTATGTATCAAAAAACAACAAAGTATATATCAAAAAAACAACAAAGTATGTATCAAAACAACAAAGTATGTATCAAAAAACAACAAAGTATATATCAAAAAAACAACAAAGTATGTATCAAAAACAACAAAGTATATATCAAAACAACAAAGTATGTATCAAAAACAACAAAGTATATATCAAAAAAACGACAAAGTATGTATCAAAACAACAAAGTATATATCAAAAAACGACAAAGTATGTATCAAAAACAACAAAGTATATATCAAAAACAACAAGTATGTGTCAAAACAACAAAGTATAGTATCAAAAACAACAAAGTATGTATCAAAAAACAACAAAGTATATATCAAAAAACAACAAAGTATATATCAAAAACGACAAAGTATATATCAAAAACAACAAATTATATATATCAAAAACAACAAAGTATGTATCAAAAACGACAAAGTATGTATCAAAAACAACAAAGTATATATCAAAAACAACAAAGTATGTATCAAAAACAACAAAGTATATATCAAAAACAACAAAGTGTGTATCAAAAACAACAAAGTATATATCAAAAACAACAAAGTATGTATCAAAAACAACAAAGTATATATCAAAAACGACAAAGTATGTATCAAAAAACAACAAAGTATATATCAAAAACAACAAAGTATGTATCAAAACTACAAAGTATATATCAAAACAACAAAGTGGTGTATCAAAACAACAAAGTATGTATCAAAAACAACAAAGTATATATCAAAAACGACAAAGTATGTATCAAAAACAACAAAGTATGTATCAAAAACAACAAAGTATGTATCAAAAACAACAAAGTATATATCAAAAACAACAAAGTATATATCAAAAACAACAAAGTATGTATCAAAAACGACAAAGTATAAAGTATGTATCAAAAACAACAAAGTATGTATCAAAAACAACAAAGTATGTATCAAAAACAACAAAGTATATATCAAAACAACAAAGTATGTATCAAAACAACAACAAAGTATGTATCAAAAACAACAAAGTATATATCAAAAACAACAAAGTATATATCAAAAACAACAAAGTATATATCAAAAACGACAAAGTATATATCAAAAACAACAAAGTATATATCAAAAACAACAAAGTATGTATCAAAAACGACAAAGTATATATCAAAAACGACAAAGTATATATCAAAAACAACAAAGTATATATCAAAAACGACTATTTTCTAGAGTACATCACAGGATATTTATTCATTTTTTGTAATTCCTGACACTTCATATCGATATCAACATCTATCTGTCAGTCTTTGTATCTACTGAACGGTCAATATGAGAAAGAAACGTATTAAGAACGAAAATGTTTCTTTCTGTGAGGGAATTTCACGAAAACCAAAAATGAGGATTTCCTCCGTCGACTTATTGAAAGAACTATTTTGAAGAGAAACGTATTTGAGTATATATTTGTTGTTGTTCAGTTTATGTATAATTTGTTTTTCATGTTGGTGTTACATACATGCATTATTTTACTTTGCCATGTTGAGTAACTTGATCTGAACTGAATTGAATATCTTATCTTTGATACCTCTTATAGAAACAATTTCGATAGTGTTCGTTTCTTCGCTCAGTAAAATAACAAGGGACTGTGGCATCCTATGGAAAATGTTCTTACGGCTACACAGTAAACATAAGTGCCCTATTGTGATGGATGCAGGCATTGTATTAAAACCAAACTATTTGGGCCAGCAGTGCATTGTCTTCACACTCATTTGCTTATAAACAAACGCAATAGAAGTTTTCTTATTGAAACAACACGTGGAATGACAAAATACGGTTGTCATACGCAACGTCAATCATATTGCGTATACATTGGGTTCATTGCACATATTATATTTATTCATCACGGTTTTAGGGGAAAATTACCGTTGATTTATTTGAACGTTCACCTGCCAGTTTGTTCACATTGTCAGCTTCTTTACTTCGCTTACATAAAATATATGACAAGCTACTGTTTCTGTTTCATACAGTATAAGAATAACTTAGATATCTCACACGCTGGTGATATTCGTTTCTGATGGAGTCACGTACGAACCCTAAACACGACCGACATTGTGATGACCGCTGAGGATCGTAATAAGGAAAAACGTAAGATCTTGGTGATCACAAAAAACAACATTATCCTAAGGAAGAATAAATACATAATACTGACCGACTGATGACCAAGATTCTCAACAAATTTCTACGTGATATTCGCCAAGAATCACAGTTATAATGAAAGCGTGACTAGGGTCAAACACATGAAGTTCACGTTTATCAGCTGAATACTATTAAGTATTGACGTATGGAGGTCGTAATGAAATGTAAAAAGTATGACTAAAGCTAGAGAAGTGTATTTAAAAAGATTATAGTCACACCAACAAAACATTCGGTTGGGTTTTTGTAATAATTGTTCTGAGGAACCCTGGCATTGTGGGAAAGGCCTCGTCAGTAATGACTATGGTAGGTATAATGTTCTTGATGTTTCCTAACTTTTTGTTGTTGTTTTTTTCTTTTACCCGTGGGTTTCTGGAATTACCCAAACAAGAGCAATCGTTTAGTGCATACACACATCAAGTTGTTTCTAGTTTAGAGGAATTACAAGCAGACATTTTCTCTGAAGTATCTTAACATTTTCAAGACTTGTTTTTCTGCGCTTTCACTGGAATAGCTAAAACATTGTCTAACACCGAACGGTGTAATTCACTAGTTCTTCAGATATAGTTTGTATCAGGAAAACAACTTCAACACTTTAAAAGTTAGCCTCAGCACTTAACTGAGATGTTTCAGTATTTAGAGAATCTAAGAATTAAGGAGATGTCCTGAAGTGTATCAGAGGCACTCTAATTAAAATCTCAAGCCGTGATGTCACTATCAAAGCAACGTCTGCATCATGGATATCTCAAGTTATACACTTCCACCCTCACGTTTCCTCTGCTATAAAGTATTTGTCCCCAGAGAAGATGAAGAAGTTTTGATATCACTGGTGAATCAGCACTGAAAAGGCTTAACTGTGTATATGAATGTTTGTATATATATATGATAAGATATTTTTGGTTATAAACTTTGCTTCAGCGGCTGAACAAGCGTTCTCTTAACCAAGGTACTTGGTTGTAAATTCACACGAATAATATCCAAGAAGGCGATATCACTGGTGAGACATCCTTATCATTCTATGAACGTCTGGTGTTTTAAAGCCTGTTGGGCTGATGCGTACGCGTCTAATAAATTACTAAGACGCGAAAGCTTTCAACTGATGCTGAAAATATTGGTTCAGACCTTTGTAATTATCTCACACATGCTCTTCTCCTACAGAAGATAACACTCACCGGGTAAGTTTAGTGATATTTTACGTCGACTTTTATTATTCTTGTATTTATATATTCAATACATTAACATAAATTGTAAATAACTAAAATAAAAATTATTAAACGTAGGTAATTCTAAAGATAGTTACCAAGGAAAGGTTGTTTGGTAAAGAGGACCACCTTATTTTCTTTAATGAATATCAAATAACATAAACAGAAGTCAGAACAATAACATTTATTTTAAAACACAATGGGTTTTCGTAACATACTGCACACGAACCAAATATTTGCTTTACATAATTCCTTTCCATCAGTTATCAGTGAAGAATTGCGACCTAAATATGTTTTTTGTATTTTCAACCGGATCGTCGCTTAATGAGTAAGATCGTTGTACTGTTACCGTCAATCCAACTACTGTTAACTGCATGTCTTCTCTCTGGTCAACAGTTCTAAATTAGAGATGCCTATTTCTGAATTTTGGACCCTTCGACTCGGCAGTGTAGTTTCACCCCGAGACATAGCGCTATGTCTGCGGACTTACAATGATGGAAATGGTGTTTCGATACCCGTAGTGGGCCAAGTACAAATAGCCCATTGCGTAGCATTGTACTTAACTTTGAACAATCCCTAAAGATTTAAATTCGAAATAACTTAATTAGACTTTTGTTTGGTGCAAGGTTAAACGAAACTTTACAACTCGAGTATCCAAAGTTCCCTGCTGTTACATATGTTTACAATCCATATCAAATTTGTTTAAACAGATATACATCAGTGGTGACCACTTTCTATAGCCATGCCATACATGAATGACTGAGTCCATTATTTCCTTTATACAACATTGAGTTTCAGAAATACTTGAAAAAACTTCAGGTTGGGTTACAATGTTTTACTCACATACCTAGATATTTGTGCACGTGTCAGGTTGGGTTACAATGTTTTACTCACATACCTAG
Organism: Tachypleus tridentatus; assembly: GCF_004210375.1. NCBI lineage: Eukaryota > Metazoa > Arthropoda > Merostomata > Xiphosura > Limulidae > Tachypleus > Tachypleus tridentatus. The sequence continues at coordinate 143,932,752 of NC_134832.1, read as the reverse complement.
ATATTTGTGCACGTGTCAGGTTGGGTTACAATGTTTTACTCACATACCTAGATATTTGTGCACGTGTAGTTTTTCATTACGTTTTAAAATAGTTATTTGGGGGCTGTGTTACTGCGAATTTAAAGAGATACTTGTATAAAGTTTAGTTTATGTTACTATGGTTGAACAGGGATAATTGTACGAAGTTTAGTTTATGTTACTACGATTGAACAGGGATATTTTGATACAGATATTGTTATTTGGATACACATCGACCCGTGATAACGTACAAGTACAGTGTTAGTGGGTTACACATCGTTCTATATGACCACGATTACAAAGAGATTCTTGAATGTATATACTGGTTTACCCAACGACAACACCAACTTTATCTGATTAAATTAACAATTACTCATAAAACACAAACAAATTATGTGTGAAAGGCTTCCAAGGTTAAAACCGCACCGTCAATAAATCTCTATTAATCAGGTAACACTTTGCATCAGTGGAACAGAAAATAACTGTTATAAGAAAAAATAAGACATTCATTATGTCAGAAGGAATGGCAACCCCCTAGAGTGTTCCTCTGACATTTTGATATAGGTTATCATAATCATAGTTTATTATGGGTTTTCGAAGAAAACCAAAACAAAGATACGAGGTCTGATAAAAAAAAGTTCTAAAACTTTTTCTGTTAATGGTGCCAGAGTATAGCGACAGTGAGCTTCACTGAGGTGTGTACAAAGTACAAATAGCGATCTACCCCACGAACAAGTCATTTCTCCAGACCTTATACACGTGTTGCAAAAAACGTGTTCAAAGACAGACGTATGTATCTCTTGTCCCTGTCGTAATAAAAATGGAAGGAAAGAAAAGCAATATTTTTGTATCACGTTTTGTGTGAATAATGGTAAAAGAGGAACAGAATTCCTCGAAATGTTAAGAACTGCCTTTGTTGATGACTGCTTAAGTAAGGCTGTCGTTTGTCAGTGGATAAAACGATTCCAAGACGACCGAGAATCGGTCAAAGATGACCCACGCTCTGGGCGACCGTCGACATCGTCCACTGATAAAACGGTCGCTAAGGTGAAATACAGTTAACCAGGCCTATTATAAAGATATTTTAATTCGCTTGAGGGAGAAAGTTGGAAGAAACCGTCGCGAGCTGTTGGAGACTGGTCACTTGTTTCTTCACCATGACAACGCACCTTCACACACTGATGTGTCTGTTCAAACATTTTTTGGTGAAAGAAAGATTCCTGTAATACCACACACCCCATATTCTCCCGATCTTACCCCCTGTGATCAAGAGTAAGTTAAAAGGAAAGAAATTTGATGACATTCCAACCATCCATAATAATGTGAAAGCAGAACTTATTCGCATGACATTTGAAGGCTTCCAGCATTCTTGATGACGACAAACCCACCTGAAATAAAAATGTATCTCAGAACTGGTAAGGGTATTAACACTTTTTTAAGAAGGAGAGAACAGCGTTTCAACCTCCTAGCTCATTTTCAGGCTAAGATAAATCAACAATTGTCAATAGAATAAATGACACCTATTTCTTCTAACACTGCAGAAAGGAAAAACTAATCCTTAATTTTGTGAAGATGAAACTTCTGGTACTGCCTCCGAAAATGGGAGGAAGTTGGAATAAGTGTGTCCCAGTTGGGGGAGATTACTTTGAATGGGATAGCATGTTTAAGGAGTGAAGAAGCTGTGTGATTATAATTTAAATTCGACAAACACGTGCTATTCACTTATTCACAAAAAAAACAAAAACACATTGCACACAGTTAACTAACAGATGGTTACAGGTTCAAGTGATTGGACGTTACTGAGGTGACTCTATCATGTGACGCAATGTGAGAGTTAAGTTCGTAAGCAGGCGTGTGATCGCGTTAAAGTTTCGAAGCATCGTTTGTTTCTGGTTCGTGAGAAAGAACAGTTGATTTCAATATAGTGTTTACTTATCACATAATACTTTAGAAACTAAAATCTAAATCTGTACTCGGCGTGATTGACATGTCATGTATGTTTAAACGTATCATTTAGGATTAAAATCAACGAACCGCGTAACGTGCATTATCCTGTTATACAGCCTGATGGCATTTTCCAAGCGTGAAATTATCTTAATTTACATGTATCGAATGTATTAAAAATACATTTAATAATCAAAGTACCCAGCTAAAATCTGCCTGTATTATTCTTCAGTCCATCTGGCTAAAGTATTACATCTACTAATCTGAAACACCATGAAACTAAATTTGTTGAATATTAATAACATTACTGACCTTTCAAAGTTGCTAATATGTCAAATACCACGTTTAAAATTCAATGGCAGATTAATCTGCCATTAGTTTTATTTAAAAACACTGAGAGTGTCTTGAATCTTCCAACTTCTACGGATAGATTTTACCAGTTAACATTTCATCTTTTGTTAGGCCTGACATGACCAGGTGGTTAAGGCACTCGATACGTAATCCGAGGACCGTGAGTTCCAATCCCCGTCACACCAAACATACTCACCCCTTCATGCGTCGCGGCGTTATAAATTTACGGTCAGTCGCACTATTCGTCGGTAAAGGAGTATCCCAAAACCTTGCAGTGAGTAGTGATGGCTAGTTACCTTCCTTCTAGTCTTACACTGCTAAATTAGAAACCGCAGATGATCCTCTTGTAGCTTCGCACGAAATTCAAACCAAACTTTGTATTTAGTTATTAACATAAGCTCTTATATTGAATGTTCTGAAATACATTGAAATCCTCTAGTTCAGGGGTTCTTAACCAGGGGGGTGCCCGCACCCCTAGGGGGTGTGAAGATGATTCCCAAGGGGTGCGAGGATGCCCATGAATAATTAAAGCAAATCTATATTTTTACATAAGAGTATGCTTTATATTTTTAGCTTTTTTTATATTTAAGTTTCCAGGGGGTGCGAGAAATGATTACTGATTTGAAAGGGGTGCAAACACTGAAAAAGGTTAAGAACCACTGCTCTAGTTCAATGTAGAAACTCATATGTATTTACCCCCCTGACCTACTGTTAGATATCTTATAGCACCACATGTAGTAAAACACCACCTGTTAATCAACCTTAGAAGATTAGATGTAAGTTCCAGTGCGGACTCAGCTGTGAAATTACTTTAATATAGTAACATTGTCATCCCCATTTGTCTAGATGTAAAATTACTTTAATATGGTAACATTATCATCCCCATTTGTCTAGTTGTAAAATTACTTTAATATGGTAATCATCCCCACTTGTCTAGTTGTAAAATTACTTTACTATGGTAACATTGTCATCCCCATTTGTCCAGCTGTAAAATTACTTCAATATGGTAACATTATCATCCCCATTTGTCTAGCTGTGAAATTACTTTAATATGGTAATCATCCCCATTTGTCTAGTTGTGAAAGTACTTTAATATGGTTACGTTACCATCTCGATCGTCCAGTTGTGAAATTACTTTAATATGGTAACGTTGTCATCTCCATTTGTCTAGTTGTGAAATTACTTTAATATGGTAACATTGGTATCTCGATCGTCCAGTTGTGAAATTGCTTTAATATGGTAATATTGTCAGAGGCGTATCTCAAGTATTTGGCACTCTGAGTGGTTCATTCCTTTGGCATTCCACCCCACATATAATTTAAAAATGTAAACATGTAGAAAAATATATTATGTTTACAATTACATTTTAAACGGTAGAGTACTGTCGTAAGCAAAGTGAAAATAAAAAAATGTATGATATTAAAATTTTAGTGAACAGGTAATAATTAATTTTATTTTATACTAAACACATAGGAAATTCAGTTTCAATACTCAGCTTATTCTTGAAAGGTAAATAGAGAGGATTCACAGTCTCTGCTTTCGAGCCTTAGTTTCTGAAATTGGTCAAAGACCTCACCAAAATTCACCTTTTTGCTATTCATGTTCAATTGAAAGTAGAACCAGATTTGTCAATCTTGTCTAATGCATGGTCGAGGGAAATATTTCTTTTATTAACTTTAGTTTGGGAAAAACTTCTTTACATGAAGCAATAAACACACAGAGAGCCAAAAAAAAGTCTCAAACATAATGACAAGTTTGGGCAGAGACTCACAAAACTGCCATTTCACAATAAGCTCCAGAAACTGCAATGCTATCCACGCTGAATTTGGCAGCTCCCAAATGACTTCGAAGTCGTTCAATTTCCACACTGACATCTTCAACAGAGAATTCATCGAAAATCTGAGTTAGGTTTAGAATACACTTCCTGAGTTCTTCTTCTGTTGTAACAGCCAAAATATTTGGCTCAATAACAGCAAAGGTTAACAGAACTTGATCCATTACCTTAGAACGAATCTCGCATTATCGATGAAAGTGATCAAGACATTAAAACATAGTCAATTTTTGCTTCATTTGGCGATGTGAGACCAGCATTAGTTTGTCATCTCTCCTGGCATCCTTTTTCTCTCCCTCTTCTCTCCATAGAAATATCCATTTCTCACACTTTGTAGTTGCATAATGAAAGGCGTTCTCCACAATTTCATTGCGCTGATCTTCAAGAAACAGTTTTAGAGCTTGGATCTTCACAATTCACTTTTTAAAGCTGATTCCAAACACTTGAAAATACTTTTATATGAGATTCTTCGAGGACTTCACACCAGAGAAAAAGGTAACTCAAAAAAGATAAATCATATTCAGCAAACAGCAAAATCTGAGCTGATTCTCTTGTGTCCACATTTTCTTTGGGATCGCACAGTACTTCAATAGTTGAGGTCAGTTTTTCAAAATTTTGCCCTCACTGGGTTCACAACATCATAATGAGCACTCTATATTGGCTGAGAAAGTATTTTGCCTGTCATGCCTATATTCTCCATCAGCATTTCACATCGATGAAATGAGAATGATAAAAGGAATAGACGATCTCCGAGGTTCCAAAAATGTCACACATGAATAAATGCTTCCAAATGAGTGCACTCCACAAAAAAAGTTCAGAGAATAATCTGCACAAGGCACAAACAAAGCCTTGAAATTAATCTCTCTGCTCTTTGACTGAACCATGAATGCAACCAATAGTTGCAGCGTTGTCATATCCCTGACCACAGCACAAGGTTTATGTCCAGTCCATCTCTCATTTCCCATGCCTCAGGATAACCTCTGTGAGTTCAGCAGCAAACATTCCAGCAACAGGGAAAAAGCCCAAGAATGATTCCTTTACTTCAATTTTGTCATATTCAATCTGATCACTTCACACAAATGATCAGTATGGGACACTGATCATTTTAAAGATTCAATTTTTTTCTTACTTTGGCAAATTTTTCATTTGTTATTTCAAATGTTATTCTCCCGGTGATTAGAGAACAGATAACTCATAGTATAGGTTTGTGATTACAAAAAAAAAGGTAAAATAATATTAGTGTCCAGTAGATGAATAATTCTTAATTTTTATTGTACTGTTCCCAACCATTTCAAGTGTTTATATTTCTATAAAATAATACACATCTCTTCTATCTTTAACTTTAAAAAAAAACACTTTAGATTAACCTATATAAAGAAAGTGTCACATTAAAAATTGCTCCAATAACTTTCCAGCTAGGTCTGTCTAAGGCTTACCCTCAGCTTATCCAAGGATTAGTGTAAAGTAGTTATCCTGCACCAACAGTTATTTATATTGCATAATACCCTAGGCCCGACATCGCCAGGTTGTTAAGGCGCTCGACTCGTAATTTGAGGGTCGCGGGTTCGAATCCCTGTCGAACCAAACACGCTAGCCCTTTCAGCCGTGGGAGCGTTATAATATTATGTTCAATCCCACTATTCCTTGATAAAAGAGTAACCAAAGAGTTGGCGGTGGGTGGTGATGACTAGCTGCCTTCCCTGTAGTCTTACACTGCTAAATTAGGAACGGCTAGATCAGATAGTTCTCGTGTAGCTTTGCGCGAGCCCCCCCCCCTCCGCTAGTACAGCGGTATGTCTCCGGAATGACAATGCTAAAATCAGGGGTTCGATTCCTCTCGGTGGGCTTAGCAGATAGCCCGATGTGGCTTTGCTATAAGAAAACAGAAACACTGTTTTGCGCGAAATTCAAAAACAAACAAACAGACAAGCAAAATACCCCCTCCTCTTCATGATATTAACTATTAAGTATATATCGATTAACCAAACAGTGTTTAGACAATAATTAATCATCTTCATCTAACAAACAGATAAGCAAGATATCTGAAGTAGCTAAAACATAACGAACAAAAAAAACAGACCAATACAAATATCCAAAATAATCAAAGCGTACTAGGAAGGTAGCCAAAACATCGCTGTCTTACAATAGTGAAATGAAATACCCCAACTAGTCAAATTGTTAGACGTGGCTAAAGAGCAACTTCTGACAACAGACAAATGAAATACGTGAGAAACAATGAAAACATTAAACACAGTTTGAGTAGCTTAATATAACTCATGTTCAAACATTAACGTCTGACATTTCCTTTTCTAAGAACAACTTTTATTTGTATTTTACAGTACAGAAATCTATCGCCTTTGTTGTTCTTTTAATATTTGAATTATTGAAATGTGTCAAGATTATTGCCTTAATATTTCACATTACACGTTCCGCGCATTTTGATCCCAAGCAAATCACCTGGGAATTTCAGAATGCGAAAGCCTTTCCGAAAACAAAGGAGATTTTTCCCCAAATAACTGGGTTCTATTTCTTGTTGCTATCTTTGTCGAGAGCTCAACCACTGGAAAGTGACTTGAGAAACACAAATGTAATTATCATACTGTTATCGCTCACAGTGTCCGATTTTACACGGCTGGCAGGATTAATTCAGTCATTTAATCACAAATGACTGGTGGTTGTCATCGTCTTCCCAGCGATCAGCAAGCACGAGAGGGTAAAAGAACAAATGAAAGATCAGGAGCTATCCGTCGTTCCAGACTTCAAGCTTGACAGCTTCATTAGCATTTCAAGCTTCAGAAGAGTGAACATATCTGGAGCAGAAATTATTATTGTTTTGTTTTTTTGTCGGTTTTTTTTCTTTCGAGTGATTCAGGTCATTTTCCCACAACATACACTTCTCTTCCTACATAGATTTTA